>NW_022437074.1:1076321-1150943 GCF_009761245.1 Sapajus apella
TCCTTCCTTCCTTCCTTCCTTCCTTCCTTCCTTCCTTCCTTTATTCCCTCCCTCCCTCCCTCCCTCCCTCCCTTCCTTCTCTGTATTTTGCAGAGTTTTCCTCTTGTTGCCCAGGCTGGAGTGCAATGGCATGATCTTGGCTCACTGCAACCTCTACCTCCTGGGCTCAAGTAATTCTCCTGCCTCAGCCTCCTGAGTAGCTGGAATTATAGGTGTGTGCCACCACACCTGGCTAATTTTTGTATTTTTAGCAAAGACGGGATTTCACCATGTTGGCTAGGCTGGTCTCAAATTTCTAACCTCAGGTGATCCACCTTCCTCGGCCTCCCAAAGTGCTGGGATTACAGGCATGAACCACCACACCTGGCTGGAGTGATCTCTTTACAGTGAAAATCTACAATGCCTGTGCATCAGGGACATAGGAATGAGAGCTAGTGTTCCTGAAAACCCAGACTAGGATTTGAATCCAGACATTGCCCATGTGACTGGAGGTACCTTCATTTTCTTATCTGTAAAATGGGAACAAACTTATCTATCGCTTAGGGTTGTAAGGTTTTCAACAGTTAGCACATAAAGAGCATTTTGGGTCAAGCCTGGTGGCTCACACCTGTAATCCAGCACTTTGGGAGGGTGAGATGGGTGGATCATGAGGTCAGGAGTTGGAGACCAGACTGGCCAACGTGGTGAAACACCATCTCTACTAAAAATAAGAAAATTAGCTGGGCATGATGGTGTGTGCCTGTAATCCCAGCTACTCGGGAGGCTAGGCAGGAGAATCGCTTGAACCTGGGAAGTGGCAGCTGCAGTGAGCCAAGATTGTGCCTGCACTCCAGCCTGGGTAACAACAAGAGACTCCATCTCAAAAAAAAAAAAAAAAAAAAAAGAAAAAAAAAGCATTTTGAACAGGGCCTTGACTGTATTATATGTGGTAGCTATGATTACAATTATTAAGTGAAGCCTAATTTTCATAGAGTGGTTTGCAGGCCATCTACAAAGATGATCTGCCTTCCAAGTCAGCTTCTCTCTCTTCTCTCCCTATGAGCCTGTGTTCTCCTTATAGCTCTCACCACATGCACACCATGCTGTTTCTCACTTCCATATGATGCTGGGCCTTCAGTTTGGTCTCATCTCCCTGGAGCAGTCTTTACCAACTTCTTCTCTCTGCCCAGCCACCAGCCCTCAGGGAGGTTAGGATTCCATGGCCATTTCTGTTCTGTCAGCCTACATAGCCCTCTGTCCTCCGATCCACAACATTGGAGTTGTCTGTTTACCACTGAAGTATGCCGGTATGGATAGTTGGGGCTGTGACCTATCCATTTTTGTGTCTAACACAGGATCTGGTAGAGAGTTGGTGATTAATAAATAATTAATGCTCATTGAATGAGTATAGGGACTGCTTTCTTCTTTCCTGCTTTTTTTTAAAGGTAACAGGACATATCAAGTCTCAAGCTCTTTCCACCAGTCTATGCATCCCATTCCCTACTCTCTCCCTCCCTCCATGTCCCATTTCCCAAGCGCACGTCAGAATTCTAGTTTCAAGTACACTGAATTTGGTTTCCCCCATGAAGGCTCTTACTGGTGGTTCAGAGCAGACCTTTCTTCTCTGTAAAGTGTTTTCACAAGAATGCTAGTGGCACTGCATTGAAGCTAATTATTAATGCTTATATGCATGCGTGAAAACAGATCATCTCATGACTCTAGGAAAGAACGATGCAGGTTTCCAAAACAAATAGTTTGTTTTTCAATAACATATTCATAGTGGAAGTGTTTACAACTGTTATACTTTTCTAACCCAAACAATTTCACTGTGTGACTCAGTTCCAACAGGTTAGAAGGATGGGGCTGCACTTCCCATGGAGCAAACACCAGGGGGAGCTAAAGGGCAGCTAGTAAGCAAACCTGAGACTGACTGGGTCTCCCTTGGACATCAGCGTGGAGAGGGGTCCTCCTGGCAGAGCAGAGGTAGGGCTGATAAGCACTGACCATCTGAGATACTTTCTAGCTTTGCCTTCAGTTTTTCATAAGATCGTGATCTTTGGTAAGTCTTTTGATCTTCACTTAGCCAATTCACAAGTAGATACTTAGGGGCCAACATGAATTTAGCTACAACATACCCCCAATATTCTAAGCTGCCTGAAGGAATGTGCTGCCAGTGTTTGTTTTTATTCTGCCAGCCATTCATAACTATGTGGGTTTGCTTGCATGCATTTGGGTGAATAGGAAGGAGTGAGGTCAGCACCTGGCATGTACACTGCTGATGCTGAGATACCAACTTACACAAACGAAACTTTCTATTTGTACAAATTGAGCCATGCTATGCTTACATGTTCTTAAAATAATAGATATACAATCTGTTCCAAAGGACTCTAGACAAAACAATAAAGAGAATTTTAAAGAAATTTCCAGGCATGTTCTTCAGTTGTGATCTACAGTTCCAATCGTACTCATATAAGTGCATGCAAAATAAATTAGATTTGGATACTAGAAATTAATAAAGCTATAACTGGCATTGCAAGTTTTTCAGAAACGTGGACTTCTCAGTGTCTTTCACATTCTCATCCAAATTCTAAATAGAGTTTACAAGATTCTGGTCAGGAATATTTATACAGAAATAAACAACAAGGGACTGCTCACTGACATGCAAGAGCAATCCAGATCTTCACCTCTGATGCAGAGGTGTTTAAAACAAAACCCAACTGGAAGCAAATGACTGCCTGCTTCAAGCATAATACTTAAATTCCTTCTCCACATTATTAATATTGGCCCTCAGAAATGAGAAAGAACTGTGGTGTTATTTCACCCCGGGGACCTCTAAACCACTGCCTCTTCTTAATAAATTGCAGGCTGCTCTGGTCTGGCTTTGGCTACAAGCTTATGTGACACATGGACTGTGTTATTATGAGCCTGCTGTAATGTCAGCATGGGGACACAGGGACCTCAGACCTTGAGTCCAGACTTACTATCTTGTTTTTTTTTTTTTTTCTTTAACGTAAAAAAATGTTCTCATTTAGCTTCATGACCAAGGACTTCTGCTGAGATGAGGTCTGGGCTTCTGAGCCTGCCTACAGTGGCTTCACCCTATTCCAAGGCAACTCTGGAACATGGACCGCTCTTCAAGGGCACAGAACAACTAATGGATCCACTTAAAATGAAGACAACAAGATTACTCATTTGCAAAGAGGGAGCAACATCCCCTGAATATCACTTTCAGACCAGTTATGACCTAACACTGCCTATTGTGAGAGTGTCCAGCACATGATTGTTTTATATCTGGACTTGAGGCTGACGCTGTATTTGATTCACATTTGTTTTACTGCTCCTAGTACAGAGTCAAGTACATAATAGGGCGCTAAACACACATTTGTCAAGTGAATGAACCCAGAGGGCCAAGCCACTTGCTGACTGGTGTAGCAATGGAATTAGTCTGGGCATAGGGGGAGTCCCAGGAGCAAAGGGGTCTGAAACTGCTGAGGGAGAGCCCAGTTATGGCAACATGAGAGCCCAGTTATGACAACAAGGGTATCTCTGGCAAGACAGGGTGAGAGGCTGGATGAGGTGTGGAAATGAATGTGATCCAGTGAGGAGGGGGAATTCTGTGGAGAGCCAATGCTGGCCCATCTGGTGCAGAACCTACCCCACTCTGCAACAGAGAAACGTGTTTAAACCCTGTCACACCCCCATCAACCAAAAAAGATCAGACTGGTATTTTACTTGATAACCAGGAAGAAATAGTGATGGCTAATGTTGTGTGCCATCTTGGCTAGGCTATGGTGCCCAGTTCCTTGGTCAAACATTAGTTTAGATGTTGCTGGGAAGGTGTTTTTAAGATGTGACTAACATTTAAATCAGTAGACTTTGAGAAAAGCAGATGACCCTCACAATGCCAGTGTAGTTCCTCCAGCCAGGTGAATGCCTTAAGAACAAAGACTGAAGTTTCCCAAAGAAGAAACAATTGTACCTCAAGACAGCAACACGGAAATCCTTCCTGAGTTTCCCATCTGCTGGCCTGCCCTACCTACTGCAGACTTGCCAGCCCCCACGATCATGAGAGTCAAGTCCTTAAAATAAATCTTTGTGTCTTTGTATAGACACATATCCTCCTGGTGTGAGTCTCTGAAGAAACCTGACTTATACAGGAGCTGGGAAGCAGATGTGCTCTAGGGCTCTCGACAGGGTTGTGAAGACAGAGCCTTGCAGGGAAGGAGGGAGCCCAGGTGTTGCACGTTATTCACCACCTTGGAGAAGGTCCCTGCTAGGTGCACTGGCAGTGCCCCAAAGTTTGGATTTGCACCAGAAGTTGAGAGGCCAGAACTTATTCTCCCATTGGAAAGATGTTCCCAACAGCAGCTGGGCTCTTCTCAGAGCCCACAGTAACCAACATTATCTTCGTGCATCCTGCTTTTTGGAGCTGACGCCCTGATTGGGCAGCTCCTGCTTTCCTCTCTCCTCCTCTTGTTCCCCTCCCATATTCCCATTGCAGGATGGGTTCACCAGGCTTTCGGGGGCCAGCCTGGGCGCCTATCCATACAGACTGTGGCTTCTGTGGGATATAAAGTCTGAGCAGTGAGAGGGACGCGGGGGTCCTAGGGCGGTGCTTTCCTTTCACTGCCTACTGGCATCAGCTACGGGGAGGACCCTTCCTGCTCCCCAGCATTCCCCAAATCCCTGCTCTAAGAGTCCCCGAAGAGTACCTCTGCTGTGACCCCAGACAGACTCATTTTGTGCCAGGAAGGGGAAGTCACACGAAGACTCTCCAGCTAACATTAGAAAGACCCGGTACAGAGACCCCAGTTTGCCCTGCCAGTGAGATCCAGAGACGCGCCAGAAAGAACCAGCCCCCAGGGACCCACTGGCTCAAGACAGGGAGACCTGGTCCCCCCGCTGAGACTTACCTATTTCGTCACCCAAGGAGGAGTTGAGGATTGCGCCTGCAGACATGACGACGGCGCAGCTGCGCAGGCCGCGCGGGTGCAGCTGGCTCAGGGGCACGGCGGGCACCAGGCGCCGCCAGCCCAGCGCGGAGAAGGGCGCCTCGGTGCCGTCCAGCGTCCGCACGCGCGCGCGGCTCCGCAGCTGGCACAGCAGCTGTGCCCTGCTCAGCCCGGCCTCCCGCTTCCCGCGGAAGCGCACTCCGTGCTTGTTGGCGGTCAGGTAATCCTTCATCGCCTTCTGCAGGCGCGGGTTCAGCATTTTGGAGGAGACGTTCCCCTTCCAGAGGCGGTACAGGAAGGCCCTGGACATGGAGGAGTACAGCCTGTCGCCGTCGTCGCCCTCCTCCAACACGTGGCTCCTTCTCTGCCTCCGGTGCCTCTTCTTCACCCGCCTCCTCTGGATCCGTGCAGCCGGCAAAGCTCCCTCCAGTGGGCCTGGCTCCCCCGGGGAAGGGAATCCCAATGTCCCCTGAGTGTGGCTGTGCCACCCTGGCTGACCAGCAGCAAAAAAGTAGTCCTCGTCCTCTGGATAGAAAGCACTTTGAGATTTTCTTCCCACCTGGGATGAAAAAAACTCTTCATGTTCAAACACATCTTGGGACTGAGCCCATTTCTGTGGGTCTCCAGGCTCTGCGTGAAAGGGGCCAGCTGGGTGTGCGCGGGGCAGCGGCTGGTGTGCGTCCAGGCCCCCAGGCGGGGAGGGCTCATGCGCGGCGCCCATGATGGCCCGCTGCTTCCCCTGTAATGGCAGGAGCCTCCTGGTCTCCAGGAAGGAGAGGGAGCTGGGCACAGGCTCAGCGGGGTTGCTGTCGGTGAAGTAGATGAAAATGAGCAAAAAGAGGAGCCCCCAAGCGAATATTCCGAAAAGCATTCGTTGTCTCCATTGCTTCAGGTGTGGCTTCATGGCAGGTCTCCGGAGTCAGCACCTTGTGTCCTAAAGCAGATGGGTGGCAGAATGAACCTGAAAAACAGCCAGATGCCACAGTTAGCCAACATGGGACATCTGCTCAGATGCTGCTGAGGACATTCTATCTTGAGCAGTGTTTCTGTAGCGGTGGGGTGGGGTTGTAGAACGGGCACTAGAAACCGGAATCATCCAGGAGCTTTAGCTAAATCCAGATGTGACATCTGTTCCCCCCCCGCCCCCAACTCCCACTAACCTCTGCAAGACAAGGGATCTCACCATATCAGATGAGTCTCCCGAGAGAGAAGAGGGATGAGTGTGTATTTGCAAAATCCTGCCCATGTAACTCAGGGACATGTGTGCCTTCCCACCTACTGTGGGAAGTAGGGCCCCTGCCCACAAGTTCTTTCTACTTTACAAAATTCCAACTTGGTAGCTGGGTGTGGTGGTGTGCACCTGTAGTCCCAGCTACTCCGGAGGCTGAGGCAGAAGAATTGCTTGAAACTGGAAGGCAGAGGTTGCAGTGAGCTGAGATTCGCCACTGCACTCCAGCCTGGCAACACAGCCTCCATTTCAAAAAAAAAAAAAAAAGAAAAAAAGGAAGAAAAATCTGATTTGGCAAAGCAAAGCCAGAGAGTTAAGCATAGTTTGCCTTCTCTTATCTACTTATCAGACCACCAAAAGCTCGGAGCTCACAGATTTTACAGTAGCACTGCTGTGCACTTCTAAGGAGTGACGGCCATATCTGATTCTTCTTGTCCTCCCCAGCCTGGAAGGCTGCCTAGAACTTACTGGAAGTCCACCGAGGGCACTGAATAAAGCAATACTTCAGTGACTGTGTCTGTGTGTGAATGTTATTTCAGGGTGCCTGTTGTCTTCAACCATGTCCCCCAAAATGCCCTCCTACTTCACCCTTACCGTGAGCTTTTGGTGAGATAAGTGGGAAGTACTTTAAAACTCTAAATAGGAGGAGAGATGAGGAGAGAGCTTGCTGATTCTAGATGAGGTTCAGAGAAAGGGTAACAAAAGGGGACAGAGATGAAAAGATACAGTGAAAGACAGAACCTCTCCTCTGTACAGTATTGCAACTAATATGTATTCCTATGTGGGTAGCACAGCACTTGATACTAAAGGAAACAATAAAACATTCATAAGAAATGCTCCTAACTTCAGGAATTTAAGCAAAGTCCCGGAAAGGCAAAATAACCTAAGGTATGTTTGTGGAATAATAATTAAGCTTGCTGGAACTTCAAGCTGAGCACAAAGCCAAGCGCAGGCAGATATTCAATGAATATTGGCTGAGTAAATAATGTGAGCTTGTGTTTGTACGTGTGATTTGCAGGAGGCTTTGTGTGTCCGTGGATATGCATGGGTGTTTGGGTGGGTGTGCTGGAAGAAGCAGCAAGACCATTTGGGGAAAACATAATTGGAAAGCTATCCTCTTCCAGCTCTGGAGGGTCTTCAGTGCCTACCTGGATGTCTGGGGATATGCTGTATAAGAAATAGGGAGTGCGTGAAGTTCTGAGAGCAAGGGAGTGATGCAGTGGTCCCATGGGCATTCAGGAGATTCCTTGGTGGCAGGTAAGGCAGGGAAGAGTACAGGGGGGCAACACAGACTACAAAGAGGTCATTAGTAGAAATTAGATACTCAGGAAGTAGGGTGATTCTGAGGGGAGGAGCTGCCAGGGGGAATCTGTGACCCCCATGCTCCTTCCCGTGGACAGACTGACCACGCCAAAATGCAAAGGCATGTAGGGGCATGGCTGCAATGCAATGGTTGTCTTTTCACTCAAAAAGATAGGAACTGAAATCAAAATGAATGTTCCTGCCTCAGTGCGGTCACCCTGGAAAGTCATACAATGTCGCTGGTGAGAAAGGACATGCCAAAGTAAAAAAACCTACATTCCTTTTGTGGCTCTGTGGCTGATTAAAGGTGGACACAGATCTTTTGACCCTCTGCCCAGAGAGCGGCAGGGTCTGTATATCCCCCTATTAAATAAGGACAGGCCTGATGACTGCTCGGAGTAGTAGAATATGGTGGTAGTGAAACTATGCCAGTTACCAGGCCCAGGTCTGGCATTTTCCACTTCCTGTCTCTCAGAACACTCACTCTGGGGGAAGCCAGGCACCAGTGAAAACATGTCCCTAAGCTTAACCCAGAAGGCACAGAGGAAGTCCAAGCTAGGAAAGTCCACATGGAATGAAAGATGCCAAGTCAGCCCCAAGCTGTTCCGGCCGTCCCAGCCATCCCAGCCCAGGCACCAAATACGAAGAGCGAAGAAGTCATCCTGGGTGTCCAGCCTGCCGCACTTTCCTATGACTCCATCCCCAGACGACATCTGACTGCAACCCCACTGAAGACCCGACCGGAAAGCCAGCCTAGCTCAGTCAGTTCATGGAACGGTGAGTGATGATGATGATAGATTGTTGTTCTAAACCATTAAGTTATTTTTTATTTGTTTTGGTTTGAGGTATGTATAGATGTATATAAATGCATTTGTATACACATACATGTATTTGTTTTAAATTTTAGATTCAGGGGTACATGTGCAGGTTTGTTACAGGGGCATATTGCATGATGCTGAGTAAACTAAATTTTAAGGTGATTTGTTACATCAGAAGATCATTGGAATAAATTCTAATGGAAATGCTAAATAACTTCCAAAAATCCTCAGTAATATATACAACTATTATGTACCCATAATAATTAAAAAGAAAAATTAAGCAAGAAAAAAGGAAGTTCCAAAAAATGGTTCCAACCATTGCAACATTTTCAGATAAGGCTCTAATATCCCAGAGGGATTCTACAAAAAGCAACGTTCACTTACATGTATAAATTGTGGCTTTTAAACAGTGTTTGCTTTATTTTGTATTCACATAAGAGCAAGGCTATAGATTTTATGTACAGTAATACATCAAATCTACGTAGACAGAATATACTTTAACCAAGCCGGAATCATTGATGCCAAGAAGCAAACGTAGAAGAATTAATACCTACAGTTAACATACTATATATGCAGGTCTATGTTTAGCACTTGTCCTGGATTATTTTATTTGGTGTTTCCAGCATCAAATTAGATAGGAAATACTGTCATCTCAATTTTCTAGATGAGAAAACTGAGTCCCAGAGCAATTAAGTAACCTGCCCAGAACCCCAGAGCTAGCAAGTAGCAGATACTATATGCAAATCCATCTGCTTCATCCTATGGCTCACACCTTTCACCCTAAGTTCTGATTCCATCTGGTCATACCAACCAAGGTTATATTTTCTAAATTTATGCTCCTAAAACTATCTGTGGTGAAGGATAATTTTTCCCCCAAATTGTCACTGTGTGATATTTTCACATTTCCATTGCTGAATGTCTTGGCATTGTCCAGTTGCTAGAAAAGTCTCTAAATGCCTGCTCTCAAGTTCTGAAAACATCAGGAACTGGCAATGTACATTTGTGGATGTGCATCACCTGGGCCCACACTTTGAGTAGCACCTTCCACATGATCTGTCTAACCTGTCCACTCAGGGACAGTGCTTCCAGCTGTAATTTCCAACATGTAGGTCTAGAATGTGCTTCTGATACTTCAAGACTTCCATTAGAAATTGCAAAATTATCCTTAATAACAGTTATTCTGTTGCATCCCACTGGGTGCACTGTGATAAAATGCTGACTTGCTACTGGGAGTTAGTGCAGGCCCCGTGAGTTAAGGGCTCAGGCCTCCTCCGGGAGACTGCCCTCATTTCCCACACCAGCTGTGTGTGGGGTCCCAAAGCCACTCACACTTCCACCTGTCCAACTACCAATCCCCAGACTCTAGGACACCCTTCAGGTTTGATTATTTGCTAAAGCTAACATGACTAACAGAAGTCAGGGAAGTACTGTATTTATGGTTATGGTTTTATTGTAAAGGATGCACATAGGGTGAGATCTGACGGGAATGCGGTTCCATGGCCTTTCTCTATGGAATCTGGAGGTATTACTCTCCCAGCACATCAGTGTGTTTATGAACCAGAAGCTCCACTGAACCCCAGAATCTAGAGTTTCTAGAGTTGCTATTAGGGCTCTATTAGCTAGCCATGATTGATTAAATCACTGGCCATGTGAGTGAACTTAATCTCCAGGGCCCCTCTTCTCCCTGGAGGTTGGGCAGCCCAAGTTCAAACCCTGCAATTTCATCTGGTTGATCTTTCTGGTGATCAGAGCCCAAGCTGAAGCTACCTGGGGGCACAAAGTGAGTTCCCTTGTTAGCACAATGAAATCAGTCCTACCGCTAAGGAAATCCCAAAAGTTTTAGAAGCTCCATGCTGGGAGCACCAAGCCTGCAGCAGCTGATTTAAAAGGCAGTCTTTTTGTTTCTGACCGGTAATCATCATCTCCTGGTTTCCCTGCACTGAGCAACAGCTCTGGTGGACAAAGAGAAAGTGTGAAACTCAGGTTTCTGATTTCAGCATTTGCTCCAGCAAATATATATATATATATATATATATATATATATATATATATATATATATATTTAAAAGGTGAAATGTGTGCAGAGTGGTGGGAAGTGCAACAGCAAAAACAAAGCTTTGAGCTGTTGGGAGGAGCTCAAAACCTCTGGCCTGGAGGGCTTGGGGCTGAGATCCAGTGCCCCCTACACCAGAGAAGCTAATGTTGCCTTGGTTTGACTAGTAAGGAAGCCACAGTCAGGAACTCCAGCTGAGAAAGTGAACTTGTGAAATTTCATGGCAGGATTCAAATTATCAGACGTAAAATTAAATAATTCAAATTTAAAATAATTCAAGCTTAAAGCTACTAGAACTTGAAATTATCTTGAACCTTGAGAGAAATGTGGCTATGCAGCCTGTGTCATGTGGCAGATAGCTGCAACTTTTGCCTTTTTGTTCCTGCAAATAATTGGAAAGACCAAGCAGTGCCAGAGATAAGACCCTCTCAGGTCATCGCACCTCCTCATGGGATAATAAAGCATTCTTCCTCAAAATGGAACAATCTGTAACCAGTCGAACAGCTGTGGCATATATACATGGTCTTGTATGGAAAATGCTGTGATCCTGCTGGAACTTCTCTGTCTCTGCCTATATAATTGAAACTTCAACTTCTCTGATTTGGAAACACTGATCCCATTCATTGGCAGCTGGTGCTTTCCCAGGTGGCCAGCCTCAAGCTTTGCGCTCAAATAAACTCTGTGCTTAATCACATTTTCTGAACCTCATTATTTAAGGTTGACACAGATGTAAACTGAAAATAAATTCCTAAGCCCTTCAACTGACCCAACAGACCCCCACTTGGCCAGATGGACCCGAGGGAAACCTGAGAAACTTAATTTCCAGCCGTGACTGGAAGGGAGGTTAGACATGTCTCCATATACTCCCCTCTCCCTTTGGAGTTTAGACATAACTGACCAGGACTTATATTAAAATAGAGATAATAAACTGTCCAAACTAACTCTTTGTGGCAATTAGATACCAAATTCCAATGTGACTCTGGTATAGCATCACATGACAGCTAGCAGATCCTGAAGGAAATCAAAATCTTTTACCCCAAAATATATTTCTTTGACATATTTTGAGATGGCCACGTAAAGCCGTCTTTTGTGGGGAAAAATTTGCATTGATAGAGAATCTCCTTTACTGCAGTCTAGGCCTTTCCTGGACCCAGGAGAGATTAAATGTGAGTAAACACCTTTAAGGTCCCAAAAGAGACATTTACCATCTATCCTCTCTGAAGGATACGATCTATGAGGCTTCATTTCTATAACAAAAGCCTTGGCTTCCACAACCCCTCTTAACTCAAGCATTTATTTCTACTGACTTCAAGTCTTGAGACAAAGCTTAACTCTTTCAACCAACCAACTGCCAATCAGAAAATCTTTGAATGTACCTATGACCTATAAGCCCCCATTTTGAGATATCCCACCACTTTAGGCTGAGCCAATGCACAGCTTTCATGTATTGATTAATGATTTTTTCTACCATTCCTAACTCCCTAAAGTGTGTAAAACCAACCTGTGACCCAGTCGCCTTGGGCACACGTTCTCAGGACTTCCTGAGACTGTTTGCTGGGCCATGGTCACTCATATTGGCTCAGGTTTTAATATTTTACAGGATTTTTAAAAAATTATTTTTCTTTGCATCAACACAGACATAGCCTCCATTATATGAAAACGTCTAGTTTCTAATTGGAAGATGGGAAGCCTTGTTTGTCATGGGGAGATGACACACAGGAAACGGAGGGAGAAGAATGAGAGGATGTCAGAGGACATAAACAAAGAGAAGAAGCACCTAGCAGGACAGAGGGGGCAGCGTTGGTGCCAGGACCCTGTGGCAGAGTTTGCTCTCTCTGCCTGCTGTGCTGAGAAGTAGAAAGAGGCAGGATTTGTGAAGCTCTCTGAGAATCTTGAAAGGAGTATTCCGGTGCAAAGAATGTCGTCTCTTCATTAGGTGGAACCTAAGTGGCTCCTAATGCACAGGAATAAAAGGAAGGAATGGATTTGCTGCACTGCCTGAATTTGTGATTAGGCCTCAACTTTTAATAATCCAAAAGCCTCCCCTGCAGCCTCTGGAGCTGTAAACCTTCTGCTGCCAATTAAGGGAACATTCTCCAAGATGATTAAGTCTAAAGGCAATGTCAAACCCTCTGCCAGCAGAATGTTATGGAAATCACAATCTGCATCATGGGTCTCAGTCATCAGCATATCTGTAACAAATCCAGGTTAGACAGATGTGGGAGCACCCTCAATGTTTTCCCTTGAAATGACCATAAGCCTAATAGGAAGGCTTGGCTAAGCAATAGAAAACGCATCTTTTCCTCCAATATAGTCTATCTGAAATATTATAATTATACAGCTTAAAGAAAGTCATCACTAATACTCACTGTCATATCCCATCATTAGCTGGTGTGATACAAATGACATCGGGGGATATAAGAGGCCCATCAGGCAAATCATCTGTCCCCAGGCACCAATGGGAAAGTGCTCCTTAAATACACCTTCAGGTGTGCTTTGTCTACGACGGTTTAAGTGACTGGGGCTGTCACGTTCTTGCCAGTTTTCCCCTAGGAAGAGCACTGGCAAGATTATGCTCATACTGGATTGAGTGTGACTTTCTTTTCCTTTCCACTGCAGTTGTAAAGTGGCAATGCAAAGGTTTGAATTCCCAGTGGATGTTCTTTGCCTATTTGAACTACTTTTCCCCATTGCCATTCTTTCTCCCCATTCTCAGCCCTTTCTGGCCAAGGCTCTAGGGAACTTCTATTTTTAGAGGCAGAATCAAAAGTGCCCCTCTGCTAGAAATCACGGTGATTGTTCCACTTGCTAGAAAGGTCAGTGCCCATGTCTTAGATACTAATTCCCAAACAAAGACACAAGTCACATTTCCTATGGATATTCAAACTAGCACAAAAGAGTGTTTAACTTCTCCTTCAAATTGTTCTGCGAGAAATCACATTTTCCAAAAGGCACAATTTATCACGAGTTGTCAGATGAAACTATGAAATGTAAACACTGCCACAGAGGAACATTACAATGCACCTTAAGGTTAATGCAGCTAACTTCTTATTTTGTTCAAAGGCAAAGAGAAGTTAACTCTAGGTCTTGCCACTTTAACGATGTCCCTCTTAAGCCCTGTGGTTGACAAGCTTTATTGTCCATTTTCTTGACTCGAGAGTGTTTTTTGTTTGGTATTTTTGGGTTTTTCTCTTTATACACTTTGAATGATGTGTCTGCTATGAATCGCCAGCTGGCTAGGTTTTGTGTGGGTCCCAGACACACTCACGTCCTTTTTTTGTGTGGAAGAGTTGTCTGCACTAATGCTAAGTCTAAGTATTTATTTTAATGTTGAGATCATAAAGAAGATTTAGCATGTGAGCTGTAGTGAGACACTCGTGTATCTTAATGGCCTTCAGGAGTCATTTTCTTTCGAGAATCATTTTTTCTAAAATTAGCTCTTGTCACATACCCAAGAAAACATCCAGTCTGCAGCAAAGAGGAAGATACCTCCCTCAGCTGGAATTCTTTGATCTCTTAACACCCTCGTTGGCGCTTTTTACAAATGGGCCCTTTTCTTTTCTTTCTTTGCTTTCGGTAAATGTGAGAAAGTCTCCAGACTGCTAAAGGCAGAACAGCAAGGATGCACTCCCTAATTCATTCTCCCTCTAGCCTTTGCCCATTCTTAAGCTAATGTCCAGAAGAACAGAAAGAAAAAGGTCGGTCAGGTCAGCGGAGCCTGTGGTATGGGGAGGACATCCCCCTTTCTAAGGAGTAGAGTCCCACAGGATTGCAAAATCTTTGCTGCCTCAGAAGGGCAGCCCCCTTGCAGGCAGTGCCCTCTCCTTGTGATGGCGCTGTTTGACACCAGAATGTATGGAGCAGTCCCACTTGCTAGGAAGGTCACTCCTAGGGCTGGCAGACGCAGTGACCTCGCTTGGCTGAGGCATAAGTTTAAAACACTGGTGCCCAGGCTTCTGGTTAATGTAAATTCATGTGTTTGAGTAGTCCACGAGGGGGATGCCTGTAAGGTTCGTGAAAGCGGGGGGTGAGGGAACCACATCTTATTCAGTCTTGTATTCCCATCAGCCAACCTGCCTCTTCTACGTGCTTCTCAGCTTGGCGGAGGTGTCTGGCTTGTTGTAGGGTTAGTTCTGAGTCATTAACAGCAGTCACAGCAGGAGTCGGGGGCAGGTGGGTGCATGAGCAGCAGGTATCCCAGGCTGCCACCGGCCAAATGCTTGTGCTGTGCTGGGCATTGTATCTAGCACCTCACACACATGTCTCGTTTCAATTCCTCGTCTCAGTTTAATCTTGACAACAAATTCCTTAGTAAACATTATTTGTCTCATTAGGCCTATGAAAGCTCCATTGGCCCCTTTCTGGTTTACTGTCCCAAAGCCCCTATCTGTTTTTCACTAGAACATGAAGCCAGAAAAAAATTGCTAGGGTCAACTCAGGCACCAGTCTTAAACTTTTAACAAGATTTATTTTTCCTTTTGGCTACAAAGTACTATGCCTAATTTCATTCCAACTCCTTACATTTAGCAGAACAAGTGATCCCCTGCCATGCCTAGCTTTGTTTGCTGGGGTAACTGATGTTCCCACTTAGGCTTTATAATCCATACTTTCGCATGCCCTGCATTCGCCAGAGATAGCTTAGTGCCGGGACACCTGCCAAGCGGATTTTGCCTAGGCAGAGTGGGCTACAGATTTACTAACATTTCCATAGAGACTACAGGCGTTAGGCTCGCGGTTGCAGGGGTTTGCTACCTCGGTAGGAAGGCAAAATGGTTCTGCCTGTGTTATTGCGTGATCCCAGGACTGCTGAATAAATGACAACAATATAGATGAAAGTAATCCTGAAAGGCTTCAAAGAGGAGGAGGTCCAGAGCTGGACATCGAAGGATGCATGGGTATGGAGGAGAATCATTGATTTCAAGCCAGTGGAACACCTGGGCCCAATATTATCAGTAAATAAATATTTCTGAAATCATTGAATGTCTGAAATTAAGAAAGTTAGTCGTGGAAATGTACTGTAATGGGATTGCCTGACCAGGGGCTGTTGGCTGGTTCAGGAGGGGAAGGGTGCCTCTTGTACCGTGCTTCTCAGCTTGGCAGGGGTGTCTGGCTGGCTCCAGGCAAAACCATAGTTAGGCTGTTGCAGGGTTAGATCCGAGTCCATTTGTGGCAGGAGTCAGGGGGCTGGCAGGCGCCAGGAATGAGAATGTGTATGCTGGGCAGACTCATAATGAGCGGGGGCTAGACAAGGGTGATGGTATTATCTTTCTGGGTCAGGTCATTCCAGCAGTACAGGGTTTTTGTTCAAGAGACAGGGCAGATGGGAACTAGTTTAACAGGCACAGACTCACATATGTGAGCCACTCTGGGCAGCTCCCAGTTGAGGAACGGGGAGGTGGAAATGATTTCAGACGTCTATCAGTGATTGTGCAGAGACACAACACAAGCTGCCTACTAGCTAGGGTCTGCTGGCTTCTGGAAACAGCATTCATCTGCTTTGGACTCAGTGGATTGTTTGTTTTACAATAATTAGTATTCAAATATTTATGCTTCGTACCAGAAAGGTGCCAAGGCTCGTGACTGAAGCTGTAAATTCGCTTCAGCCCTGACGGCTAATACTAAGAAGATGGAAGATGTATACCTGCCATTGAGACTTGAAAGGTTAGGTGAATTCCTGAAACGTTAAGTCGGTTTTAGAGCAAAAGCATAGGTGGCCAGCAGGTGGCTTTTACAAGGAGCCTTCTGTACCAGCAGAGGCCACATTTCTTAGGAAAAGCAATGTAGCCCAGGAGGGATGCAGGGCATCACTGGGCTGGCAGTGAATGGGCATAAGACGGTGAGGGGGCATCGACACCATGCAGGTGGCCAGTCAGGGCCACCACTCTCAGCCTAGTCAACCAATATGTTCAAGTTTCATGCCCTGAGGAACAGTCAATATTTAGATTTAATGATATGCCACAGGAATCTTGGTCAATTTTTTGTTTCATAAAATAGGTACAAATGAAAAGAGGATCCTGGTATACACAAAAATCACCCTGGCAGATGCAGAGGTACCGGTGAAAGTCATAGACAGGTGAACATTTTTCTGGGCATGTACAGATGGAAGCTGTTTGCTTTGCAATGCTATGTAGAGGCTGTGGTCGAGCAGCAGGGACACCTCTTAAGTTTGATTTTTGAGGATGAAATTTTAAGAACTTATTCAAAGAAAATGTCAAGTTGCTAATTTATTATTGCTTTTTATGATAGGATACATTAGCCATAAAAGTCACAGGAAAAACCATCCATGAGGTGGTGATTTTAATAGAAGACTTGGGTTGAGAGAAATCTGTTAATTTTGATAGGAAAACACATATGCGGCTGGGTGCAGTGGCTCATGCTTGTAATCCCAGCACTTTGAGAGGCTGAGGTGGGCAGATTATCTACGGTCAGGAGTTTGAGAATAGCTTGATCAACATGATGAAACCCTATCTTCACTAAAAATTCAAAAATTAGCCAGGCATGGTGATGTATGCCTGTAATCCCAGCTACTCGGGAGGCTGAGGCAGGAAAATCACTTAAACTTGGGAGGGAAAGGTTGCAGTGAGCCGAGATTGCACCTGTGCACTCCAGCCTGAGCGGCAGAGCAAGACTCCATCTCAAAAACAAAACAAAATAAAACAAAACCCACACACATATACACACATGTTTTGGAGTCAAATGTAAAATCGACGTGAATATTTAATACAAAATATGAGCCTTCAAAGAAATTTCTTAGTGTGGGGCTTTCAACTCTGCCCTCTGCTCCTCTTGAGCTGACTGCTGTCTGTCCGTAGACCGGCCTCTCTGGGCAGGCGTGAGCAGCACGGCCTTGGAGGTTGCTGGAGTGACACTCAAGAACAAGGCCTCACTGCCGACAAGAATAACCTAGATACAGGTCAGGTGCTTTCTCTCCAGTCTATTTGTCCAGTGTTCACGTTTCAATGCCAGTAAACAAGATGCTAGATTAGGAATAATTTCTAAATATTACAAAATATTTTTTGAGGTTTCTATCTATGAGGACTAGCTTGCTAACATATCTTCTTCTTATCAACAAGTTCCAGTCATGGCCAGTCAGTGAGTCACTGTTCCCATGTGAACAGCAGCATAAAAGCTTTTTTGTATATGTGTGCATGTGTACACATAAGCACAGAATTGATCATGCATTGCACACTCACCTACTTTACTCATTTTACTCTTTTACTTGCTTTATTCTTGTTTTTTATTCGCTTTACTGATTTTGAAGACATTTGAGCACCTGCTCCATATTGGAGTCTAGGTAAAAATGCTGAGCAAATCAGATATAACTTCTCCCACATCAGCTGATAGTAATGTGGGAAAGAGAAATTATACAAATTCTTCAGGATACTGTGCAGTTTTACTTGATTTTTTTTTCCATTCCCTGTTACCCCATGACCTTCCTCCATTCACAGTGCTAAACGCAAGACTCCCAGCCCTAAAGGATAATCGTGGCAAAGGAACCAGAGGGGAGTTATGTCAATTCTTGGCTTTTAAGTTCAAAAGTTGTGTTTCAAGGAGTGGAAAAGGGAGGTGAAAACATGGGAAGAACACTTGCTAAGCCAGTTTTCTTTTGGCCAAGGGAAAATAAAAATTATCTCTGGGCTGCTGGAAAATGAGAGTGGGAGTTGAAATAGATGACTTAGATACTGTCAAGTGTCTCCAAGGAGAAGTCTCATATCCTACCAACACCAAACCCTCTTGGGCTAGCACCAGGAAGAATAGGACACTGGAGCCCTAGGTAAGTTTGGGGGTTGAATGTAGAAGGGATCTTGACCCACTCTACACCTTTGAATCTTAGATGTGAGGATCTTGCAGGAATTCCCCTCCCCACTGGAAATGGAAGCACTGTGATGAATGCATAAGCCAGAGTTTTCTGTGCTGAGAATGTCAAGGGAGGGCAGCCAGATGGGCCCCAAAGAAGGAAGAATCTGCAGACCTAAAGGAGATGTGCAGGCATGGGAGTGGGGGGCAGGCAGCAGAGGGCAGCACATTGTAGTGCTTCACAAAACAGGAGACCAGGCTGGCTGCCAATGCTGGGACAGTACAACATACGTGTAAGTGGATGCTAACTAAGGACTAGACAATCCCCCTGATGGTGTTAGAGGAATTAGGGGAAGAAAAAAAAGAACCTATGTTTACAACGAAAACTTTATTTAATCACCTAAGAGGGTTGGCAGTAAAATTTCCCCATACTCAGTGGAATGTGGTCTCAAAATATAGCCTAAGTTGGAATTAGATAAAGTTTCATTTTTTGAATACTTGTGGAAGTGGATGGAAAATGCACATCTGCTTCACATATGCACAGTCATAACTGCACTGTGTTCTCTATATACTGATGTTCCCCAAGTTGATATCTATACCCTTGGTTTCTCCTCTGCACTGCAGATACACACAATCAACAAACTACGTGATATCATCATTTAAATGTATTCTGAGAATCTCAAACTTAATGCCCAAACAAATATTTGATGGACATTATATACTGATGTCCCCCGAGTTGATATCTATACCCTTGGTTTCTCCCCTGCACTACAGGTACACATAATCAATAAACTACGTGATATCACCATTTAAATGTACATGTTCTGAGAATCTCAAACTTAACGTCCAAACAAATATTTGTTATTTTTTTTTCCTCTCTTAGTCTTACCCATCCAGCAAACAGCATGGCCAGTCACCCAGTTGCCCAGGTCTAAAACTTTGGTGATGTTCTTGATTCTTTTTTCCATTTACAACCATATTCAATCCCAACCACCAGCAAACCCTGACAACCCTAACTCCAAAATACATCTAGGCTCTGACAATGTGTTGCCTTCTCCACTGTCCCCATGTAGACCTAGTCAC
This sequence comes from Sapajus apella, assembly GCF_009761245.1. Lineage (NCBI taxonomy): Eukaryota > Metazoa > Chordata > Mammalia > Primates > Cebidae > Sapajus > Sapajus apella. The sequence continues at coordinate 1,095,534 of NW_022437074.1, forward strand.
CTCTCACCTGAGTTATGTAAGAACTTTTGAGGCCGGGCGCGGTGGCTCAAGCCTGTAATCCCAGCACTTTGGGAGGCCGAGGTGGGTGGATCACGAGGTCAAGAGATTGAGATCATCCTCGTCAACATGGTGAAATCCCGTCTCTACTAAAAATACAAAACATTAGCTGGGCATGGTGGCGCGTGCCTGTAATCCCAGCTACTCAGGAGGCTGAGGCAGGAGAATTGCCTGAACCCGGGAGGCGGAGGCTGCGGTGAGCCAAGATCGCGCCATTGCACTCCAGCCTGGGTAACAAGAGTGAAACTCCGTCTCAAAAAAAAAAAAAAAGAAAAAAAAAGAAAGAACTTTTGAACTGGTCTCCCTGCTTCCCCCATCTCTCTTCTGTAGATGCTCCATGCAGCAGGTGGAGTGACACTTTTCAAATGGAACTTTAACATGGCCAATTCCTGTGTTCAACCTCCCATTATTCTTCCTTATACTTCTACTTAAAAAAAAAAAAAAAGACCCCTTGCAGTGGCCTACAAGGCTGTGTCCCTGCTTGTCTCTCTGCTCTCATCTCTTACTCATGACTTGGCCTCCTTGCTCTCCCTCCCCGGTCCCTTGTTGCCCCTGAGTCAGCTCACACAGCTCCTGGGCATTTACTTGGGCCCTTCCCTCTTCCTGGGACAAGCCTGCTCTAGAACCAGCTTGGCTTCCTCCTAGTTTTGTTGAAGTCTTAGCTCAAATGCTACCTATCAGTAGGTAGCATTTTCTTCTCTTTCTTTCTTCTCTCATGAGCCCTAAGCTCCCATAGAAAGATCTGTCTTTCGGATTGACCATGCATCCTCAGAGCCTGAAACAGTACCTGACACATAGTAAGTACTCAGTCAGTCTAGGAAGAAGGTCGAGGAGGAAATGATTAAGGTGCTGTGGTGAGACAAAAGACTTCGGGCATAATTTCAACTGGTGAGCCTAGGAAGTTCTTTCGGAGGCAGCAAAATTTAAGCTGGGAACAAATGGCTAGTGAGGAGTTAGGTACTTGGGGATGGGGTGCATCTCAAGTGAAGGAAACAAGCATTGCAAAGGGTAGGGCAGCTGAGAGCTGTACACCATGCACTGCAACAAGGGCAGGTACATGGCTTGGATCACCGGTCCTCTCTATAAAGAGTAAACCACTTGTTACCGACTCTATAAATACATTGTGATATGGAAAGAGGCTTCTATGCAATAGACTAGCAACAACTTTTGAAATATAATTTTAATGTTTTTATCACCTCTAATTACGTGAATAAGGTGCAATGGGTTTTAGCATCCCCAACTGTGATCAGTAAAGGCTTTCCCTCACAAATGGTTTTGGCTAAAACTCAACCATATACAATTGGGATGTGGGAACTTAGAAGTACATTTGAAAGTTTATTTTGTGTTGTATGGAACTAGAAAAAGAGAAAAGTGGAAACAATAACATAGCTATACCCTCCCTGCTTCGATTGACTGCACAAAACTTTTGCTGGCTTCAGCAGTTTTACAGTCTAACACACTTAGGAGGCACCAATGCCAATGGCTGGAAACTTGAATCTGCTCTTCAAATGTCAGTGGTAGAAACTAAAGGAAGAGTAGACCAGTCAGACTCTAACTGTGGCTAAATCATCAGACTATGAACACAAAACTAACCAGAATGACACAGGATAATAGCACAGCAAAGGCAAAGAAAAACACCATCTAAAAATTGTGTCTCTGAGATGACACCATGAATCATAAAGCCTGAGGAATTCTGCTTCAATCTCCATATTAAACAAGTAACCTGTTTCTCTTCTCATCTCAGCCCATCCCAGCCCCTTTTCCTTACTGCCCTAACCTCTCTCTGACCTATGGAAATTCTTTCTTTTTTCTTTTCTTTATTCTTATTTTATTTTATGAGACAAGGTCTCGCTCTGTTACCCACGCTTGAGTACTGTGGCTGTGATCTCTGCTCACTGTAACCTTCGTCTCCAGGTTCAAGCGATTCTCTCACCTCAGCCTCCCAAGTAGCTGGGACTCCAGGTGCATGCCACCATGCCTGGCTAGTTTTTATATTTTTTGATGGAGATGGTGTTTCACCATGTTGGCCAGGCTGGTCTCAAACTCCTGACCTCAAGTGATCTGCTCTCCTTGGCTTCCCAAAGTGCTGGGATTACAGGCATGAGCCACAACCCCTGACCTCATTTATTCTTATTTCATGCTCTTATGTAAATATACAAACAGAATTACAATGAGGGTATCTGCATCTAATTTCCATGTTGATTAAATGACAGTTCTGTATCAGAAAAGAAAGCGCTAATCCAACATCTATTCACTCAACAAACATCTCTTGCAAGTCACACAGTGAGACAAGAAATTATGAGTGATCATTCCGTATATGATATGCAGCTTAAATAAAATGCTAGTGCTGCTGCACCAGAGTTGTGAGGCAGTACCGATCTTTATGTTGCCTCTAACTCCAGTGTGCTTTTGCTCATTTTATTTCTGCTCTTGGCAAGATTTAAATAAAGCCTTTTTTTCCCTTTGCTTTACAAATGTTTCCAACAGCTATATTACACTGACTTAACACAGCATTAACTACAGTACAAATACATACTCCCTAGATTGCTTTTTGAGAAAGGAAAATGTTTATGAACTCTATCAAACAAACACTGAATTCATCAGTCTAAAGTTTATTTAAAGTGTCAGATGGGTTTGATAAAAATCTATACCTAGAATTCATTTCTGAACAGTGTAAACTTATTACTTTGATTTCAAAGAAAAAAAATACCCTAAAAAATATTCTGGTTCTCTCAGAATGTAAAGTTCAAGTTAAGCCATGTATGGCTACTATGAATTTACACTTAATTAAAAAAAAAAAAAAAAAAAAAAAAAAGAACATTTCTGGCTTGGTTGCCTGACTCGTTGGAGTAAAACTTTTAGTCCCAATTCTGCAATAAAACAAAATATCGGTCTAACTGAAAACCAGTGAGGAGCATTGGCTGAGAGGAGTGTACTTTTATTATGCCTTATTTTATGACCCAGGCACCAAGCTGAGGCAGGGCATAGAAAAAACCCTTCTAGACAGAGATAGGACAACTCAGTCAGGAAAATGACTGCATGCTAGAGAAAACAAATCATTGAGCTATTTTAAATCTAATTAATTTGATAAAATATGTTTCTATTTTCCCAACCCCAAAAGAAATGAATACAATAATAGAGTCATGAGTGCATTGCTTATCACGTAAATGTCTTTTTTTGTTGTTGTTATTGTCTTAGAAAAGCCAAGAACATGGTATTACTGGGAATACTTTTCTCCCTTCGAAGTTTGCTACCATGTGTGTTACAGCTGGGACAGGCCTCACAAGGACTCCAAATTTCTTTCTACAAATGAGGAGCCCGTGGTCTGGAGAAATGAAGTGAGTTACCTGTGGTTACAAAGCTAGCTGGGGGCAGACACAGAATGAGAGGACAGGTTGCCTGGCTCACGTTTGGTCTCTTGTTCTCCATCATTAAGTAATGGAAAGGGACTGAAATACTTACAACCTACAGAAATCTATTCCACTCACAATATGCTCCTTGTCATCCAATGATACAGAACAGATCGGATCACAGATTTTTGTTTCTTGAATGTTTTGGAGTTCTGTAGCTAAACAGGAAGCTGCAGAAATTGGGAATGAGGAACCTCAAAGACAAAACCTCTACATTGTAAAGTATGTAGAATCATTCCAACGGAGTTCAAAATATTTTGGGGAGCACAGGTGACCCCCTCTCTAATACACAATGTTTCTGAGGCTGGTTCCAGAGCAGATCACCATGAGGTGGCATCCGCAGAACACGTGGGCAGTAGCCACTATGGGGCACTGTGCTACCAAGGAAATACACCCGCAAAATACTGAGAAATCTGGGTCCTCCATTTGCTAAGGTAGGACCTGGCACTACTTAATTAACTTCTCCCATCCCTAGTTCTCCCAACTGTAAAATAAGAAGAGTAATTAGCTGCTCTGAACATCTCACAGGGTAATTGTGGGGATCGATAGAGGCTGGGTATAAAAGATGATGTGGAGTCAGGAAGAGATATTATTATCATTATATGTGTGTTCTTTCCTCTTACTTGGAAAGACAGCACAGAAGCTACAAAACAATACTATTTCTAGAAGTATGGTGCTGGGTGCTGCCTCAGAACCTCTACGGAGGTGTGTTTAAAATGCAAATTCCTGGGTTCTACCCCAGACTCACTAAAACAAAACCTGAGGGACATGGCCCATGATCCTGTCATGTCAAAACTTTCCTTTCTATTGCATGCCCTTAGAAGGGCTACACTAGAAGTGATCCAGGAGTAAAAGCCAGAGGAGGCTGAGAAAATGGGCAGCCACATTCCACAGAAACAATGTTCAACCTGCTGGTTGGAATCTCCAAACCACCCACAGATGTCTGTCTGACCTCAATCCTGTAATTCTTGTTACCTCTACCAAAACCAGTCTCTCTCCCTGCAGCACTTCAAGCCCTGGAGACTACAGGCACTGCCAGACACACAACTGCAAGCCTATGCAAAGGCTGTTTTCCTAAGCATCCTGCTCTGATGGCCCCTGGTCTTCTCCCATTTTCCTGCAGCACTTTATAGGTATATTCCTACCTGGGCAGAACCTTTACATGACCAGTGATTAGCACATTATTTTACTTTCAGTGTGTGATGTACAAATACATGAATGAAAGACAGAATATGGAATTCATCACACTCACAAAAATCTTACTATAGCATTTAACACTATTCTTTTTGCAAAATGTATTCACATTTCCATTTGAGAAGGCAAAGACAAGAAGCATTTGAAAGGCAAAGACAAGAAGCATTTGAATAACAAATACCTGGATTCAAATACATTTCCAAAATAAGTTTTTGCATTTACTAGCTATATCAACATGGGCAAGTTATTAAACCACACATCAGTTTCTTCAACTGGAAGACAGATGTGACATCATACAACCTAGCCTGCCTTCAGGAATATTTTAATTGGGCTCAATAGGAAAGGCAATTAATGTATTGCCAGGCACAGATGCTCAAAGAGTGTTATTCTCTTCTTGTCCTTTTCTCTTTGCATACTTTCTAATGGGTTCTCTAATAGTCTGCAGTAGCCACGGCTTGTAACAAATCTTCCAAAAGGAACTCCGACAGTAGATTTGATTCCTACTTGGTAGTGTACTATTAAATATTTTACAATCATCTCTCAGGGAGGGGGAGTAGAGGAAGAACCCTGAGTGTTGGTGTTTGTCCATTCTATGGTGCAATACTTCCACTATTGCCAATTTCACACCACCAATGGGATGTTACTGAGCAGAACTGTGATGCAATGTGCAAGAGCTTGTTTTGTCTGAGTATTTCTACCACTCAGATACAATAAAAGTAAATAACTTCAAGAGCACAGAGGATAGCAAAATGAAATAAAATAATCAGAAAATGATGAGTGTTGAGTACTTGCCACTCTCAGTTTTTAAACTGGCTCATAAAATTCCTGAAAAGGTACAAGCCAACTCCAGCACACCACTGTGTCTTACTCCATCGGGAAAACTCTGCTGTAGAGGAATATTAATTCCAGACACTTCAGCCTAACTAGAGAGCTTTATTTATGCAGGATCCTTTAAACAGATGCAGAAAGCACATGCTTAGAGTTTCTACAGGGGTGAAACAAGGGTACATAACAGTATCTGTCTACGTAATACTGACATGCTATACATGTGCGTCAGTTCTGCTAGGGAAAAGCCTTGTCTGGAGAGAAAGAAAGCTGTACTGTGCTTAACACATGGAAACACCCGGGCAACAGGTAACAGTAATAGGTAATAAGAAACAGTAGTAGGTAACAGTAAACTTTGTTACACCTCTTCTTTCCTTCTCAACCTTATTATGTACATTTATTTATGTGGCTTAACTTTTACCTTAGGTCAGTCTTCACTATAAGACATTAAGCCATGATGTAACAATTTTTAGGACCCACATCAGACGTGTGACACTCTCACTTTAGACACAAGAAAACAGATATACAGAGGAGGAAAACAAGTTGCCCACAGGTAAACCAATGTAGGACTGGACTTCAGGCCTTATACTTTTATAGAATGGCTTAGTTCTTCAAAGCCTTTAGGCTACTACATTTTATTTGCTTATTCATTTATACAATGACTGTTTTCAAGGGATAATAAAATATATTTGTGACTTACTAAATTTTATTTGCGTCTTGCTCAGTTCTAGAAGTGACATTTAATGACTCTGACTTGCATTTGCATTAGGCTGTCTTTACCACAATAGAGCCATCACATTTGAAAATGTGCTCAGTAGTAGAAGTGGTAGGGATTAACTTTTATTAAAGGCTTATAAGATACCAAGGGTATTAGTACATAAATTATAAAGATGGCTTCATTTAAACAGAAGAACAACCGATGCATTAGGTAATATTATGGCCTCAATTTTATGATGAAGAAATGAAGGCTCCTTGAGGTTAAGAATCCATCAGAAGTCTCTAGGGCTGGCTTCCTGGGCACGTGGCCTGTGTAGTCATGTGGGACCCCACACTCAGAAGAGCCGCATTTGTTTTGATGCTCCCCTGCTGCTTGCCTGAAATTTTCAATAACTCTTTGACTTTGTGTGCTATACCTGAAATTGGATGGGAGAGAGTGGAACGATGAAGCAGACATGGGTAATGTGTGTGTCACATCCTGCCCACCGTTCCTTGCTGCCAACTTGCAGCCAACATTCATGATGCCTCAGGAGCACAGGACTCTGGTGAGGCCACAATGCATGGGAGTTCAGCAGGACTCAAAATGAGTGCAAGGTGAGTATGGTACCTCTACCACAAGTGGAGGATCCCACAGCTTTCAGAGGCCATGCTTTCTGCTGGAACCAGAACTAGCTTCAAACACAAAAAATAAGGCAATTGTACTTTAAGAAACACAACTGACCAAGGCACCTATCATGTCTTTCTTATTTCCTTGTATTGGCCAATCACTCGTGCTCCAAATGGTGACACAGAATGAAAGCCCTGCCTTACTCCTTAGGAAGCTGAAGGTAGAATGTGTTGGCGAAACACGCATGTATCAAGAAGTCACATAAAAACAACAGAGTTAGTTTTTGGAAGTGTTTCCTCTCTTCTGGTCATAAAGAAATACAAAGGCATGTGACAGCTATGGGAGGCCAAGGAGGTCGAATCATGAGGTAAGCAGTTTGAGAGCAGCCTGGCCAACATGGTGAAACCCCGTCTCTACTAAAAATACAAAAAGTTAGCTCGGAATAGTGGCAGGCACCTATAATCCCAGCTGCTCGGGAGGCTGAGGCAGAAGAGCCGCTTGAACCTGGGAAGCGGAGGTTGCAGTGAGCTGAGATTGTGCCACCGCGCTCTATCCCGGGTGACAGAGTGAGACTCCATCTCAACAACAACAACAAAAAAAGAAAAATAGTGTAATTTCAGTGATTATTATGTCAAATGCTCTTAAATTCACATTTAAAATTGGCATTGCACAAGTTAAGGCTAAACAGAAAAAATCATACCAATAATTAATTTTTTAATTTTTCTTTACTTAGAACATTAAAAACATTGTGACAATTCCAGAGAGAAGGAAGAGAAGGGAAAGGAGGGCAGGGAAGCAGTGGGAAGGAAAGGACAAAACATTTTGTTTTAGCACCTTTCGGGGTACTTCTTTCCTGTTGTTTTTGAAAAATGCCTCCACATTCTAATTTCACGCGTCCCACAGCCAGCCCTGGTTGTCACACAACTTGGAAGCATCAGAGTCAGTATCTGAATCTAAGCTGACTCCAAAGTTCCTTTGCTTTGACCCCATTTTATTCAGCCATTTATTTTAAGCAACAGGGCTCTTCAGCTTCAGAAAATTTTTGTCATGATTCCACTATTGGCAATCTGAACATGTGACAATTGCTTATTCCTCTTCCCTTTTCTTCATTTCCCCCCCCTTTCTCTGAATTATTTAAGCTGTGGTTTTTCCATTCATTGAACAAGTATTCACTCTGTGCCAGGGACATCTAACTCTGTTAGCGGGGATGCATCGGCAAAGCCTATGATTTTAGAGACAACAAAGGCGAAGTCATTTCTAAGAACCTCAAAAATCCCAAATGATGAGGTTTATGCAACTTCAAAGTCTTTCTGCCCTTTTTTTTCCCCTAATACTTGATTACCTCTCTAACCAGAGGCTGCACTTCATGCAGGTCTAATCTTTCAGAGCACAGTGTGGTTAGGAAGCCCCCCCGGCCTGCCAAAATGAGCACTAGCTGCTAAATAGGCATTCAGTTTCAAAGAGGGTTTGTTCCACTGAACACCAAATATGGACTAGAAACAGCAGATTAAAATTCTGTTCGCTTGTGTCCCACAGAGGACTCAAAGTCAGGGGATTTCTATCCCAGACCTTTCTGTTCTTTCTTCTTCAACTGCTCCTCCTGCACCCCCTGCCCCATAAAAACCACCATCTGGGTTGTAAGTTAAATCAATTGTAAGTCACCTCAAAGAATAAGGTATTATATAAGAAGGTACGGCAAGAGAGAAACTAACAAACAAAACCCTATGCTACTTAAAAAGCTAACAAAAAAACCTGCTGCTGCTTAAGCAAAAGCCAAAAAAAAAAAAAAAAAGTGCTAGACATGCAGCCAATTCTATTTCCTTTAATTCTTCTATTGCGTCCTAATAATAGTAGCCACAAATGCTACCTTTGAGTCCAGCACAGGTGTGCTGGCTGGCAATTTAAAATACTGTTTGTCAAAAGGAACCAGATGATTTACTCTCACTTTACAGAGGAAGGAACTTTTCATTGTTTGTTAAAGCAAACAGAAGGAAAAGAAAGAAGGAAAGAAAAAGGTAACACACAAATCTCAGCAAGGTGCAGGACCTGGAATTTGAGACTAAGTCTGTGGACTCCAAAGCCCCTGTCTCTCCTCACAGGCTGCCCTGTATAGGTTACAAAGTGCATTCATGCACCACGCATCTCCATGCCATATGGATTTCAGATTAAATGTCTAATTCTGACCTCAGTTTTACTGAAAATAAACTCTTCATAGGTCATAAATTTTTAGAACTGGCCATAATAAACTAAATATCTAGGTACAAGTCCCAAAGCGAAGATCACTGCACCGGAATCCTCTAGCAGTGCTTCAAGCATGCTTGCTGCTAACACTTAAAACTGCTGTATCAGACAGAGATGGGAGATGAGAAAGAATTGGATTGGGAGACTGAAAACTGAAGAATGCCAAGGAGAGAATCCAATACGACAAAACTATCATCAATCTAGCATCTGGGTAGAGCTCGGGGGTTTCAGAGACAACATCATAGGTCAACTTGTTTTTTTTCTTAGGAAGGAAATTCTAACCTCAGAATGTGCTTTTCTAAATGTCCAAAATTTTGCTCCCACATATGTGAATTGTGGTTGGAGTGCATAAATCAGGCAGTACAATAAAAAAAAAAAACCCACTTATTAAATTAAATGCATTATTTATTGAGGGAGCGTTATTACATTCTGCTGTAAACTGGTGGTATGATTCAAAGTAGACTGGCAATGGTGACGGGCCATTGCTAGGTTGTAACAAACCCACATCTATGATGAACAGAGTTTCTTTTATTTAACAAATATCTATGAAAGGAATTTGCTAACCACTGGGGATATAAAGGCAAGTGAGATGAGCTCTCATATCTTAAGAACTGGTGGCAGGGGAGAAGTGGTGCGCTTTGGAGGGGGTTTTGGGAGGGGTGGACAGAATATCTCACAAGTACAAGACAGGTACTCCAGGAGAGGAAGGCCTGGAAGGGAGCTGCAGACGCCCTAGAATTCTCCATTTGGAGGGGAAGGGCACCTTTCAAGCAGATGCAACCAGTGGGGAAAGGGGTGTGGGCCTCTGGCAGCTTCTTTGTACACAGAGCTTGTCTTCTTCCATTGACACGTTCAGACAAAGACCAAACTAGGGCTACTGTGTTAATTTTCGGCAGCACACCATAACACATCTTGTTTCATCCTTTCATCTTCTCCCCCAGGGACTTCAAAATATCGATCGCCCTTTAAACTCAGGGATAACTGCTCCCACCCTAAGAAGCCTGCGATTTGGAAATGGGGGCAGAGGAGCTCCCGCTCCCACCCAGAGAGGGAGGGGATGGGCTGTTTACAAAGTGCAGACACACCCTCCTGCTGTTGCTTTGGCTCTCTGGGCAGAAGTAGGACCTTCAAAGCTGTCAATCAGACCTTTGAGAACATGAAAGAACGCTGGGGAGGGAAGAAAGGGTTTGTTTTTAAGCTCTTCTCATTAACTTGACTGATAGGGAGGCTCACACACAGCAGTGGGGGGCATCCAAGTCTGAAGTTTAAGCCCAGACAGCTCCAAGGAGACCCCCGCTGGCTGCTCTCCCTTGCACCAGCCCAGGTGGCTGCACCTCCGACTGTCCTCTCTGCACCTCACCCCTTTCAGACACCAAGCAGGACTGAACGGAGGGCCCTGCCCATAAGGCACCTGACCTTTGAGCCAGAGAGAGAGCCAGTCCTTTATTTAATTGCGGAGACTGTGATGAGGCTAGCCACTGTGCTGTGCCACTTTCCACTTCACCTGATGTGACGGACCAAGAGAACTAACAAAGGTGACATGCCTGGGGTCTGCCTGCAAGATGGCCAGTGAGAGGAGGGTGGGAAAGCCAGCTCTGCACAGGCAGTCACTTGGGGGGTGGGGGGCGCTATACTCAGCCAATTTTTGTACAGGAATCCTCTGATCCGCAAAGAATGGGATTTTCCCCACCCTTCACTGGCCAGAGAGAAGAGTCCTGGCATCGTGCGAAGCTCCCAGCCTGATGCTAGTCTTCTGTTTCCTGGACACCAAGAGACAGCCTTTCTTTCCAAAGATGAATAAAGATAGGGATTTTTAATGTATAAACTGAATGTTTAATAGTAATTCACTAAAAGGGCGAAAAATGTGAAAACTTCCACTTAGCCGAGATAGTCATGAAATGTAAACAAGTAAACCCAGGCCACTTCTTGTTAGATCCTTATTATTTATTACCAGTTTTCTAGGAAGCCACAAAATTGTGTTTACTTTCACTGCCTGAGAGTACACGTTCTCAAGGAATTAAATCAGTTGAAAAAACAATCTAACAAATAAACAAGCAAAACACCAAACTCATTACTGAAGGTATGCCTAGGCCAAGTTCATCACTTCTTGCAGAAGATTGAGATCCTTTCAAATCCAGTGCCAATATCCAATGGTTATGGGTTTCCTGAAGAGCCCAACATTCTTCAGGTTGACAGGTTGGTTTGGGCACAGGATGAGGCCTTCCTAGATATTAGCATTCCGGAATACAGTCATAGACCTTTCTAACCGCATCCAGTCATCAAAAACCTTCTCCAGGACAACAATATAATTAAAAAGTGCAGAGAAACCGACCAGCAATGTAAACCCTATTAAGATGGCATAGCACAGCTCATAAAGAAAATGAAAAGGGCTTGGGGGTGTGCGGGGATCTAAGGTCATTAAGCAAAGTGAAAGAATTTTAACAGATTTTTAAATTTAATATAGTCATGCCTATATCTCTAATGACAGAGATACATTCTGAGAGATGCATCCTTTGGCAATTTCATTATTGTATGAAATCACAGCATGTACTCACACAAACCTAGGTGGTACAGCCTACTGTATACCTAGGCTGTGTGGTATGGCCTATTGCTTTGCTCCGAGGCTACAAACGTGTACAGTGTATCACTGTACTGCATACTAGGCAATTGTGACATGACAGTATTTATGTGTCTAAACATATCTAAACAGAGGAAAAATACACTAAAAATACGGTATAAAAAATTTAAAAATGGTACACCTGTATGTGGCATTTACCATGAATGGAACTTCCATGTCTAGAAGTTGCTCTGAGTGACTCAGTGGGTGATGAGTGAATATGAAGGTTTTAGGACATTACTATATGCTACTGTAGACTTTATAAACACTGTACACTTAAGCAAAGTATAAGTTTACACTAAATTTACAAAAACAGTTTTTCTTCCTTTGACATTAATCTTAGCTTTAGTAACTTAGCTTAGTAACTTTTTTTTTTTTTTTTTTTTTTGAGTAGGAGTTTCGCTCTTGTTACCCAGGTTGGAGTGCAATGGCGCCATCTCGGCTCACCGCAACCTCCGCCTCCTGGGTTCAGGCAATTCTCCTGCCTCAGCCTCCTGAGTAGCTGGGATTACAGGCACACGCCACCATGCCCAGCTAATTTTTTGTATTTTTAGTAGAGACGGGGTTTCACCATGTTGACCAGGATGGTCTCGATCTCTTGACCTCGTGATCCACCCGCCTCGGCCTCCCAAAGTGCTGGGATTACAGGCTTGAGCCACCGCACCCGGCCGCTTAGTAACTTTTAAACTTTATAAACTTTTTATTTTCTTAGAACTTTTGACTGTTTTATAACACTTAGCTTAAAACACAAACATATTGTACAGCTGTACAAAATATCTTTTCTTTCTATGTATTCTATAGGCATTTTTGTATACTTAAAATTTTTTATTTTATTTTTCACTTTTTAAGCTTTTTTGTTGTTAAAAACTAAGACACAAACCCACAAATTAGCCTAGGCCTACACAGCGTCAGGGTCATCAGTATCACTGTCTTCCACCTCCAATCTCGTCCCACTGGAAGGTCTTGAGAAGCAGTAACATGCATGGAGCTGTCATCACCTACGATAGCAACACCTTCTTCTGGAATTCTCCTGAAAGACCTGCCTGAGGCTGTTTTACAGGTAATGATTTTTTAAAAAAAATTAATTAGAAGGAGTATACTCTAAAAGGATGATGAAAGTATAGTAAATACATAAACAAGTAACACATTTATTGTTGTTACTTTACCATCGCTTATTGTCATTATCAAGTATTATGCCCTGTATATAATTGTATGCGATAGACTTTTATGACTGGCATATAGTAGGTTTGTTTATACCAGCATCATCACTAACGTACAATGCAGTAATGCATTGCAGTACAACCGTACAAGAACTACAAGTCTCTAAGAGATTGGAATTTTGCAGCTCCATTAGAATCTCAGGAGATCCCTGTGTTATATGTGGTCTGTCATTGACTGAATGTTGTATGTGGCACATGACTATATATTATCTGAAATAGCAGCGATACTGAAGTGCTCTAGAAACCAATTCAGGTTCCTAATAGAAGACCAAGTTTTCTTCTTCATCTGGTGCATGAGTCCAGGGCCAGACCTGAGTTTGTGTTTATGTTGTGGAAATCAGGAACAGCCCGGGGCAGTGGTGGGGACTGCCAAGCTGACACAGTCGGAATGACAACCACTAATAATCAGCATCCATGAAGTCACTGAAGTCCATTTAAGTTGCTTATGAAGGTGATTTAAAATGATTTCCACGGATGTGAGGACATCCACACTTAGGCTCTTCTTTCTTCACTTGTGTGAGAAGTCCCTTGTGTAAATGGAGACATGACATCATTTATTCAAATGCTCCACATACATCCTTTTGTTTGTTCTTGTTTTGTTTTGTTTTGTTTTTGAGACAGAGTTTTGCTCTTGTCACCTGGACTTTGCTCTTGTTGCCCAGGCTGGAGTGCTGTGGCATGATCTTGGCTCACTGCAACTTCCGCCTCCTGGGTTCAAACGATTCTCCCAACTCAGCCTCCTGAGTAGCTGGGATTAGACGTGCCTATCACCAAACCTGGCTAATTTTTTGTATTTTTAGTAGAGATGGGTTTCCTTTTGTTTTAAACTTCATGTGCTTTCATTACATCCTGTGAAGTTCTACTTAACATTGAAGATCATTTAACATTCCTAACTTCAATCCCTGAATATTTTTTATTTTGATTCTAGTACAGGTTCAGAATAAGGAAAATAGTCCCTTTAATTAACTGACATGTACCAGGCATGCCCCTGATTTTAACTTCACCTTTGAGAAGTTGCAAAATTTCAAAAAACAAAATAAAACAAAACAAAATGCTCACTCAGAAGGCTGGGAGTCTGAAAAGAAATTCAGAAAATACACAAAGATCCACATAAACTCTAATGACCCCAAATGCTCACTGACCCTTCATCTCTCTCCACAGATGTCCTCAGCCCTGTGGCCGTCTCCTGCAGGGAGTGATGGCAGAATGAGGTCGCGGCCATGCATCTGATACACACAGGCAGGGGATAGCACAGCACCTTCCCTGAGCTTTAAGCTAAAGGTGTGTGTTAGTTTCTCCATCTGGAACGGGGTTGGGCTGAACCCAAGATCAAGGTCCTGCATTTATAATTCTTCATGGACAGCTGATACTGTATATTCCCTCTGGTGTAGAAGTACCTTTTCCCAATTTTAATAGCTATTCATAGATAATTCTGGGGCAGGCAGCATAATAAAAAAACACTACTGAGCCCATTCATTCTGGAACGGGCTTATTATCACACCAGGTGCTGAAAATGTATGTAGTTCTAATTGTAGGATTTGTACAACATTTATGATTCCAAGACAAAGTGCTTTATATAAATCCTCGATGGACAGATCCAACCCAATATATTTACTAATTATTTACTGATTACACGTGTCCCTTAGTTCCGAATGCTTTGCTAAAGGAAGAGACAAAGATGCTGAACCCTATTTTAATCATTTCCAAGGGAAATGTGAATTTCAGGTTTCCTCTGTGAAAGCCATGAGTAGCACAAAAATTATTAGGTTGAATGGCTTAGCGGTGATTTCCTAACATTGCTGGTAAATGTGTTTCTCCAGTGATTAGTGGCAACTCTAAAGTATAAGACAGTGTATGTGCAGAGTAGCCCGCCTGGGCCTACCTGGGCCAAGGAATGCACAGTCTATCCCTTCTCCTTAGGGAATGTTCTGTTTATAAATGCATCACTAGAATTTGGGGAGCCCTATTCATAGGGATTCTACTTGAAGAAAGAGAGGAAAAATCCCACCCACTCTCCTTTGTTTTTAGAAATCACACTTAGAGAGCAGAGAGCTATCCTTTCAATCTAATAGGACTCCTAGATCCATCCATTTGACATAGATTCATGAAGTTTCCAGGGCTCAGTACCACATAACACGCTTGACAGCTGGGACACAGAGTTCTGGAGGCTGCCTGCAAGGAACTTACAGTTTCGCAGGGGTGGGAAGGGAGCAAAGTCAATTATAACAGAGTGGCAAGTGCAACAGCAGAGGTTTGATGCTGTGGGGCAGGTAGGAACCATTAAGTCGCGTTAGGTGTGTGTGTCAGGGAAGGCTTGCTGGTAAATGAATGGGAGTTGGTGTAAGTTAGGAGTTGGGAAGTGGGCACTGGGAGAGAGAAAGAACCAAGTCCTTAATAATCTGGTCAAGGAAAGATCCTGAAGGTAGCTGTGGCTGATAGGGGAGTAGAAAAGTGGAGACCATGAGCTTGGACCCAAGCCAGAAGCACATGATCTAAAAATGGCAGACAGTGTCCTGTATGCAATGGAGGATGACTGGGACATCTAAGGAGGAGAGAATGGCACAGGATTGAGCTTGAGGTTTGGAAGGAGGACTCTTGGCCAAAGCGGCAAAGGGATGGGTGTGCAGGAGGAGGGCAAGAGTGGATGGAGACATCTGTAAAATGGATTCTAATATAAAATACTCTTAGCTATGAGCAGTGCACGGCTTCCACTCATTTTTTTCCTTAAAGAGTATAATAAACACTGGATGCTGAAGCCCAAGAAACACTTCGCCCTCTAGAAACTGTAAAAGTCACTGTTTCCATAAGGGCAGAGACTCTGGACAAGCCCATGAAGCATATTTTCAAGCCACTTAAATAGCACATGCCCAAGGGTATGTTGTAGACAAGCCAGCATCTGCAGCAGCAGGTAGCAGAGACAGCTTCCTCTTCAGGAAGCAGACACCAAATCATTAGAACCTTAATGCCGTGTCAGCTTTGGCTGCCAAATACGCAGCTCCACACCAAATGGAACCATTTGCATCTGGCTCTGGATTTAAGCCAACTTCTTTGGCTTTAAGAAAATTCTGAATTTATACAATATAATATGAGAACACCTGATCTTCATTAGGCAACCTGCCTGTTCTCCTTTTTAACTTTTGAAATCATTTCTATTTCTTATTCTCTTCCATTCCACTAAATTTTAAGATATCATTTAACTTTTTCTCTTTTCTTTTTTAAGTGGGGTCTCACTCTGTTGTTCATCCAGCCTGGAGTGCAGGGTGCGATCTCCACTCACTGCTACCTGCACCTCCCAGGCTGAAGCGATCCCCCAACCTCAGCCTCCAGAGTAGCTGGGACCACATGCAAGCGCCGCCACCACTCCCGGCTAATTTTTTGTATTTTTGGTAGAGAGTAGATTTCGCTATGTTGCCCAGTCTGTTCTTGAACTTCTGAGCTCGGGCAATCCAGTCATCTCGTCCTCCCAAAGTGCTGGGATTATAGGCGTGAGCCACTGCGTCTGGCCCACTCTACTTTTTCTTTATATTCCTTTGAACTTTAGTTTTTGGTATCATGGACACATCTCTCAAAGCTGGTTAGCACACTCCAAGTATGGACCGGCAACTGATGGGGTACAGGACAGACCTGGGCTGGGTTTTTATATTTACATTTATTATTTCCAAACTGCAATGTAGAATTCCTATATAAGAACAAAAATTACAAGGAATCTATATGACTTTAATCTTCCATGTCCTGATGAACTTTCCCTGATGAGCTAGTTGATTTAAAACATCTCCTAAGAGATCCCATTATATTATGTAGAAAAGCTTCTAGAACTGTTCATTTAATAAGCTTCCATATTATAATTGGGATAGATAGATATCATCTAGAAATAACAGAGGTTCCTTGGGCTGAGGGTTCAATATCAATGTCCACTTGCAATATTAAATTATTCCAAATTCACAATTCAGAGGCTACAAGTTAAATGCCAAATAAAATTGAATTCAGTTAGTAAATTTCTTCTTTTAAATAGATGAGATCTCGTTCTGTCTCCAGGCTAAAGCGCACTGGAACGATCATAGCTCACTGCAGTCTTGAACTCCTCTAGGCTCAAGAGATCCTCCCACCTCAACCTCCTGAAAGCTGAGAATAAAAGTGCAAGTTACCATGCCTGAACACAAATTTCATTTTTAAAGTGTGTTTTTTCCATATAAATGTTATATGTCCACCACTGTTTTTAATAAACTGGAACATATTAAAATACAACTTCAAGATTTACAGTAAAATGCACTGGCTTGTACTACATTTTAAAATTTACTTTTGGTCTTCCGGCTGTAGTCAACTGAAGAAAGATCTATGGCACTGAACAAATGGCAAAACGAAGCTTTTATATTATAACAACCCTGGGGTTGTTAACAAAATGAACTTCAGACAGCATGAAAGTTTCAATGATGAACAAATATTGAACTTTTGTATTGTAATAGCACAACCAATACTTCATTCCTGGTTAACTTTACCTCAATTATTTTTTAAAAAAAGATAAACTGTTTAAAAGTTATTTTGTTTAAACTTTGAAGTATAAGCTGGTGAGCAGGTGACACAAAACTAATCTACTCTGCTATAAATCAGAATAGGGAGTACCCATTGGGGGACAGTAACCAGAAGAGGGCACCAGGAGGCTTCCGTGGTGCTGGTAAGAATTGCTTCTTGATGTGCTGGTTGGTTACAAAGGTATATTTGGTTTATGAAAATTCATCAAACACATGCTTTGTGCACAGCTGGCACTGGCAAAAGATTTAATAATTAATTTTTCACTTAGCAACTTTCTGATTAAGGTATACAGCTGAAGAAAACAAGACAGGTAGAGTAACTGTGTAAAAGCCAGAGTAAACCTGCACTGTGGAGGGAGCAGGTGCCACAGCTTCCTCCGTACGCATGTGGACACAAGAAGCACATTGGTGAGAAAGACATGCCTAAGTGAGGAAGAGAAACATTCAGGACTCCAAAGAGTCTATTTAGAGAGAAAAAAAGTGGTAGGTGGGGGAAAGTAAAGATGACATGTTTCTTTGTACCCTTTCCTCCTCCTAAATTCCATTTGACATCATCCAGAAATGTTCATTTGACATTTCTGGTTTGAAGACTATGAGGGGAATGCATCCCATGGGCCAGTGGTTACTGACTACAATATTACCTTTGGAAAGTTTAGGAAATCCTCTTATGGCCTCTGTGATTTTCAAGCTGGGGATATAGCCAAGTTGGCTTCTTATAAGCCTTAGATCCCAGAAGGTGGTTTGGGGGCAATGTTCCACTTCAATCTTTTGTACTTGAAGTTGATGAAATCTGACATGTGAGATTACATGGAGCTGACAATGTCACATGAAAGTAAATCTGGATAAAAATATTGCATATCTATGTATATGCACATGAGGATGGAAGGCCTATGAGCTCCAGGCCTTTCGTTGTATGCAGTAACGTCATTCACCCAAGCACCTGAACATATCAGCACCTGTGAACTTCTTTTTGTAAAATTTACTACTAAATCCCTTTCTACCATCACAGACAACGGGGACTGTGACTTAGTCTCTATTTCTTCTCCACCTTAGAGACTGTCAGTACCAAATGAAGAAAATTTTATTTCATAGTGCCTAGTTGAACATGCCAAGGGGCTTAACCGCATCTCTATAAAAATATTTGGTTGGCACCTACAGACAATAAACAAGAGGAGTGCTCAAATACCATACTGCATTCATTAATCCTTATTTTCCACCCACAATATATATATATATATATATAAACAAATAAACAAAACCACACATGACTACCTTCCTACAGTACCGTTCCCTACAACCTCTCCACACACACAAAACTTGAACGTTATTTGAAGGAGATGCAAATCAATCAATGTGGGTAAGCCTTTCAGTTCAGTGAGGGGCAGTTCTAAGGAACAGCCTTGTGACCAAGGTCCTATTGTCTGGGTTGAGCAGGGACCTGAAGGGCTGCACCCTGGTCCCTGGCTGAAGGTTGTGCCCACCACCCTGAACATTCAGTGGCTATTGCTTAGGTGCTGAATACACGCAGTAATTCCCAAACCAAATCTGTATGCCAGTCACAGATAACTCTCTGCATCCACAGGTTCTACATCCATAGATGACACCCACCATCACTCAAAAATATTTGGAAAAATAAATAAATAAATAAGAATAAAAATAGTACCAATAAACATACAGTGTAGGCTGGCATAGTGGCTCATGCCTATAGTCCCAGCACTTTGTGGAGATGAGGTGGGAGGATCGCTACAGATCAGAAGTTCAAGACCAGCCTGGGCAACAGAGTGATACTCTATGCCTACAAAAACATTTTAAAAAGTATCCAGGTGTGGTGGTGCACACCTGTAATCCAAGCTACTCAGGATGCTGAGGTGGGAGGATTGCTTGAACCAAGAAGTTGAGGCTGCAGTGAGCATGATTGCACCATGATTGCATCCAGCCTAGGCAACAGAGTGAGACCCTGATTGTAAAAGACAAAAACCAGGCCAAGTGTGGAGGCATGTGCCTATAATCCCAGCACTTTGGGAGGCCGAGGTGGGAGGATTGCTTGAGTCCAGGAGTTCAAGACCAGCCTAGAGAGAACAGTAAGACCTCTGTCTCTCAAATAACAATTAAAAAACAAAGCCAGCATAACTGTTTAGATAGCATTTACATTGTATTAGGTACTATAAATAATCTACAAACAATTGATTTAAAATATACAGGAGAATCTGCCTAAGTTAGACAAAGATACCATGCCATTTTATATCAGGGACTTAAGCATCTGTGAATTAGGTTATCCAGAGAGAATACTACACCCAATCCCCTAAGGATACTGAGGGATAACTATATTTCTACATTAAAAACTCACCTCTCAATTTCAACACAGCGTGGTAAGAACAAGATTCATCTAATTTGGGCAACTGAAAAACAGGGATCGACATGGACATTTATGGTAAGGTGAGCTTGTTTAATTTTACCTGGGGCTTCCATAATATAATTGGGATAGATATACACCATCTAAAAACAACAGAGGTTCCTTAGGCCAGGAGTCCTTCCATTACCCCTTAAGAGGCACATTGTGTAATATAGTCTAAAGCTTTCCTTTTACCCACTTCTGGTTCTACATCTAATACTGTGCTTAACTGTCATGAGATAATATTGGAAAAATGCCAAATGAAAAAAATCAACCCTGTCTTTTGTGTGTATGTATCCAGTAGTGATATGTGGGGTATTACTAGGGTATGATGAGAATACAGCATGATGTGTTTTTGACATTTTTAAAAAGGAAATCATATTACATTTGTCTATTTTCCATTTATTTATAAATTACTTAAAATTTGCCTTAGAAACTAGAGCATATAGTTTTTTTTTTTAAAATAACTCTTAGGTTTATGGTCTTAATTATTTTGCCTAATGTCTATAGTGATTAGAAGACGACATAATGCAGGGCAATTCCAAATAGTCTTCCGCTCTCCAGAAAACAGACTGAATCACCTATAGTATTTGGCGAACTTCAGGATGACCTAAAATATCTCAAGTGGCTCAGCCTCTCATTACAGAGAACAGCTAACCAATATGCAGGATTCCGGTCATCAGCCTGGTGCCAGGGTCCCCAAAGGACCTGCCTGAGAAGCCAATCTCAAAAGTTATTCTCAAAAGTCAAATACATTCTGCACATCACCAAAGGGACCCAAGGAACCTGAGCACATCTACTGTCATCACAAAGAACATTTAGAAACATGCACACTCACATATATGTATACATAAAAGTATGTTTTCCATATGTATCCTATTTATAATAAACTAAGAGAAAGTTTAAACCCTAAACATTTTGGTTGGCTTCTCACAAGCCACATGTAATCTGGAACATAAAATTTTCTCAGAGATAAGTCAGATAGGAAAAAGAATGTTCTTTCAGTCGGAAGGGCTAGGCTTTTGTCCTAATTTTGTTAGGCAACAGCCACGAATCCCAACAAATAGTGCTCAAGTATCCTAATTCAAGTTCCCACTCCTGATTACTGATGTAACAATACATAATGCAGGAATTTATTCCTCTGGTGCTTACTTGCAAGTGTGTGAGTGTGTCTGCATAAGTGTGTGTGTGTGTCTGCATGTGTATGTGTGCACATGTGTTCTTTTGAAAGAGAGTCCTCTTTTTCATTTGAAACTTTATTTATTTCTTTATTTTTTGAGATAGGGTCTCACTTGTCACCCAGGCTGGAGTGCAGTGGTGTGATGATGGCTCACTGCAGCCTCAAACTCCAGGGCTCAGGTGATTCTCCCAACTCAGCCTCCTGAGTAACTGGGACTACAGGTGCTTCCCCTACACCCAGCTAAGTTTTTCAAAAAAAATTTTTGTAGATATGGGGGTCTTGCTATATTGCCCAGGCTAGTCTTAAACTCCTGGGCTCAACCAATTGCCTGCGTCACCCTGCCAAAGTGCTGGGATTACAGGCACTGCACCAGGCCCTACAAGATTTCTAATGGGGTATACTTTCCCTAACTTTAAAATATAATTTACATAGCAAGATCCTTCTTCTAACAGTAAAAACAAATTCATTCATTTAATCCTACATGTACAGTTCCATTTTGTAACTGCGTTAGCTCTATCATTTAGAAAACAAATCCTATATCAACTGTACTTTTTCCACCCATTTGTGGTCAGTCATACAATTACGGGTTTTTAGCACATAATATTATATTTACATTTCAGAAAAGTCATTACTATACTTTCAAAGAAGCTACTTTTACATTTTACTTCTAAATAATAAAAGCTATTGGATTATCTAAGAGACTTACTCTTTCCCATATTTAATTTACAGCTAAGTCATTTTAGAAACCACAATTACCAACATGCAAGAACCTCTACTTGAAAAATTTGTGTAATTTGAACATGGAAAACCAATTGTTTTAAATTTAATAAAGCATTTTTCTCTCGGGCTTCAAACAGTAGAAGCAGCCCAGAGTAGAACTTAATGTGTGAATTATAAACTTCTGAAAACAAAGGCTTACAATCAAGATATTGCAGGATTTTTCTTATTCTCTAATGCTTTAGCCAATGTATTTCTAAATGTCCCAGGAGACTACTTCTGAGCTTGCTCTCTTCACCAACCCAGTAACTCAAAACAGATGAATCATTTTCTTGAATCTTAGCCTAAATTTTTCCTTGGAAATTTCACTTGATATGACATGCTTCATATCAGCCCAAATTTCAGTCTAATATTGACTGCCTGGATATTCCACATTTCATGGCCCATTTTTAAGTTGCAGCTTAAACCTTTTTCTGCTTCCAGGTTCTGACGAACACATGCTTTCTGTATACATGAGCTCCCTGAAATCCTCTTCTATCATGTACAATCTTCCCCATCCAGCAGGCTCAGCCTGGTTTGAGAACATGAAAGCTTATGGTCATAGTTGGTCTCTAGCCCCACACAATGACGGGAGTTGTCATTCTTATTTTCCTCTGTTGAGTGGATCTCAGTCTAATAGCATGGGTTTGGGACACCCATAAATGGTTCAAATCCCAGCTCTGCCAAGGCGCTTTACCTTTCCGAGGTTCAGTCTTCTCACCTATAAAATGGGCATAATGATGATAATCTGTGCAAAGCAAATGGTAGGATGTGGTACATCATAAGTGCCAATTAGCTACTATTAATATTCTTGAATTTCGATTGTCTCCTGGGGCTGCACAGCAGTTAGCTGTTAAGTATGCCAGAACTTACAATGATCAGTTTTGTGGACTCTCACACCAGAAGACATGTTGGAAAGGGTTTAATCTAAGCCTTCCTTTTTCAGTCCTGGAAACGGAGCTCTGATAAAGCTGTCTTTCTCCAGTGCTGGTCGCTTCAAGAACACCGCCCAATAGCTTTCCCTGGCTCTCTAAGCAAGCCCAGTGCAAAACTGCTAACCCAGCCTTCACACCCCTCTAGCTTTGTAAAGCCACTGCACGCCTTCAATTTGGATTTCTTCCCTAGACAAGACCACAGAGGGCAGCAGAAGCCAAGAGGGAACAGAACAGTTCTGCCCAGACGTACGCTCCCTACAGTGGGCAGCATGCCTCTGATGTCCTTTCCACACACAGAACAATTCCCCCAAAAAACCAGTAGGTGCTTGGTACTGTGGGATAATCAGGAAGCTGAAGGTGGCCAAGTGAAGAAAATAGTTCTACAACTGCTGGGACCCTGCTTTCACCAGAGCTAGGACCAATGCTGGGGCTGGACCAGAAGACCAACTCATACAAAGCCTTAGGACTACCCAGGTCATACTTCATCCCCTTTAAATGTATTTCACCTGTGGACTAGGTAGATTCCAAGTATTTTGAATTGCAAATGTTCCCCCATCAATTCAATGGGAGGGGTGGGAGGTGGCTTGGATCAAGTAAGGGTAAATTTCAAATTTTGGAAGAGGCATAATAAATCCATGTTTCTCTAACACTGATGTCTTTGCACTGTGTACTTAATAACATTTATAAACAAATTTGTCAAAAGTTGGAAGGAGAGCTTTCAGAAAAATAGCAGCTATATTAAACTGAAAGTGTGGTAACTGACATAGTTGCTGGTCATCTACAGCCCATTCAGTCCTTGGCATTGATATCCACAATTGGTGTAAGAACATTGAAAATTTCTGTACAAATGTGCACCTACATTTCCCTTCCACTTTCCAAAATTAGTATCTAATTACATGCAATTATTACTTTTATAGCTGTTTGGAAATTTCATCCCATATAGTTTTTTATTTGGGGGGGGATGGGCATTCAGCTTTCAATGCTTAAAAAAATCAAAACTTATACACCTGCCAGGAGGGTACTATCTGATTCCCTTAGACATTTATGCATGTTAAGTACTTAATTTAATTTAAACAATTAAAATTTAGGATGATACTAGAGAAAATCTAGGAGAGGTAAAAACTCAATCGATTAGGAATAACACAATATGCTTAAAGAGCAAATGCATTAACAAAGACTGTCCTTATTATCATTCATAAGATATTTTTATTAAATGTATCACCAATGAGGTAGCAAGTCTGCAAATTAATTAAGAGCTTCCCAGAGGACAAATATCTCCAAGTTTTTGGAAAGGAATTTATCATGTATTCACCTAAGCAGGAGCTGCAGAAGCCTGGAAATGAGTTTGTCATTTCAGAAAAGATCTAAGCACTTGAGAAATGCTTGGATAAATTCTAAACCTGGAGGATAAAATTTCAGTCAGTATCGGAATAAGCAATAGACCAGAGCCTCACACACTTAGAAACTGTCTCAGAAACAGGAGAAATTCCGGGGGGTGGGGAGGCCTTCCAGTAACAACACGTGCAGGAATATTTTCAGCAGTCCCTTCACTATTTAACCAATCTTTGCTGACTGGATCAGCCACAACTCCTTAGACTCAACTTAAGTCTTCATCCCACAGAGTAAACACTTTCCCTCTTAATTATCCTCATCAGAAACTCAACACAGATGATTGCCCTCTTCTGCATAATAAATCATTCACATATTTTCAAATGTTAAATGATCTCAACCTTGAATCCTCTAGTCTAAATATCCTCAATTTTTTATCTTGTGTCCTAGATCATGCGCACCACACAGCAAACACAAATGTTGGTCCTCGCTCTGACCTCACTCTTTCCAGGAGTATCCATCCACAGCCTCTCTAACTACGGAGCTCAGTGCTCCACATAGAGCGGAGACTCCTATCACAATCTCTGCGAGAGATTTGGCTCAAAACTCCAGAAGCTTTCACAGCACCAAGCAAAAAGGTAAGATGCTACAATTTATACCTACTGCAGTAAGAATTGGATCGAGAATTCCAAGTCTGAGTGCCTTTTTAACGTTGCTGTAAAATTCAAGGCACTTCACCTAATTATTTTAGGATTTCATCAGTTTTGAGCACAATACCTATTCACCTTTGCCAACAGTTTCTTCTAATGCATTAGTAAAAGAGGCCTCAAGTGCCATAAAAATTTTGGTTGCCAGTTCCAGAAAAATAATAGGCTCAAGGCCACACATCATTTTTCCTTTTGAAAGAAATTTTAACTCTAAATTTGCAACAACAGAATTATATATATATATATACACACACACACACACACACACACACACACATACACACACACACATATATATGATGTGTATTTACACTCATATATGATGTGTATGTATATACAGGTATACATCATATATAGCATATATATAGAGCACTTCACTTTATTGGAATTCTTCCTTAGTCATAAATTATATTTCAAATTGGCAAAAAATGTTGATCAGAATTTCAAAAATTGAAGCATCAAAGTAACCAGGGTGGGGTTTCTCAAGTGTGCCAAAAATTCTCTAAATACAAGATGTGCCGCAACCCACCCACCAAAGATCCCCTCACCCAAGCAGACAGTCCGCGGCGACAAGGGCCAGCATGCCCCTTCATGGTCAGAACGGCAGTGGCGCAAAAGACAATGATTTCAACCAAATATGGTTTGCCTCTCGCCAAATTTTCCTCATGTCCAATAAAAATAAGTTCACAAAAATCCAGCCAAGCATTACTTTCCCCCATAAAGTGCTTCTCAGATTACAAAACAGCTTTGAAAGTTCAGCCTGACAAAACAAATATGGTACTAGGAGGAGAGACCTGGAAAGCAATCACAAAAAGTCTCATTTAAATTCCTGGAAAGCACAGCTTCTCCAAACAGCTATTCAGCTCTTTGGAAGGCAGCACTTTCGGGAGCCATGAGTTTAAAACTTCACTCTGTCCCCCAACACAGCACCCGCAAATCCGAAATGAGTTGGACGTCACACTCCCTACTCAAAAGAATGCATCAAATATCCACTCTGCACACCGCGGAAAGTAAACCCAACAGCGGAATTTGACGCCTGCCAACTGCATAAGAATTAAGACTCAGGTATTTACGATTCTAAAGATCCCTAATACCTCAAACGTTATAGCCACAGAGAACCAGAAATCAATTGAACACACTTTAACCTTTAAGAAGTGCAGTTTTGTACGGGAATTGGTTGAAGAAAGACAAAAATCTTCACTCCAAGAGCCAAAATAAAAGAGCACCATTAGTGAGCCGTAGGGGCACAACTGTGTCCGTCCGTCCCCAAAGCGCAAGCCGTCCTCCCGTTAGCTTCTCCAGAATTTCCTGCTTCTCCCCAAACCACCTTCAACGTTCCCCACACACGAGTCTGGCCACTTATCGAGGAGTGTAACTCCGGCAGAGCAGCGGGCAGGCTGCAGCGCCACCGAGGAAGGCGTCACCTACCCTTACCCTCTGCCCTCTCTCACCAGTCTTCTCTCCCCGCCGCGCCTCGAAGCGCACGACACCGCGGGGCTCGGCGCTTCCCCTGGCCGCGCGGCACTGAACTCAGAGGCGTGCGTGTCACATTTTTATTCCCCCGTAGACTCTCGGGTGCGCGCGCCACGCGCTCCCACACTCACACTGACGCCCGCTAGAGCTGGGACCCGGGGCCCGGGAGCTCCCGACGCACCCCGCGGAACTTGGGGGCTTCAGAAGGCGAGTGAGCGGCTGGAGTCGTCCTGCTGCGGGCTCGAGTCCTCCTCCTGCCACCCTGGGGGTCTTGGAGCTGGCCGGCGTTCGCGTCCCGGGCGGCCTGCGGGATCACCTCCCCGGGGCCAGCGCAGCTCCGCGCTGGCTGCAGCTGCTAGCGCGGGCGGCGGGGCGCAGCGGGTGGCTCGGCCTCAAAGGCAGCAAGGGGCTGCGCTCAGCCCGGAGCCGCGCGCCTCATTGTTTCGGGCAGCTCGGCGGCCGCTCCCGCGTTTGGAGGGACCGCGGCCCCGAGCCCCGGGGCTAGGCGGCGGCTCCCGGCCCCCGCACAGAGGCTGCGCCGCGCCCGGCCCCAGAGCTCTGCTCTCCCCCTCCGCTCGCCCCAGAGCCCCCTCCCTCTCCGCCATCCCTATCGTCCTCCCGGCTCCAGGCTCACCTAGCGGGCGGGAGCTGGGCACTGAGAAGTTGAGCTGCCCCCTCCCCGCGCCCCCGGCCCGGCAGCTCGGCCCGCCGGCGAGCGCAGGCGGGGCGCTCCCAGGCTGCGCGCTGATCACTGCTTCTCGCGAAGAGTGATTGCAGACTTGGGCTGCGTGGGGCGGTGCGGGGCAGAGCGGCTGCCTAAAAAGGCGTGTTTCTACCCGGCCGCCGCCTCCATCCAGCCCTAGTTCTTCAAAGGATACCCGCCTGGCACCTCGCCTGGCACCCCAGGGGCACTCGGGTCCCGGGCGGCGGCAGGGATGCTGGAATGCGCACAGGCTGTGGGCGGCGGGGAGGGAGTCCGGGCGCCTGGCCCGGCGGAAGTGAGTCTTTGTGTACCAGCTCCAACACCTCCCTTCTACACCGCCGAAGGCCAAGCTACCTGCGCGCCTGGCAGCCGACGGGGTGGGGCGCAGGGCAGCGCAGCATCCTCCCCGGCTTCCTCGCTCTCTTTGTTCCTCTGGCTCCGCCAGGCTCCACGCTGCCGCCTGGCCCTTGCTCTCGGAGCTACTCCAAGGATCTGGGATGGGCTTAGGAGCGGACTACCTTCCATTTGCGGGACACCTTCCATTTGGGAAGGGTAACTCGCCAAGCCCGGAGACGGTGCTCCCTGGAGACCCCCACCTGCCTGCCCGCCCCCACTGCCGGTCCCCAGCCCCAAGAGGGACGGAAAGTTCTTGGGGTAGAGGCCGGCGGGACACGTGGCGAAGCGGCCTCGGGAGCTAGTGGGCGGCTGCGGGCCTGGCAGCTGGCAGCTGGAGCCTGCGGGCGGGGCCGCGGGGAGGCGCAAATCAAGTGTCTATCTGGTCGCGTGCAGAATGTTCACTTTCACCGTGACACTTGCGTTTTTTTCGAGGCGGCTGCAGCTGGTCCCAGGACCCCGAACCGCGCCGCTCTTTGTTTGCTGGTAAATACTCCTCTGAACTTCAACGTGGCTCTCCGCGCGCGCTCGTGGCATTGGGTGCTCCATCCCGTTGGTTCTCTCTCGAACCCAAAGAGCTGTTCAGGTGTAGGGGAATCCCAGGTAGATGGGTAATATTTCTAAGGTTGGGCCCATCTCAGTGGAACTGGTTAGTCACCCCTCACCCCACCCACACCCTCAGTCGCTACAGGGATGCACGTTTTGGAGATAGAGATCTTCGATTAAATGTATTACTTAAAAACCCACAAGTACATTAATTTAAATAATTTAGGATTTTTTTGGAAGGGAAAGCAATTAACTAGCTACCCAATTCATTCAGCAATCAGTGCCTACCTTGAGCCTGGAACTCTGAGCTAGACAGTGGGCGCCCCAAGAATATACAGAAATGTAAAACAACGCGGGAATTAAACTAAAACCGACTGGATGTAATGCACTGTGCTCAAACAAAAGGGTGGGCCGAAAACGCTTACTCAGTATTTCCCCAATTATATTAATTGTGTTTGACACTTGGAATTCTGCGGAACTGCCTGAATGGACAAATGTGGTTAAAAGTGACAAAACAAACAGGCAACAAGAAATCCTGCAGAAAGACTCACCCTCTTAATAGCAGAGGGGCACAGAAGGGGGCTTCTGTTTCTCTACTCTATAATGGATATAATAATACCTACCTTCAGCAGGGCGCAGTGGCTCATGTCTGTAATCCCACTACTCTGGGAGTGCGAGGCGAGTGGATCATGAGATCGGGAGTTCCAGACCAGCCTGGCCATCGTGGTGAAACCCTTTCTCTACTAAAAGTACAAAAATTAGCCGGGTGTGGTGGTGCGCACCTGTAGTCCCAGCCACTGGGGAGGCTGAGGCAGGAGGTTGCAGTGAGCCTGGACTGGGCCACTGCACTCCAGCCTGGCACAGAAAGAGACTCCATCTCAAAAAAAAAAAAAAAAAGCCTAACCTTCAAGGTTTGTTGTAAGAAGTAGAGATCATGTGTTAAAAGTGTCTCCCTCAGTTCCTGAAATGTGATACCTAATAAATTGTAGTAATTAATAAATGACAGTATCCATTATTAAAACACTTTACTGTGAAACAGAAATAATTATACACTTTTTATAGTGTATATGTGTTTTATTCCCTTACTTTCCTTTTTGCATAAATGCTGCCAAAGTTGATGTCTTAAAGAAATGTTAATGAGTTAAATAGAAGTGCCCAAATAACAGTCAACTTTATAGAAGTAGAAAAACTACCATCTTAAGGCAAATATGCAAATTACCGTTGTAAAACTTTAAGTGGATTGAGTTCATTACTTATGATTGAGGTAGTAAATAACAGTCACTAAACTGACTTAAATCTATTGCTTCCCAACGAAACCACAAAGCCAGTTTATATACAAAAAGCTATATCCTGATGATTGCTTCTGACAAAGTGTAATAGTAAATAAAATATTGTGGCACCCTTTAGTTTAATTGCTCAGAGACACCGGGGCAGATTATTTAATTATTTTATTGGTCTATAGATTTGTGAGGAGTTCCTGAGCTCCTCTGGCACTATACTGTTATTTTCCTTAAAAAATCATGAATAACAACAAAACAGAATAAACTTACTCCTACAGATAGGAGGCATTCAGAAATCCACTAAGGTTGTCAATTTGCTCATAATGACATGAATTTTCTTTCCTTTTTTTTTTTTTTTTTAAAGGCAGGGTTCCTCAGTTCTCCTTTTCTTACCCACTGTTAATTAACCAGCTAAAGCTTCACAGGGACAATTCCTTCCCATTTCAGGAACTTGAAGCACATCATGAACAGTCAGCCAAATCAGGAAGCCCAGTTACTCAGCTTAGAAGCATTCAGCTGGGGCAGGGATGAAGAGTAAATATTTTCTAACTCCACCATTGTTGCATCTGGGCTACTCTGTTTCACTTAACTATTGTTCATAGAAATATATTGTTCTATCACTTATTAGGCTACTCAAATTTTATAATAAACTTATAGATTATTTTACAGATGAGAAAAGTGTCACTGACAGAAATTTTTAGGATCACATCCTCAAAACACGATATCTTCATTTTCAGATTTACCTGAGATTTTCCATCCATAGCACTGCAAAAAACACATTGACTTCTTCCCTTGCTTGGGAAGCTAGTACCCCAGAAAGGAAAATCATCTATATCTGGGCTCTTCCTATTTAATCAGTGAAACAAATTTTCATGTGGCTGATCAATATAAAAAAATGAACTTCAGATTCTTGCTTTTTGGAACCCATTATCCACTGCTAAGACTGGAACATTTGTTTCCTAGCCAATCCATAGATTTTATTTTTTTTAAAGTAATTCACTTTGTCTTTGGAAATGTTCATAAGGAAATAGACACCATTAGAAAAAAATGTTTCAGTTATTTGGATACGTGTAGGGGCCAAAATCCTTGGCCAGCAGGAGCTTCCTCTACTCTTCTGTCAGTATTTCAGGTGGAGAGAAAAACATTATTTTTCGGCATCAGATATAGGAATGATGCCATTTTCAGTATCTGCAGTAGGAAAGATAACACTAAAATGCAGTTAGTTGCCTTTAGGCTTGCTGACACCTGCGCTGCTATTCTGTGGGCTCCCATCCAGAAATAGAGGCTGGGCTCAGAGGCGGAGTCCTGGGACCACCGCCTGATCTCAGTGGGCAATGAGCTCTAACAGAGAGAACAGTAGAAAAACATGTCAGGGTGTGAGAGAAATTATCCTTTCCTAACTTCTCCTTGCAGCCCACTATCCAATATAAAAAGACAGAACTGCAAGTTGGGACCTCTGGGTTTTAGTTCTGACTTTGTCCCTTTAGTGCTGTTATTTGAGCTTCCTGAATCCAAAGAACCTCATCAGCAATAGACACAAAGGTCATCAGATAGCTGTACACAAGAATCTGGGCTCATATCCACGCTTAGACATTCACCAAACTACAGCACTTCACAGTTTATATAAAGACTTTTCTATCCACTATCTCACTGGGTTTCTCCAAACTCTGAATGATGAAATACTGGGATGAGGGGATTAAGGATACAGGTTTATACACCAGATTGAGGTAGCCCTGCCACTTCTTAATTCTATGAAAATAATAATTACACCTAATAATTAATATTTCAAGGCCTGTATTCTAAATCCTTTGTAAGCATTAACTCATTTAATCCTTAGGACAAGATTTTATTTTAATTTTTCTTTACATTTAACTTTTTATTTTGAAATACTTTCTGACTTATAGAAGAACTAGGTAAATAATACCAGTTGTCTACACTTCCTAAATATCACAACTTAACTGTGTTTGCTTTATTATTCCTAGACTATTTATGTTTTCTCCTGAACTGTCAAAAAGCAAGTTACATACAACATACCCCTTTAGCCCTAAATATTTCATTTTGTTCTTACTAAGAACAGGAACATTGTCTTAGATAACCAGAGTGCAGTTATCATAATTAATTAGGGAAATAGATAATAATACTGTTATCTAATCTCAGAGTTTATTCAAATCTCACCAATTTTCCCACTAATGTTCTTTAAGCAAAAAATAAATGAAAACAAACCAAAACCCCCACATTCCATTCAGGATCTAATCCAGAATCATGTGTTCTATTTAGCTGTTGTATCTCTTCAGTCTTTTTAATCTGAAACAGTTCCTTTGTGTACTGGTTACATGATATTAACATTTTGGCAGAATCTAAACTGTTTTGTTTTGTTAAATGTTCCTCAATTTGGGCCCCTCAGTTGTTTCCCCAATGACTAGAGTTAGATAAAAAATTAGGTTATGCTTTTTATCTTTTACCTTTTTCTTTTTGGCCAGGAAGGACACAGAATGTTATGTTTCCCCAGTACATCGTTTGCAAAGCCCATTATGTTTATTTGTTCCAATCCTGGGTGAGGTTAACTGGTTACTTGGTTAAGGTGGTACCTACCAGTTTTCCCCACTGTGAAGTTACTAGTCATTTCTTTCAAATTTAAAGATAATGTATGTGGACATACTTGAAGTCTGTCTCAAAGATGGATGGAAAGTGAGAAACAGTCTTAGTGAACCATTTATGGTTCCACCTCCAAAGCTGGTGGTCTTCTACTTGTGGTTGATGTTTTGCCATAAAGAAGAGTGTTTTCTGCTTCCCTTCTTATTGATTTCATAACAAGCTTTTGGTGCAAGGGTTTTTTACTTTGTTTTGTTTTGAGACAAGAGTCTTGCTCTGTCACCCAGGCTGGAGTGCAGTGGCACCATCTAGGCTCACTGCAACCTCCCACCTCCTGGGTTCAAGCGATTCTCCTGCCTCAGCCTCCCAAGTAGCTGGGATTATAGGCATGCATACACCTATGCCCAGCTAATTTTGTATTTTTAGTAGAGACGGCGTTTCACCATGTTGACCAGGCTGGTCTCGAAATACTGACCTCGAATAATACACCTGCCTTGACCTCTCAAAGTGCTGGGATTACAGACATGAGCCACCATGCCCCACCATGTGCAAGCGCTTTCTGTCACCCTCCTTTAAAGAGGAGTTCCATTCTAGGGTTTGTGGATTTAGAAGTTAATAACAGAACAGGTGCCTGCTCCTATTGTCTTGTGTATTTTCTAGGTAAGAGAGTAGCCAAACATACCTACCTAACCAATCACTTGGGAGGCCCTATTTCTAGTTAGCCACTTCCAGCTCCTCCACACCAACAGCCTCCAATCAGGGCATGCCTGGAGTCTTCCCTCTCCTCTTTCTGCTAAGAAGCTTTCCCACTCCTCTGCCCGCCTTTGAGTCTCAGCCAACACAAGTGATGGTGGCCAACCCCCTTGCTATGGCAAGCTCTGAACAAACGCCCTTCGTTTGTTCTTATTTCAGTGTTTTTTGTTTATTTTCACACAGGGAGAAGGGAGACAAATCAGAAAGTTACCAGAAGGACACCTAACTCCACTCTAAGACCTTGAGAGGCTTTGAAGATGGACCAAAGAGCAGTCAAGAATTTT
Organism: Sapajus apella; assembly: GCF_009761245.1. Classification (NCBI taxonomy): domain Eukaryota; kingdom Metazoa; phylum Chordata; class Mammalia; order Primates; family Cebidae; genus Sapajus; species Sapajus apella. The sequence continues at coordinate 1,128,274 of NW_022437074.1, forward strand.
CCATTTTAAAAATAGTGCTAAGAGAACAAACAGCCCATATGTGATGTTTCTTTGATTACCTTTTCAAAGACCTCTCCCTAACAAGCTGACAATATAATTAATTAAAACCCACCTCGACTGCAGGGTAATTTTCCCTTGATTAGCCCTGCAATTTGTTATACATCTCTCACAAAACCCTAATCACTCTAAGGTGAAACAGCCTGTTCTGACGCACAATTACAGCAGAGTTGAAAACACCATTCCATTTCAGAAGTCTAAATCCTACAGCAATTTAAATTTTTTTCAGTCAATGATAGAAATGGTACAAAATAGCTTTAGTTATAGAAACTAATGGATAATAATGACGATAATTTAAGAGACCTCGGAAGCATGAATACAAAGTAGAAACTTTGGGCAGAAATTTTTTTTTTCAAAAACTTTACACAGTTTTTTAAAAAGTAGTACTAGATTGTCTCATATTTCTCTTGCTCAGCTCAAGTTATTCCCCTCAACATATTTCTAGGTCTCCAACACAGCTTAAAATCAGCTCTAGCTTCCCAAGAGTATTTTTACATGATTAGGATTGATCATAAGTTATATATCAAACAGCACAATTTAGATATCCATAGATTTCTTAATTCAAAAAATAAACAACAGTGAAAAAATACGAGAGTAAACCGCATTACATTCCATGCAAGAAATAATTTTTAAATTTTTGAGTGACTTGCCTAGGGGAACTAATTATCTTGTGACATGTACAAATATTAGAGGGACAGGATCCATCTCTTCTACCCTTTAAGTTCAGCTTAACTTATGGTGGCAATATTGATGAGACATAATGAATAATTGGTTCTGAAAAGGTTAGCACTCTTTAAAATGTGCCTTTTTTTTTTTTTCTAGTTTACATGCTTATGTAGTTTGAATGTCCTCTCTGAATCTCTTGTTGAAATGTGATCCTCAGTGGTAGAGGTGGGACCCAGTGGGAGGTTTTTGGGTCATGGGGCAGATCCCTCTTGCTGGGTGCTATCTTCTGACAGTGAGTGAGTTCTCAAGAGATCTGGTTGTTTAGAAGTATGCGGCACCTTTCCCCACTCTCTCGGTCCTGCTGTGGCCGTGTGATGCACCCACCCCCACTTAACCTTCTATCGTGAGTAAAAACTCCCTCAAGCTTCTCCAGAAGCTGAGCAGATGCTGACACTGGGCTTCTATAGCCTGCAGAACCGTGAGCCAGCAAACCTCTTTTGTTTACATATTGCTCAGCCTCAGGCATTTATTTACAGCCATGCAAGGATGGTCTGACACACATGGGTGGTTGAGGATGCTTGGGATGAGCCTGTCTATGAGTCATTGAGAGATGATAAGAGGGAAAACACATACATTCATGATTTTACTATTGTTGAGAATGGTAATGTTCATGGAAGAATGTTCTAGATGGCACAGTCCAAAAATGTCAGCATGGACTGGCCACATGCAGGCAGGTTCTTGGGGCCACAGGCCTCTATGTGTGGCCAGGGGATCTGGGGGGTGCTCAAGGTCCTTTCAAAAGGGCTGGTGGAGTCAGATGTACTATTTTTGTAACAATACTAAGCGTTGTTTGCCTTTTTCACTCTCTGTCTCTCGTGAGGCACAGTGGAGTTTTTCGAGGCTGTGGCATGTGATACTGCAGCAGAATGACTGCACATGCAGTCATGATCTACCTGTTTTTTTACACAGGCAAATTAAAACAGTTTGCAAAAGTGAGAAATGATGTGATTTATCTCACAAGATTTGAAAACATATAGTGACTTTTCCACCAAAATATGTGCTTTCAATTAGCATGTGCAGTACTCCTCCCTTAAACTTGGTTTTGCATTTGGAGGTTTCAGTTACTTGCAGAAACAGTCTACTGTCTGAAAATAGTCAATGGAAAATTCCAGAAATAAGCAATTTTTGAGTGTTAAATTGTGGACCATTCTAAGCAGTGTAATGAAACCTTTGCTGTATCACTCTGTCTTGCCCAGGATGTGAATCCTCCCTTTGTCCAATGGGTCCGCGCTTGTCTCTTCCATCCACCCCCGGGTCACTCAGCTGTCTCAGCAATCAGATCCACTGTCTCAGTATTGCAGTATTTGTATGCAAGAAACCATTATTCTACTTCGTAATGGCCCCAAAGGACAAGAGTGGTGATGTTGGCAATTTGAGTATGCCAAAGAGAAAGCTATAACTTTTTTCCTTTAAGCAAAAACAAAAGTTTGTGATTTACTAAGACAAACTAAGATGCTGAGGTTGCTAAGATCTACAGTAAGAATGAATCTTCTATCCATGAAATTTCAATGAAGAAAAAACATTGTACTAGCTTTACTGTCACACCTCAAACTGCAGAAGTTATGACCACAGTGAGTGCTAAGTGCTTAGTTTAGGAGAAAAGTCATTAAATTTGTGGGCGGAAGACACGAAGGGAAACATGTTGGGACTAACTGCCGTTGGGCTCTGTACTCTCCTTGATTTCAGGTATTAGCAGAGGGCCTTGAAACAGATCACCCACCAAGAGGGCTAGGCTACTGTAATAGCTTGTTTTTGTTATTTTTTAAATTTCCCCATTTTAATTTCAAATACAATAAATATCAATAGATAAAGCTGATAAATCCCCCATAAATGAAAGTTCTTTGGGGATCAGACGTGGGTGGCTCACGCCTGTAATTCCAGCACTTTGGGAGGCCAAGGCGGGTGGATGGATCTCTTGAGGCCAAGAGTTTGAGACCAGTCTGGTAGACATGGCAAAACCCTGTGGCTACCAAAACTACAAAAATTAGCCAGGCATGGTGGCTCTCACCTGTAATCCCAGCTACTCTGGAGGCTGAGGCAGGAGAATCGCTTGAACTTGGGTGGCAGAGGTTGCAGTGAGCCAAAATTGTGCCACTGCACTCCAGCCTGGGTGACAGAGTGAGACTCCATCTCACAAACAAATAAAAATATTAAAAAAATAAAAATAAAAACATGGAAGTTCTTTGGGATCCTCAGTGGTTTTTAAGAGGGGGGAGGAGTTCTGAGATGAAAAAATTTAAGAACCAACGTACTGCAGAGTTGGAGCACATTTTTCCAGGAAAATGTTCTAAAATGTGGCGAGGATGCTCAGCTCCTCCATAATAGCCTGAGCTCCACAGTCTCCTTTCTGCTTGAAAAGGCCCTCAATAATTGCCTTCCACAGCCTGTGAGGGCATCATGCAGTTGCTGTCTCGCAGGTCCCTCTTCGGGCGGCACTCATTCCCACACTGCTTTCTCAGGGCCTTCCTGCCCAGCCCCTGACTGCGTCTCCCTACCTGGTGTCTGCCCTCTGCCTCCTCGATCTCATTTCTTCTCATCCTTCTGGTCTTAGTGAATGGGGAGGTAGGGTGTGCAATGGGGGTGTGGCTTGCTTCTTCGGTGCCCTGCTGCTCAAACCTCTAAGGGAGTATACAGACCAGTAGGCTGTGGGGCTCCAACCCCATCACTCCACTGATGTACTGGTTTAGGGATGAATGTTTACAGCTGAAACCCCAGTAGGTGTGTGTTACAGGATGCTCTTTTAGTTCTGCCATCCATAGGCGGCTTCTGTCAGTCAGCTAAATTAGACCCCTGCCTTATTGTAAGGACAGAGGGCTTTCTGCATCCTGGGGTTGTTGCCTTGGTGTATCAGAAGCATCGGATCACATGTGGGCTTGGAGAAGCAGTGCAAGTAGCTCTCAGAAGATGGAGAAGCCAGAGGGCAATGGTTTTTCCTGGAGTCCGGCTGCTTGTTGGTCTGGGCTCTCCTCTGACACTCATCACCGAACTCCACAAGGTTCTGCCCGTGGATGGCCGGTTGCCTGCCGGTGCCTGGTGCGTTCCTCTCCAGCTGGCCAGTCTGTTCCTCAGCTGACGTGCTCCTCTCAACATCCAGCCACCTGTGGGTCTGCCTGCTAGAGTCTCAGGATTATTAAAGGCACAGGATGGGGACGTGGCAGGCCAGGGTGGTCTGGGGAAATGCAACATTTGGGCAGGAAAACAAAATGCCTGTCCTCACCTAAGTGCGTGGCCACAGGCAGGGTAGGGGCAGGTCGGGGGGGCGGTTGGGGTGGAGGTGCTGTAGTCATAGCCAGGACCACCCCCGTTTCCATATCATCAGCTTAAATCTCATTTTCTCAGAGAAAACTTACTGATACCCCTGACCACGTTAAGTTCTTTTAAAATATAATGTCATGGCATACAGTATTTTTTCTTGTTGTTGCATTTAACAAACCTGTAATTACATTGAGGAAATATTTATTGTCTTCTATATGCTAGGACCTATTTCAGATGCTGGAAAACAGCAGTGAAAATATGATTTTTAAAAATCTCAGGTTTTATAGGGTTGGCATTCTTTCATGGAGTGAAGAGGAGACAGACGATAAGCATATTCATACATGAATTATATAGTTATATGAGGTGATAATAAGAGCTACAGAGAAAAATAAGATGGGAAGGAAGACAGAGAATGCTGGGAGTGGGAGTTCTGCTGTTTTTAAAGGGCTGTTCAAAGAAACCCTTGCTGAAAAGGTGAATGAGAACACCCAATTGGAGCAAGCCCCAGGATATCAGGAAAAGAAGAAATAGCAAGAAGCAATGATAATAGAGGTGAGCATTTATTAAATATTATAAGGCAGTAAATTCTTTGACTGCTTGAATCAATAATAGTGAGGGTGTCATCCGCTGTGTTCTGTGTTCTGTAAATATTTGTTAGGCGAATGTGGAATGATCAGTGCTAGCTCTGCCTCTTCATCTGACATTCATCAGGTAGTTTCCATGTAAGTACACCATCCTCTTGCTAGTAAAATCTGGCTGCCCTCGCTTTAGTTTCTTTCCCTCAACCTACCCTGCAAACGGAGGCTTCCCTCAGTGGGGGTGGGCTTGGCCTGCTCAGCATTCCTCAGCGGGACAGCAGGATACCAGTCCATGACAGTGATTATGTCTCTCTGTCTGGGGCACCTGCTGACCTCTTCAGAAGACCAGATCCAGGAGTGTGTCTGCCCGCTGGGCACCTAGAACTCCTCAGGTTTGGACTGTGGTCAAACTCATTACTCCTGCCCACACTCACCCCAACCTCATTCTCCCCTAGCAAGCCCTGTCTCTTCCTTTAATGGGCAGTGTTGGCAATCCAGAGGGAAGGTGAGTGATAACTGTTACCCATGGATGCTCATCTTAGAAAAGTTGCCTGGGTACCGTTACCATTGGGCATAGGTTTGACTTAATAAGGCTTGACTTGAAAACAAAATCTGAAAATAGCCTGGAATGTATAGGCTTGGGCCCCTGAAACTCTAAAATTAGCAGCATTCCATGTCTTCAGTGCAGAATATGGTTTGGCATTGACAGAAAATGAAACAGTGATGGACACCACCAGTGATGTTACAGATCAGCTGACACAGGGACTAAACCGAATTGTAGTTTATCCTCAGCTCGCAGGAATGCAAAGAATCCGAAAGGGAGGGAGGGATATAGCTTAGTTAATAGCATCATCTTCCACCTAGCTGCCCAACCAAAGCAGCCCGGAGTCAGAGGATATGTTCACATTGCTTTATTTCTAGTATCCAACTAAATCTTTGAATCCTGTATTCACATAATCTATTTAATATATTCTTTTATTTATTTATTATTTTTTTTTGAGATAGAGTCTCACTCTGTCGCCCAGGCTGGAGTGCAGTGGCGTGATCTCGGCTCATTGTAAACTTGGCGCCCCCGTTCAAGTGGTTCTTCTGCCTCAGCCTCTCGAGTAGCTGGTATTACAGGCCCCCACCACCATGCCTGACTAAGTTTTGTATTTTTAGTACAGATGGGGTTTTGCCATATTAGTTGGCTAGGCTGATCTGGAACTCCTGACCTCCAGTTATCCACTTGCCTTGGCCTCCCAAAGTGCTGGGATTATAGGCATGAGCCACCACACCAACCTGTTTTAATATATTCTTGAAAAGAATATTTTCCTAATGCTTTCCATCAGATTCTTATTCAGCTTGCATCAAAATTATTGTATGGGTCAGTCTCCCTACTTATAATTTATTCTCAGTTCAATCCATCCCTCATGATGCTTCTAAAACATAACAATAATACACACACACACGCGTTTATCTCTATACATAGATATATCTACATGTCATATAAGCATATCTATGTACAGATTTACCAATCCATTCTCTCCTCTTTAAAACTTTCCTTGAATCTCTAAAACTAAACACTTTCAAAGTGGTATCCATCTGCTAGTCCAAAATTCATTTTCCAACCACATTTTTGCCATTTCTCATAAATTTTCTATATTGGAAAAATAGCCATATTGGTTATCTCTTAAGCAGAATACAATTAATTGATCTTTGACCACTGCAGGGTGCAGTGCTGAAAGCCCTAATTTCACTCTGTCTTTATACTTTATTTGATTAGACCCACAGTTCCCAAACGGTGTGCTGAGGTGCTCAGGGAGTCACAGCAAATTTACTAAGATTCTGCAGTATAGTTTACATTTCCAAGGGAAGCACAGAATATGCAATATTTCTGTGGGATAATGTGACTTACCAGTCTCATCATTAAAACATGCAATATTTGTATTGATGATGTTATATCTTCTTGAAATTGTGTTCCCAGCAATTGCTATTATTAAATGTATGTGAAAAGCAAAGTGGAACCAGAAATGAAGGCGGTGGTTCTCAATCTGATTCCACATTTGGGAACTTCTGCAGCAATCAGCAAGCAAAAGTTACTTAAGCAATTTGGGGTATTTAACATATTTAACATATAACGTATTCAACATATAACATATTCTTAAGCAATTTGGGTATTTAAGAGTGAAGTTAAGGCATGTTTTTTCCCTTCAATTTATATATATTGTTTTTCAAATAACTACAGTTAATTATCATTATTTGCCGTAGTTATGTTCCATAAAGTCACCTCAAATGCTGAATTAGTGAATACTGACCATTGTTCCTAGGGGAAATACAGGAGTGGTTCTTGCGAGCTTCTGACAGCAGTTTCATCAACCAACCAACACATAACCTTTCTGTATGTGAGCTTCTGTTTAAAAACACCTTATTTTATATGTAGTGGATTTATTAATATAGAGCTCTTGGGCAACAGCACAGTAATGTAACTCCTGCCTGAATGGCGTTAGAAGCATATCTAACACGTGCATGTTCTCTGTAAGGCACATCACAGCCTTCCTGTGCTTAGGGACTAGAAAACACTTCAGTACTATGTTTTGAGTCATTTTAAACAGCAAATTCACTAACATAAAGCACAAAAAGTAAGAGAAATGAGGCACCAAACCACAGAAAGGGTACTCGCTTCAACAAGAAGACAGAATAACCCATTACCACCTCGGATGGGAACATTGTGGCTGAAGTGACTCAGAATGTTCACTGTCTTGTGCATGTTCCTCAATGACTTGAAAAAGCACTGTGAGGCTTGGTCTTGGGGTTACAAACACATTGTAGCAAGTAGGCAAACAATGAGGATCCTTTGTAAGCTGTCAAAACAGATGCTTTTTAAGTTGTACAAACTTTACTAATGAGTAAGTGGAACTACACTGTTAGACATTTCTTTTGGCTTATATGCACCTAGAAGCATTTCTGAAATGCTAAAGGGCATGGTAAACTAAGTTTGAGAAATTTTCATTTAAACTTTTCTCCTCCCTGAGTTGTTTCTACAATTTTCTTTCTCAACCCAATGGAGCTGTCCCTTCTTCACACTGGCCACTTCCTCTTTTGGCTCCCATGTCATAACGGCTACCTCTGTGATGAGATTGGGAACTCTCTGAAATCCAAGAAAGAATTTCCTTCTTCCATCACCTTTATTTTTCCAGGACCATCAACCCTAACAAGTTAAATTTTGCAAGCTTGTTTTCTGGTTCCTCATCGCTATCCAATTTGCATTGCCTCAGGCTTGCCCATTTTATTTCCAGGATTCCTGAATTTGGAGAAAGGAGGGAAGGGTAGGATCTCATTTACTTTCAAAAAGCTTTCATGTGCTTCAGTCCTTGCTGGGCACTGTCTGCCCTTCAAGCCATCAGTGCCTGCTTTGGGTCCTGGGTTTGGCACCGCAGTTTGAGGGTGCTGCTTGCTGCTGCCTCAGTACACCAAAGGTGCACCAAGCAGCATCCTCACCTATGGACTTCATCCTTCCAAAACTACACCATTTTTATGGAAACGTGGTAGTGCCTTGGCCTCTCTCCTCCCTTGAAACAGGAAATGTGTCTGTACTGTATAAAAAAGCGTTCATCCAAAGACATTACTAAGACAAAATGCAATTCACAGAATGGAAGACAGTTGCAACATTTACAAATGAAGAGGCACAGCAGCTCTATAGAAAATAAGCAGGATTGAACAGGTGCCTCACAAAAGAGGACGTGCAAATGACCCACAAACCTGAAATGATGTTTAACCTCTTTTGTAATCAGAAATATGAAAATTAAATATGTAATTATTTTCCATAGCAGAATGACTAAAATTTAATAAAAGACTTACAATACCAATAATTAAAAATATTGTTGCGGTATTATTTCTATCATCCCAATGTGCAAGCATTTCAAAGTCCTTCGACCATAAAACATAAATACATTATGATATATCCGTATGTGGGTTATTATATAGTAATAAAATAAGTAAACTATAGCTACATGCAACAACATGGGTGAGTCTCACAAACATAATGCTGACCGAAATAGTTCAGACACAAAAGAATGCATGTTCTCTGAGCATTGCTGGATCATTTTACATTTCCACCAACAACGTATTAGTGATCCATTTTCTCTGTATCCTTGCCAGCATTTGGTATTGTCCCCATTTTTAATTTTAGTTGCTCTGCTACATGTGTCCAGATATATCATCATGGTCTTAATTTGCATTTTTCTAATGGTTACTTATGTCGAACATCTGTTCATGTGCTCATTTGCCATTCATATAGCTCTTCATGTTGTTAGCCAGTTTTTAATTGAACTATGCTTTTAATGTTAATTTCTAAGAGTTCTTTATACAGCATAGATTAGTCTTTTGTTATATATGTAGTTTGCAAATATTACTTTGTCTTTTCATTTTAACAGGGTCTTTTGCAGAGCCAAAGTTTCAAATATTGTTGTAGTCCACTGTGTCAATATTTTTCTTTTATGAATTATGTTTTTAGCATTAAATCTTAGAACTCTTCACCAAGAACTAGGTCCCAAAGCTTTTCTCTGTTGGCTTCTAAAAATCTTCACAGTTTTATGTTTACCATTTAAATCTACATTGAAGTAGGTTTGAGGCATAGCTGTGTGTTCACGTTTTGCCACTAGATATCCAATCACTCTAGCACCGATTGTTAGAAAGACTAGCCTTCCTCCATATAAATGCTTTAATATCTTTGTCATTAGTTGGTCATAACTGTGTGGAGCTATTTTTAGGTCTTTAATCTGAACCATTGATCTAAGTGTCGTTACCACCCCAATTGCACACAGTTTTGATTACTGTAGCTATCTAAGTTTTAAAATTGGGTTAAGTAATCCCTCCCATTTTATTTTCAGAATTTGTTTTAGTTATTTTATCTAGCTTCTTTGCCTTTCCACATACGTTTTAAAATAACAGTATCTATATCTACAGAAATTATTCCTGGGATTTTTGATAGGAATTTTGTTAAATCTGCTTGTTGATTTGGAGGAAACTGACTTCTTGACTCTGTTGAGTCTAATCTATAAATCTGGTGTGCTTCTCCATTTGTTATCCACTTTGATTTCTTTCATCAGTATTTTGTAGTTTTCAGCAACAACTCCTGTGCAGGTTTTAGATTTATTTCTGAGAATTTCATTTTTAAAACATTAGTTTCCACATGTTCATTGCTAGTATATAAATATATAATGTATGCCTATATGTCAATCTTGTATCCTACAAACTTACTGGATTCACTTATTAGTTCTATGAGATTTAGTAGATTTTGGGGGGAATTTTCTACATAGGCAATCATAAAATTTGTAAATATTGGCAGTATTATTTCTTCTTTATCTGTATATCTTTTATTTCCTTTTTCTGTCTTGTTGCTCTATCTAGAGCTTCTAGTAGTATGTTGGATAGCAGTGTTAATAGTGAAAATCCTTGCCTTTTTCTGGTGTTAAGGGCAAATAATTTAATCTTTCACCAATATGTATGATATTAGCTGTAGGTTTTTAGAAATGCTCTTTATGAAGTTGAGGAATTTATTCTTTATTTATTGCTTTCTGACAGTATTTGTCATTAATGAGTGTTAAATTTGTCAGTGTGTCAATTCTTTGTCAGTTGATATGATCACGTGATTTTGCTTCTTTAACCTGTTAATATAATGGATTACACTGATTGCTTTTTGCATATTGAATCAGTCTTACATCTCTACAATAAACCCTAAGTGGTCATGACATAAAGACCTGCATTGTCTTTATAATATTGACAGTTCTATTTGATAATATTATGTTAAGAATCATCGCATCTATATTAGTAAGGGATATTGGACTATGTTTTTTGTTTTGTTTTGTACTTAGATCTTTGATCTGAACCAAAAGAGAAGTAATTTCTTCTCTTTTATTTTTTTCAAAGGTGTTGTGTAGAATGGTGTTCATTCTTTTTAAAACATCTGTTAGAATTCTCCATTCCCCTTGGAGCCTGGAGATTTTAACTGAATTAAAATTACAAATTCAATTCCTTTACAGTTGTAGGGTTATTCACATCAACTATTTCACACTGGGTGGGTTGTGGTAGTTTGTATTTTTTGAGAAATTGGTTCATTTCATCTCAATTTTCAAAATTATATGTGTAGACATCTCCATAGTACTGTATTTTTTAGTTCTAAACTTTTTTCTGGCTCTTCCTTATATCTTCAAATCTTTTCTGAGACTTTTCATATTAAAAATTTGTCTTAAGTCTTTTTATAATTGGCCACTGAAGCATTTTTATAAGGGCTTCTTTGAATCCTTGTCAGATATTTCTCACATTGATGCCATCTTGGTGTTGGTGTCTATTATCTTTTCTTATTTAGTTTGAGATCGTCCTAGTGTCTTTTATGACAAGAGTTTTTTTTTATTGAAACCTGATGTTTTGACTATTATAAGATTCAGGATTTTATTTAAATTCTGTGTTTCAGAAGGGCTCACCTGACACTATTCCATTGGGGAAAAGGGGATGTCAGTTGGTTACTTTCAAGGTGGTGGAAATGGCTCCGGTTCTTCACGTGGCTCTGTTGATAGCTGGGGGATCAGGGTTAGACTCCCTGGGGTTGCTGGGTAGGGAGAAAGTTTAGGTCCTCACCTAGGCCCCCACCCATACCACCTTGGTACCCTGGCATATTATCCTTTCTAGGTATATTAAAAATGATAGATCTGAAAGTATTACTCTGTCAACAATGAAATTGTAAGGCAAGAAGGAAAATGTGAATTGACACCAGAAGACTATTCTGGTTGACCCTTTCTTGAAAGAATGAGAGCGTACTTCAACAGAGAAGCCTTTGGAAATGCAAAGCCAGAAGTCATTTAGGCAGAAGAGAGGTTCTCCCTATTGACAACTTTCCTAACCCTCTTCGTTTGGTTTCCCCAGAAGTAGACCTTGAGACAAGCATATGCTTCTTTGGAGGTGATCCTAGGAAACACTAATAGGAAAAGAAAGACAGGCAAGGAAGACAGCCAAAAAGGAGTGCACTGTGACGCAAATGACCAACCTGGGCATTGGAACTCTATCTTGCTGGGGTGCTGTGGGTACCAGCATGGTACACACAGTTCAGAATATGGAGGAGCTGGTGTATGGACACATTGTTTTCTGTCAGTCTTTGTTCAAGGGCTTCTTGGGGATAAAGGGAGTGTTACTAAGTCTTGGTGCTGACTGACAGGACTCCAGCTGCCAGAGAATGTTCCCTGGCACAGAGACAAAATAATGGCATTTGGGCCAGAGGTGGTGGCTCACACCTGTAATCCAGCACTTTGGGAGGCTGAGGTGGATGGATCACAAGGTCAAGAGTTCAAGACCAGCCTGGTCAAGATGGTGAAACCCCGTCTCTATTAAAATACACATAAATTAGCCAGGCATGGTGGCAGATGCCTGTATTCCCAGCTACTCAGAAGACTGAAGCAGAGAATTGCTTGAAGTTTGCAGTGAGCTGAGATTGCACCACTGTACTCCAGCCTGGGCAACAGAGAGAGACTATGAAGAAAAGAAAAGAAAAAGAAAGAAAGAAAGAAAGAAAGAAAAAGAAAGAAGAAAGAAAGAAAGAAAGAAGAAAGAAAGAAAGAAAGAAAGAAAGAAAGAAAGAAAGAAAGAAAGAAAGAAAGAGAAAGAAGGAAGGAAGGAAGGAAGAGGAGAGAGAAAGGGAGGGAGGGAGGAAGAAGAGGAGGAAGGAAGGAAGGAAGAAAAGAAAGGGAGAGAGAAAGGGAGGGAGGGAGGAAAAGGAGGAGGAAGGAAGGAAGGAAGAAAAGAAAGAAGGAAGGAAGTAAAGAGAGAGAGAAAGGGAGGGAGGGAGGAAGAGGAGGAGGAAGGAAGGAAGGGGAGAGAGAAAGGGAGGGAGAGAGGTAGAGGAGGAGGAAGGAAGGAAGGAAGGCAGGCAGGCAGGCAGGCATTTGGAAGCCAGCCTGGTGCACTACAGCAGCAAAGCCTGATGAAGGGTGGGCACAGTACCACAGCATGAGCAACGTTACCTAGAGGATATCTGTAACACTCCACTGCCACATTTTCGTAGTCAGCATAAAATATCTGAATTAAAAAAAAATGCCTCTTTAATTTGCATCCTTCCTCTGTGATTTTTGTTTCTCTGTAGCGTGGGAGCACTGTTTAGGGGGAATGCTTCAGCATCTCCACTGCCCTTTGTGAGAACTTGGCCTGTCTCAGTCTTCTTCAAGAGCATTCCCCATGCTCTCAAGAACCCCACACTTCACCTCTTTATATGGCATTGGACAAATCCATGCTGTAATGATAGCAATGGAGTGTGTTATCACTGCAGGCAGAGTCGCATTCTGAGAGGAGAATGAGGATTTAATGGCAGTTCAGGCATCTGAGCCTTTGAGAGTGGCTGCCTGTTGTGGGGTGGGAGGGAGAGGCCAGCTTCAATTTTTTCTGGCTTTGATAACAGACATAAGCAACTGCAAATGGGTCACCACTTACAGCTGTTCTGGAAGCAGCTGTCCTGGGAGCAGTGCACCCCTGGCTTCGACTTAAGGACAAGCAGTGCCTCTCTGAAGATTTGATCAGGTAGGTGAGCAATACGGATGATTAAATTAATACTTAGGACCTGGTGTTCTAAAGTGAATGCCTGGGAGGCAGAGCTCTATTCTTCCTGAGCCACAGAAGGCTGTGGGGAAAATCATTTAACACTTCAGTTCTTTATCTATCAAGAGACCGGAAAAAATGTTGAACCACCACACTGGGGCATTGTAAGAATCAATTAAAATATAATTCTTTAATTTTTTCCAGAATCGCATAGGATGATTTCCTTGCTGGGGACCCTATGATGCTTTGTGAGAGGGAAGTGCCATTTCTCCTCCTTGGTTGCTGCAAGCCTCAGAAACATGTAAACATACAAAGAAACCAATTTAAATGTATGGAAGACACTGTGTCCCCTATTTCATAAAGGATAAGAGCAATTTTACCCTTTTTGTATGTTTTATCTTAGTCTGAAATGTAAGATTATGGAACCGAACAATGAAAATCCTTTTAAATGACATAAGTGTATCTGTCAAAATACTCACGTGGTTAGAAACATCTTACCCCATATAAGAAGTCTGAAATTTATTTAAAGATAAGGATTCTCTTTTAAATTCTCTTTATCTGATACCTCTAGTGGCAGTAAAAAGTGACATGGCTTTTGACTTAAGAAATAGGATTCAAAGACAATCTGTGAAACCAAGCCAAGACTTTCCCCAAATCTGGCTTAGCTTGAAAGAAAATATTTTTGGATAAACACCAAACATTTTATTGAATTTTCTTTTAATGTTAGACCAAGAATTAACACAAACAGGAAGCAGGTTTTAGGTATATACCTCCTAAAGCCAAAGTTTTGAATGATTCAGCAAACCATGCTTTTTAAATATAGTATTTGTATTAGTTTTCCAGGGCTGCTGTCAAGAATTGCCATAAAATTAGTGGCTTAAAATAATAGAAACTTACTTCCTTCCAATTCTGATGACCAGAGCCCCAAATCAAGCTTTTGTTGAGATCACCCCCTCTGAAGACCCTGTCGGAGAGAATCCCTGCTCGCCCCTTTCAGTTTCTGCTGGCTCCAGATATTCCTAGGTTTAGGCTGTATCACTGCAATGTCTGCCTTCATCTTCACAAAGCATTCTCCTATGTCTCTAGGCCTCTCTCTCTCTCCTCTGTGTGTCTCTTTTAAAGACACTGGTCATTGGATTTATGGCCCACCTGGATAATCTAGGGTGATTTCATCTTGCAATCCTCAATTCCATCTGCAAATACCCTTTGCCCAAACAATGTCACATTTATAGGTTCCAAAGGTTAGGACTCGAACGTATCTTTTTAGGGACCATCATTCAATCCACTTCAGCATTTTTTTTAAAGATGTGCTTCACAGAATTAAAGCTGTAATAACATTAAGGCTATATTGGAAAAGCAAACATCTTTTCATTCTCTATTTATATTTTCCTTTTCCAGCATTTCTGCTCTCTGAAAATCAACATTACTAATCCACTTAAAGGTCTGCAAATTTCTCTAAAGGTTTCCAAATGCCTGCTGTTCTCTGCTAGTGCAAGAAGATTCCTCCGCATGGGAGGGGACAGGGCTTCAAGAGCTGAAGTCACCTTCTCATTCAGTTATCTCCACAGCTGCAGAGATCAGAGGCCTCTGTTCGACTCCCACCTCTGGCTAGCTTCAGACAGACTCATCAGGAGGGAGGATCTTGATTGGCAAGACCAGGTTTGTGTGACCATCCATCTCAGCCTGTGCAGGGGAGTGTGAAGTGGCAAAAGCAAGAGCTAACACGGTGTCTTAAAACGGGTCTCTGTTAGGAGTTCTAGAGGCAAGGATTGAGTCAGAGGCTGAAGAAAGAGTGAAGACAAAGAATATTTTGCTGGCTGACCAAAAAAACAAACTTCCAAAATGGATCTATTTCTCTTTTCCACTGTTGAGGCCTCTGTTTTCTTGGCATGTCTAGACAGCCTGATGCACATTCATTTTTGTGTGGGTGACAGTAGCCACCCCAGGCCACCCCAGACTGCCCTGTTCAAATGTAATTACTTAATGCCACACAACCCTTTCATGAGTGAGTTGCCCAGAGCTCTTGTCTACACCAGAGCAGCTAAAATTATGTCTTTATTGGCTTGACTGTAAACGTCAGAGTTTGCATGCTGCATTCTGGTTGTAGGCCTCTGTGTCTTGAGACTTTTCCAATGGAGGGCCAACACCTGGTGAAATTTCAGGATTCATGCTTCTCATTCCCATTCAGGTTGGAAACTGGTTGTTTTCCACAAATATCCTGGCACCCCCTACTCTTCCCTCCTCTCTCACTGAGTGGTCTCTGCGTGCCGGAGCTCCCCTTCACCGTCTGCCATGAGTGGAAGCAGCCTGAAGCACTCACCCGAAGCAGATGCTGGCGCCATGCTTCCTGTACAGTTCGTAGAACCATGAATCAAATAAACCTCTTTTCCTTATAAATTACCCAGCCTCAGTTAATCCTTTATAGCAACACAGATACACTAAGATGGAAGTCTTTCTGATTCCACCAAATATGGCTAAGAGTTTGGGGCCACACTTTACAGACATGGCTGCTACGAGTCAACTCCTGATCTGAGGAAAATGATGGGCAGGTAGTTTTTCATGAGGTGGGCAAGATACTTTAAAAAATGTCTGCCGGGCACCGGTGGCTCATGCCTTTAGTCCCAGCACTTTGGGAGGCTGAGGCCGGTGGATCACGAGGTCAGGAGATCGAGACCATTCTAGCCAATATGGAAAACCCTGTCTCTACTAAAAATACAAAATTAGCTGGACATGGTGGCATGTGCCTGTAGTCCCAGCAACTTAGGAGGCTGAGGCAGAAGAATCACTTGAACCCAGGAGGCGAAGGCTGCAGTGAGCTGAGATCATGCCGCTGCACTCCAGACTGGGTGACGGAAGAAGATTCCACTTCAAAAAATAAATAAGTAAAAAAATCTCTTTTATCCCATCACTCTGTTAACTATGCTTATAGATGTTCTTCTTTTGAAAGTATTATTTTAATACCTAGGGGAAAAATGGGATTGAAATATTTTTAAAAGTAGATGGTTAAAAAAAAGAACCAAAGAAGTAGATTATGATACCCTTTTCCTCCAAGATATTTGTGGAATGAATATGTTATGATTATTAATATCACATTTTATTGTAATTATGCATTTGTATCCCTTGTTCCTTCAGTTGCATGGTAAGCTTTGTGAGGGCATAATTGTGGCTTAATAATCTCTATGTCTTCAGTTTTTGGCACAGAGCAAACCGAACTGGGCTTATATGTGTTATTCCAGATCAGTGATGCTCAAGCAGACCTTTTGTAGAGATGGAAATATCCTATTCTTGTGCCGAATGATATGGTAGACACTAATCATAGCCGCCTCCTGAGCATGTGAAAAGTGCCTAGTGTGACTAGGCAATCCAATGCTTAGTTTTATTTATATTTAATTTATATACATATAAATTTAAATAGCCACATATAAATCAAGGAGGATGGAAAATATTAATACACAATAAAAAAATAATTTATGTTTAAGGTTTGTGGCAGAGATGATGGGTTCCTAATCTAAAACCACTCACTCACTGTGGCATGTCTCTTTTGCTTCTTCCTTGCTAACCCCAATTTTGTTTTGGTATCAGGAGGCCTGTGGTTCTCGAAAGGCCAGGCTGTCCTCCAGCTTTAAGAGTGTAAATCTTAATTGATCTAATCCAAAGGTTCTTAACCTTGGCAGCATAATAGAAATAACTTGGGGACTTTTAAACCTCCAGATGATCAGACTGCAACCCAGACCAAGAAAATCAGGATCTCTGGGGATGGGATCCAGGCATCAGTATTTTATAAAGTGCACCAGGAGCAATGGTTAATATTATGTGTAAACTTGAAGGGTAACTTTGGATGATGTTAACATTTAAATCAGTGAATTCTGAGTAAGCAGACTGACATCCATAATATGAATGGACCTCATCCAATAATTGGAAAACCTGAATAGAAGAAAAAGACTGACCTCCCTGAGTAAGAGGGAATTCTCCAGCAGACTGTGTCCAGAATTAATCTGTAGTATTGGCTTTTCGGGGCATCCAGCCTCCTGGCCCACGTTGCAGATTTTGGACTCATGAGCCTGCCTAATAACATGAGCCAATTCCTTGTAATAAACTTCTTTATATGTATGTGTATATATATTTGTGTGTTTATGTGTATATGTGTGTTTATATCTATCTATCTATAGATACATGAATACGTGTGTGTGTAGTTATACATATATATATACATAGAGAGAGAGAGAAAGAAAGAAAGAGAGAGAGGGAGGGTGAGACTATAGGTATATATATCACTTGTAGGTCCTATTTCTCTGGAGATCCTTGGCTCACAGAGATTTTGGAACCAGAAATGGTTATAGAGAAATATAATTTTAAGTATGAGTGTTCTGGGGTTTCTGGAATTGGCTCTGCATTCTGATATTTAAAGATTCTGATGACTGTTTTCAGTAGTAAGGAGAACTCTGAGTGTTCACGATGTGATCTGGAAAAGTAATGCACAATATATCCACATGGGTATATCTTTATCAACCACTTATAAGAAGCAAGAACCTGGGTAACTGCACATGTAATGTTTTGAAATATTTCTGGAAAACCAATGAACATAATAAGATTGGCTAATTGCTCCTAATGTTACTGGACAAAGTGGTGAAAGAAAAGGTTGAGCTCAGGGATTTGAATTCCTGGCTCCAGTCCCATATAAGTGATTTAAAGGCTCTAATGGGTGCCTTGAAGGAAATTCTTATCTCCTGTAGCTGCAGAGCTGAGATTGCTGAAAATCAAATGCAGAATCTCATCTTATCACTGGTTGAATTGAATCCCCTGCCTCACAGTGTTCCACTGTTAGACTGAGACCACTGACTGAGAAAGAATGGGAATGGGACCCTATAATCTGAGTTGGGGACATCCCCTATTTGAGGGATAGAATGCTGCATTGCCAGAGTAAACTAGAATGGCCCTCTCCTCAGGCAGTTGCTATGCAAGGCAACACTGTTTCTCCTCAGTATCCACCACACCATTTCTCATTGTTCCTAGAACATTACTTCAAATCTCAGAAGACTCCCAATGGTACTAAGTATGACCCATGACAAAGTATGCTTTGATCCATGACAAGGTGTCCTTTGTATCTTTGGCCCAAAGGTACAAAGTATGACCCATGACAAGGTGTACTACACTCCAAAAGAACTACTTGAATTTTCTAATCCGTGGAATCTGCATGGGAATGGACACTAAGAGTGTGGGATAATGGTGGAAGGAAAATAAAGTTGAATCAAGTCAAATTTATTGATATGGTCTCACTAAATAGAGATTTGGCATTAAATATTGTAGCTTGTGGAGTCATAAAGGGTTCTAACTGGTTGGCTGGCTGAAATACAGACCAAAAGATGTCCCATGGTGAGCAAATTGAAAGTAACTAGCGCATCTTAATTGAACATGGAAGAAGGATTCAAAGGTTTAGAGTGGAATGTTACAGTGGATATGTCATTTAAGATCTACTCATCCACACTGGGAGGATAAAGAAGACTTGCTTTCACCAATACCGTGAGAAATATATTTGTGAAGAAAACTTCATTATTGTTGAAGAGCTCCATAATTGCTCTTCTCTGTAGGCCAGACTTTTCAGTGGGAACTATGGTCACTTAATTGGGGAACCTAAATGCGATGGGTGTAACTGAATCCTAGGGTGGCAAGGGCCAAGTGGGGGCTGCACTCAACCATCAAATGTAAGATGACTGGCAATGGAAAGCAGAGTCAAGGAAGCAAGCAGAATAGTTTGGCTGCTGCAGACCTAGGCATGGGCTATCTGATTATGGTGTTCCTAGAACCAAAACAGATAGGAAGCCTACTAAATGTTATTTGATCTGTATAAGCAGAAAGTTCTGGATCAAGTGAACAAAATCATAAAAATAGAGAGCCACAGTTCCTCAACTGATTACAGACTTGAGCCAGACGCAGAACCTCTCGGATGACGGTGGAGGGGGGCTGCATTGCATCCCCTCGAGGAAAGACCCTTATATACTACCAAACATTTATATTGTTAATCTTTCCCTTATCTTTCTCTCCTATCTTTTCTTCAGTTTTTTTTTTTTATTAGGGTAGCAGTGCATCGGGTAAAAGGAAATAATCAGTCATTTTGGGAACTACTGGACACTGGCTTGGAACCGACACTAATTCTAGGAGACCCAAATATCACTTAGAACAGGGGCTTACGGAGGTCAGGTGATCAATAAAGTTTTAGCTTGGATACATTTTGGCATAGGCCCAGTGGGTCCCCAGATTCATCTTGTGGTTATTTCCCCAGTTCTGGAAAGCATGATTTGAACACATAGAGTCAGCAGCTGGCAGAATCCCCACATTGGTTCCCTGAGCTATGATGTGAGGGTTATTATGATGGAAAAGTCCAAGTGGAAGCCAATAAAACAACCTCTGCCTAGAAAGGTAGTAAACCAAAAGCAACATTGCATTCCTGGAGGGACTACAGAGATTAGTGCCACCATCAAGGACTTGAAAGATGCAGGGGTGGTGATTTCCACCACATCCCCATGTAATTCTCCTGTTTGGCCTGTGCAGAAGACAGATGGATCTTGGAGAATGACAGTGGATGATTGGAAGTTTAACCAGGTGATGACTCCAATTGCAGCTGCTACACCAGATGTGGTTACACTGTTTGAGCAAACTAACACATTTCCTGGTGCCTGATATGTAGCTATTGATCTGGCAAATCTCTTTTTCTCCATTCCTGTTCCTAAGATCCACCATAAGAAGTTAGCCTTAGGGGTTTATCAGCTCGCCAGCCCTGAGTCATAATTTAGTTCACAGAGTTTATGATCACCTTTCCCTTCCCTGAGATATAACATTGTTCATGACATTGATGACGTTATGCTGACTGGACCTAGTGAGCAAGAAATAGCAAGTACTCTAGACAATTGGTAAGATAGTTGCATGCTGAAAGATGAGAAATAAATATGATACACAGAGGGCTTCTACTTCAGTGAAATTTCTAGGGGCCCAGTGGAGTGCAGCACCTTGAGATATCTTCTCTAAGGTAAAGGATGTTGTTGCGTCTGGCCCCTCCTAAAAAACACACACACACAAAATAGGCACAAAGCCTAGGAAGCCCCGTGGGATTTTGCAAGCAACATATTTCTCATTTGAGTATGTTGCTGTGGCCTATTTATTGAGTGACTCAAAAAGCTGCTAGTGTTGAGTAGGACCCAGAAAGAGGAAGACTGTACGACAGGTCCAGGCTGCTGTACAAGATGCTCTACTGCTTGGGCCGTATGATCCAGGAGATCCAGTGGGGAGTTGAAGCATCAGTAGCAGGTAGACATGCTGGTTTGGCACCTTTGGCAGGCTTCTACAGGTGAATCACGGTGCACAAATGACTTTTTCTTTTGAGAAGCGGCTCTAGGCTTGCTACTGGGCCTTAGTGGAGACTGAACATTTAACCATTGGCCACGGAGTTACTCTGGGACATGTCCTGCCCACCATGAACCGGTGTAATCTGATACACCAAAGCATTAAGTTTGGCAGGCACAGGAAAGGTCAAATAGAAATGGTATGTATAAGACTAAATTCAAGCAGGCCCTGAAGGCACAGGTAATTTACGTGAAAAGTGACCCAAGTACCCATGGCCCCAGTCCTGCTATACTGCTCTCCGTCTCCTAACCTGCATCTATGGTCTCATCAGAGTTCTTTTGGATCAATTTGCAGAGGAAGAGGAGACTCTGGTTTACAGATGGGGCTTCACAGCATACAGGCACCAGCTGCAAGTGGAAAGCTGCAGCACTACAGCCTGTCTCTGGGACATTCCTGAACAGCGATGAAGGAAAATTCTCCCACTGGGCAGAACTTTGAGCAGCGCACCTGATTGCTCACTTTGATTGGAAAGAGAAAGGACCAAAAATATAATTATGTGCTAATTCATGGGCTGTGGCCAGTGGTTTGGCTGTATGGTCAAGAATTTGGAAAGAACATGATTAGAAAACTTGGTGACAAATTTCGAAAAGAGGTATATGGATAGATTTCTCTGAATTTGTCAGAAATATGGAGACATTTGTACGCCATGACTTCAGGAGAGGATTTTAATAAAGTAGATAGGACAGCCTGTGTGTGAATCTCAGTCAGTTTCTTTCTCCAGCCTCTCTAGTCATCACTCGATGAGCTCAATGAGCTCATGAAAAAGTGGACTTTCACTTACCAAGGTCAATCTGGCTATGGCCACCATTGAGTGTCCAATCTGCCACCACAAGAGATCACACTGAATCCCTGACATGGCACCACTCCTTGGGGGTGATCAGCCACATACTTGGTGGTGGATTGATTATATTGGACCATTTCATCATGTAAGGGGCAGAAATTTGCTCCTATTGAATTCAATATTTATTCTGGATACAAATTTGCCTTCTTTGTTTGCCTTGCTTTGGCCAAAACTGCCATCCGTGGACTTAGGAAATGCCTTATCTGCTGTCATGGTATTCCACCCAGCATTGCTTCTGATACATGACTGAGTTCACAGCAAAAGAAGTGCAGTGATGGCCCCAAGCTCATAGAGTCTCCTGGTCTCACCACATTCTCTGCCATCCTGAAACAGCTGGTCTGATAGAATGTTGCATGGCCTTATGAAGACTCAGCTATGGTGCCAGCAAGGTGGCAATGCCTTGCAGGGCTGGAGCAATATTGTCCAGGAGGATGTATATGCTCTGAATCAGCATCAGTATATGATCCTGTTTCTCTCATGGCCAAGATTCACAGGTCTAGAAATCAAGTGACAGCAATGGGAGTAGCACCACTCACCATTATCCCTAGTGATCCACTAGCAAAATTTTTGCCTTCTCTCATCATGACTTTATTCTTGGCTGATCTAGAGAGCTTATTTCCAAAGGAAAAAATGCTTCCACCAGGAAACACAAAAATGATTCCGTTGAACAGGAAGTTGACTGCCACCCAGCCATTTTGGACTCCTCATACCTCTGAATTAGGAGGCCAAGAAGAAAGTTGCTGTGCTGACTGGAGCGACTGATCCTGACTACTCCACAATGGAGGTTAGGAAGAGCATGTCTGGAGTTCAGGAGATCCCTAGGGCATCTCTGAGTATCACCATGCCTGGTGATTAAAATCAATAGAAATTGACAGTATCCCAATTCAGACTCTGAATGGGCCAGACTTTTCAAGAGTAAAGGTTTGCATCACCCCCGCAGCTAAAGCATCATGGCCAGCTGAGGTGCTTGCTGAAGGTAAAGAGAATATAAAATGCCAGTCTGGGCAACATAGTGAGACCCTGCCTCAGCAAAAACTACAAAAATTAGCCAGGCATGGTGGTGTGTACCTGTTATCCCAGCTACTCAGGAGGCTGAGGTGGGGGATCGTTTGAACCCAGGAGATGGAGGTTGCAGTGAGCCAAGATCATGCTGCTTCACTCTAGCCTGGGTGACAGAGAAAAACCCTGTCTCAAAAGACAGACAGAGAGAGAGAGAGAGAGAGAGAGAGAGAGAGAGAGAGAGAGAGAGAGAG
>NW_022437074.1:1150953-1413453 GCF_009761245.1 Sapajus apella
GAGAGAGAGAGAGAGAGAGAGAGAGAGAGAGAGAGAGAGAGAGAGAGTATGAATGAGTAGTGGAAGAACATAGTGTGAATACCATCTATGTCTAAGTAACCTGTTACCAAAATGAGGTCTATAATTTTTATGAGTAGGTTCTCTTTGTTTTGTTATAAATATGTGTGCGTGTGTGTGTGTGTGTGTGTGTGTGTGTGTGTGTGTGCATGTATACAGTGATGTGTTGTTTAATGATGGGAGTATGTTCTGAGAAATGCATTGGTAGGCAATTTTGTCATTGTGTGAACATCATAGCGTGGACTTACACACACCTAGATGGTATAACCTGCTATATACCTAGGTTATATGGTATGGCCCTTGCTCCCATGCTACAAATCTGTACAGCATGCTACTGTACCAAATACTGTAGGCAACTGTAACACGGTGGAAGCATATGGTAAAAATACAATATCATAATCTTGTGGGACCACCATTATATATATTGCTCATCACTGACTGAAACAGTTATGTGGCACGTTACTATATACATATACATACATATATAGCAAATAACTTTGTTTTCTCCCCTCTCTTTTTCCCTTATCCGGTAACATAAGTTGTATAGGCTTTTTATCATAGTATTTAAGTTATACGATATCAACAAGTGTAAACATCATCAAAAACATCAAAAAAGGACTTTTCATCCTTTTTTGAGGAAAACAGTGCATTTTTGGTTGCACTAAGGGTAGGTTGAAGACTGACCTTGTTTTTGTGTTTATTTGGAGATTATGTGTGGTTTAAGGAGATGCATGCAAGTGCCAAGTTGATAAGTTTAGACTTGTAGTGGATAATTTTATGTGTCAATTCGGAGGGTGTTTTTGGATAAGGTTTACATTTAAATAAATGAACTTCGAATAGCCAAATTGTCCTCCATAATGTGTGTCAGCCTTATCCAATCAATTGGAGGCTTACATAGAAAAAGAAAACAATAGCCCTTCCCCTACCTGAGCAAGGGGGCATTCTCTATCATATTGCCTTCAGACTGGAAGCTCATCATCGGCTCCTCTAGGTTTCCAGGCTACTGACCCAGACTGTGTATGTTGTACCCCCCTGCTTCCATAATCATGTAAGACAATTCCTTATAGTAAATCTCCATACATATCCCCTTTTTTCTGTTTCATTGGAGATTCCTGACTAGTTGGCCAGATGACTAGAATGTCAGAAGAAATTTGATAACCTATATTTGAAACCAATTATGGTCAGTCCATTCTTCTTACCAGAGATTGCTGTAGGAATGCAAATGTATTTCTGCCCATTCCTACAGCAATCACTGATAAGAGAAATAGAATAACCATAATTGCAAAATTCAAAGCTATAAAACTTCTGAAAGATAACATAAGAGAAAATCGGGCTGGCCTTGGGTTTCGTGATGACTTTTTAGATACAACACCAAAAGCATGCTATATGAAATTAAAAAAAATGAGTAAGTTGGATTTGATTAAAATGAAAAAGTTTGGCCCTGTGAAAGGCACTGTAAAGAGAATGAGAAGACATCCATGACCTGGGAGAAAATCTCTGCAGAACATATATCGGGTAAAGGACTGGTATCCAAAATATTCACAGAACTCTTAAAACTTAGCAATAAAAAAGCAAAAAAACACACTTTTAAATGGGCCTAACATCTGAACAGAATTCATTTTGGTAGTAGCATGCTGGGGCTTTCTAAAAAGGGTTCTTTCATTATTAAAATGTGGCTTGAAGAAGGAGCACTCTCTCCCTAGGTCTTGGCTGTTGCTATTTGAAGATAGGATGCTTCACCTTGCTTCAGCCTTCTTGCAGCTATGGAAATAACAAGTGGGGTGGTAAAAGTCAAATAACAGAACAAGAAGAGGATAGAACGTGAGTCCTTGGGGAAGTTGTTGTGATTCTCAGCCAATTGTCAAGCTATTTCACATCTGGGCTTCTCATTATATGGCATAATAAATCTGTTTATTGTTTAAGCTAAACAGCTCAAAGTATTCTGATTCAGTTTTTGTTTTTTTTTTAATTGCTTGTGCTGCTTGGATTTTAACAGTTAAGTTAGAAAAGCGTTATAATTATCATACAGCAGCAGGTTCAGAGAGATGTGATGTTTTGGAGCAGCTACTGGCCTGGGCTTAGTTTCAACCCCCAAATCCCCTTCGGTGAAATGATTCTGGACACAATTCTCTCACCATCCTCCTGATTTATTTACAGATGGGGAGACTGGATGATATTCTTAAAGTTTGGTGACACTAACTAAAGATCTTTACTTGGCATTGATATACTTGCTAACTAAAGTACTTTACTTGGCCTGGTTGATGATTGTGAGCTGAAATAGTTTACCTTTTCCAGGTAAAGAAGCCCACACCAATACATGTTCTCGGCTTTGTGTGAATCGTGAAAAATCTGAGGATTACATAAATACCTGAAAGTCATTTTCACTTAGAGTAAATCTGAAAGGGAAGTCAGGGCACTATAATGAAATATTTCTTTTTTCTAAAAGGTCAAACCAGAAGCGCTCATCCTTAAAAAGAAGGAACTTATATTAATATATTGTAGGGTAGGACACATGCATAGTAAATATTAGAGCATTGCCTGCTAACATTTAAAAATGTATGAGTTGTCAAGATCATGGTGAATAAAGTAAGAACCAAAATCCCTCTCTTCTGTTGGTTTTCCTGTGTCTTTTTTCAATGTATTCAGTACTGTTAATAATTGAGCAAAGGAGCTCTGACTGGGGAGCTGTATGAGGACAAGGAGAGGAAGGAGAGAAGAGATGAAACTATGTGTGACCATCAGATTGCTCGTAGATACATTCATATGTAGGACTCTTGAAAACAACCCATGACGAATGTCTAGGACCCAAAGGGGCACAGGCTGTGTCTGATGAGACACTGATGGAGATGCCTTTGAGGAGTCCGACTTCTAACTTGGTGTACTTTAACCTTTTATTTTCTGGGGGATATGTGTAGCAGGATGCTCTAATTCCGTTATTAGGGGGATAATTTTATGCTTCTTCATGCCTCTGGATACATTAAACAGGTGATAATTATATGGACATCTAGGAGTGAGAGACAGTGTGGGCAGAATCAGATGCAAAGTTCATAGCCAGTATGTTTGTTTTAAAAGTGAAATGATTTTTTAAAGTTCTGCAATGCTTAAATTAAGATATAGACTATAGCATACGAACACATGTGGAAGAACATATGAATGCCAAGGGAGACTTCTAAAACTAAGGGTCTTCATAGGAATAGACAACACATGGGTAGCATGGAGCCACAGAGCTCAAAGAGAGATTTATTCTTATCTTTACCTGCTTTACAAATTAACTAGTTTTATCTAACAGACTTTATTCTTTAGAGCGGTTTTAGGTTTACAGAAAACTTGAGCAAGAAGTACACTTTCCATGCACCTCATTCTCTTGTTGATGCTCTCTATTATTAACATTTTGCATTAGTGTGGTATATTTGCTATAATTAATAACCATGGATACAATATTGTGAACTAAAGTCCACAGTTAACGTTAAGTATTGTATATTCTATGGGTTTCAGCAAATTCATAAGGCCACATAGCCACTATTATAATATGCAGAATGGATTCATGGCTCTAAATGTCCCATGTGCTCCAACCATTCATTCTTCTTCACCTTTCCCTAACCTCTAGCAACTACTAATTAAAAAAAAATTTTTGGCCAGGCATGGTGTTGCAGGCCTATAGTAACTGCTACTGGGGAGGCTGAGGTGGGGAGATTGCTAGAATTTGAGGCTGTAGTAAGCCATGATCATGCCACTGCACTAGAGCCTGGGTGACAGAGTGAGAACTTTTCTCAAAAAGAGTGTTATTTTTATATGATAAAAAACACATAATATAAAATTTATTGTCTTAATTGTTTTTAAGTGTGCAGTTCTGTAGTGACGTACATTCACTTTGTTGTGAAACAGCTCTCCAGAACTTTTTTCTCTTGCAGAACTGAAGCTCTATATCCATTAAACAACTCCCAATTTTCTTTCCCCCGCAGCTGCTGATAAACCACTGTTTTGCTCTCTGTCTTCATGGATTTGATTACTTTAGGTACCTCATATAAATGGAATCATACAGTATTTGTCTTTTTGTGATACACTTATTTTACTTAGTGTAATGTCTTCGTAGCGGGGTGGAGGAACTCTACCTTTTAGGGTCCTAGTGGGTCTGGGAATTAAATTGACAGAAGACAGAATAACAGGAAAAAAACATACAAATATATCTAATCCAAGTTTTTAGTGGTACAGGAACATTCATAAAGGAATGAAGACTCAAAGAAGCAGTTAGAGTCAGTTACTTATAATCTGAATACGACAAAGAATGTTAAGTTGCGAAGATGTGATAAGGCAAAGGAGATTATGCTAGGAAATTTAATTAATTTAGTGGAGAAACAGCTAGGAAGGTAAGGGTTAGTTTAACAAGGCTTGTTTGTACAAAATTCTTTCAGCCTCCATTTTCTCATCCTTGATAATAAGAAGTTTGCTTTTTCCTTAGCATAGCGAGTACAACTTTCAAATGGGAATTTCATCTTCTGCTTTTAAGAAACAGCAAAAAATCAGAATGCTTTTTTTGCACCTGCTATTTTTAAAATGCCTTTAACTTAAATAGTAAATATGCCAGAGTGGTATGTTTGTCAATTCTTCATCCTCAAGATCCACCCATATTGTAACATGTGACAAGATTTTCTTCTTTCTACAGGCTGAATAATGTTACATTGTACATATATGCCACATTTTAAAATCCATTCATCCAACAATGGACACTAGGGTTGCTTCCACCTCTTAGCTAATGTGAATATGCTGCTATTAATGCTGGTGTGCAAATATCTCTTCCAGACCCTGCTTTCAGTTCTCTTTGAATATTTATGCAGAAGTGAGATTGCTAGATTCTACTTTTAATTTTTTTGTGAAACTTTATACTCTTTCCCATATTGGTTGTACCATTTTATAATCTCAACAGCAGTGCACAAGTTCCATCTTCTCCATGTTCCCACCAACACTTGTCATTCTCCCCTGCCCTCCCCGCCCCTTCCCTCCCTCCGCTCCCGTCCCCTTCCCTTCCTTCCCTTCTCTTCCCTTCTCTTCTTTCTTTTTGGTGTTAGCCATCCTAATGAGTGTAAGATGATACCTGGTGTTTTTGATTGCTATTCTCCGATGATTAGTAATGTTGAATATCTTCTCATGTTCATGTTAGCCATTTTTGTATCATCTTTGGAAAAATGTTGATTCAAGTCTTGCCTGTTTTTTAACAAGTTTATTTGATTTTGTTGTTGAGTTGTAGCAGTTCTTTTTCTCTTCTGGGCATGAACCCCTTATCAAATATATGATTTATAAGTACTTTTCCTCATTCTAGGTTTCCTTTTCACTCTGTTGATGGTGTCTTTTGAGTCATGAGGTTTTTTTTTTTGTTGTTGTTCAATATAGTCTCATTTGTTTATTGTTAAAATTGCTGCTTGTGTTTTTGGTGTCATATCTAAGAAATTATTGCCAAATCCAGCATCGTGAAGCTTTTGCCTTATACTTTTTTCTAGGTGATTTATAGTTTGGGGTCTTGTACTTGGGGTATGATTTGAGTATTTGTCCCTCATAATTCATGTGTTGGAAACTTGATTTCCAATGACTTGTTCTTGGGAGGTAGGACCTATGAAGAGGTATTTGGGTTATAGGGATGAGTCACTTCTGAGTGGATTAATATTGTTACCCCGAAAGCCAGTTGTTATAGAGCGAGTGAGTCTGCACCGCATGCTTCTGGTCTTTTAAGTGCCCTCACTCACCCTTCTGCTCCTCTGCTATGTTACAAGGCAGCATGAATGCCCTCACCAAAAGCCAGCACCAGGCCCTTAGACTTTCAAGCTTCCGGAATCATAAGCCAAACTTCTTTTCTTTATAAATTACCTAGTCTGTGGTATTCTTTCACAGCAACATACACTAAGACAGATATTTAGGCCTTTAATTCATTAGGTGAGTTTTATTTTGTATGCAGAGTAACATAAGGTTTCAATTTTATTCTTTAGCATGTAGATTTCCGGTTTTTACAGCATCTTTTGTTGAAGAGACTGTCCTTTCCCCATTGAGTAGTCTTGGCACTCTTGTTGAAGATTAGTTGACCATGTATGCATATGCATAGATTTATTTCTGTGCTGCCTATTCCATTAATTTTTATGTCTTTTTTTTTTTTTTTTTTTTTTTTTTTGGTAAATGCCACACTCTTTTGGTCACTGTAGCTTTGTAATATGCCTTCACATCAAAAAGTGTGACTCTTCCAACTTTGTTCTGCTTTTTCAAAATTGTTTTGGCGATTTAGGGTTACTTGAGGTTCTACATAAGTTTTAATATGATGTTTTTTCTATTTCTGCAACAAAAATACCAATGAGATTTTAACAGGGATCACATTAAATCTGTAGACTACTTTGGGTATTATTGACATTTAACAGTATTGAGTCTTTCAATTCATGTGCATGGTATAATTTTCCATTTATTTTCGTCTTCCATTATTTTCAGCAATGTTTTGTAGTTTTTAGTGTACAATGTTTTCATCTCCTTGGTTAAGTTTATTCCTAAATATTTTAATCTTTTTTTTACTACTGTAAATAGGATTTCTTAATTTTCTTCTCAGATTGTTTATTGTTAGTGCATAGAAACATAACTGATTTTTGCATGTTAACTTCATTTATTGCTGCTGTGCTGGTTTGTTTCTTAGTTCTAACAGTTTTTGTGTGTGGATTCTTTAGTGTTTTCAACATATAAGATCATGTTCATCCTCATGATTTTACCCTTTTTTTATTTGGATGGCTATTATTTCTTTTTCTTGCCTAATTGGCCTGAATAGGACTTTCAGGACTTTATTGAGTAAACGTAATGAGAGCGTGCATCCTTGTCTTATTCCTGATTTTAGAGGAAAGGCTTTTAGTCTTGCACCATTGAGTGTAATGTTAGCTGTGGGCTTTTCATACATGGACTTTATTATATTGAGGTAGTTTCCTTTTGTTTTTAGTTTGTTGAGTGTTTTTTTTTTTTTTCCATGAAAGAATGTTGAATTTTGTTAAGTGCCTTTGTTATATACATATATATTTTTTTATTTTTTTTCCCATTTATTTTATTGCATTTTAGGTTTTGGGGTACAAGTAAAGAACATGCAAAATTTTTTGCATAGGTACACACGTGGCAGTGTGATTTGCTGCCTTCCTCCCCATCACCTACATCTGGTATTTCTCCCCTTGGTATCTCTCCCCAGCTCCCCACCACCACCGTCCCTCCCCTATTTCCCCCCAACTGACCCCAGTGTGTAGTGCTCCCCTCCCTGTGTCCATGTGTTCTCATCGTTCAACACCCGCCTATGAGTGAGAACATGCAGTGTATGATCCTCTGCTCTTCTGTCAGTTTGCTGAGAATGATGGTTTCCAGGTTCATCCATGTCCCTACAAAGGACCCAAACTCATCGTTTTTGATGGCTGCATAATATTTCATGGTGTATATGTGCCACATTTTCCCTATCCAGTCTATCGTCGATGGGCATTTGGGTTGGTTCCAGGTCTTTGCTATTGTAAACAGTGCTGCAATGAACATTCGTGTGCACGTGTCCTTATAGTAGAACTATTTGTAATCCTTTGGATATATACCCAGTAACGGGATTGCTGGGTCAAATGGAATTTCTATTACTAGGTCCTTGAGGAATTGCCACACTGTCTTCCACAATGGTTGAACTAATTTATACTCCCACCAACTGTGTCAAAGTGTTCCAATTTCTCCACATCCTCTCCAGCATCTGTTGTCTCCAGATTTTTTAATGATCGCCATTCTAACTGGTGTGAGATGGTAACACAATGTAGTTTTGATTTGCATTTCTCTGATGACCAGTGTTGATGAGCATTTTTTCATATGTTTGTTGGCCTCATGTATGTCTTCTTTTGTAAAGTGTCTGTTTATATCCTTTGCCCACTTTTGAATGGGCTTGTTAGTTTTTTTCTTGTAAATCTGTTTTAGTTCTTTGTAAATTCTAGATATCAGCCCTTTGTCAGATGGGTAAACTGCAAAATTTTTTTCCCATTTTGTTGATTGCCGATTCACTCTAATGACTGTTTCTTTTGCTGTGCAGAAGCTGTGGCGTTTGATTAGGTCCCATTTGTCTATTTTGGCTTTTGTTGTCAATGCTTTTGGTGTTTTGGTGGTGAAGTCCTTGCCTACACCTATGTCCTGAATGGTTTTGCCTAGATTTTCTTCTAGGGTTTTTATGGTGTTAGGTCTTATGTTTAAGTCTTTAATCCATCTGGAGTTAATTTTAGAGCAAGGTGTCAGGAAGGGGTCCAGTTTCTGCTTTCTGCACATGGCTAGCCAGCTTTCCCAACACCTTTTATTGAACAGGGAATCCTTTCCCCATTGCTTGTTTTTGTCTGGTTTGTCAAAGATCAGATGGTTGTAGATATGTTGTGTTGCCTCCGAGACCTCTGTTCTGTTCCATTGGTCTATATCTCTGTTTTGGTACCAGTACCATGCTGTTTTGATTACTGTAGACTTGTAGTATAGTTTGAAGTCCGGTAGTGTGATGCCTCCCGCTTTGTTCTTTTTGCTTAGAATTGACTTGGCTATGCGGGCTCTCTTTTGGTTCCATATGAAGTTTAAGGTGATTTTTTCCAATTCTGAGAAGAAGGTCATTGGTAGCTTGATGGGGATAGCATTGAATCTGTAAATTACTTTGGGCAGTATGACCATTTTCATGATATTGATTCTTCCTAACCATGAACATGGAATGTTTCTCCATTTGTTGTCCTCTCTTATTTCGTTGAGCAGTGGTTTGTAGTTCTCCTTGAAGAGGTCCTTTACGTTCCTTGTTAGTTGTATTCCTAGGTACTTTATTCTCTTTGTGGCAATTGTGAATGGAAGTTTGTTCTTGATTTGGCTCTCTTTAAGTCTGTTATTGGTGTATAGGAATGCTTGTGATTTTTGCACATTGATTTTGTATCCTGAGACTTTGCTGAACTTGCTTATCATTTTCAGGAGATTTGGGGCTGAGACGATGGGGCCTTCTAGATATACAATCATGTCGTCTGCAAATAGAGACAATTTGACTTCCTCCTTTCTTATTTGAATGCCCTTTATTTCTTTTTCTTGCCTGATTGCTCTGGCTATAACTTCTAATACTATATTGAATAGCAGTGGTGAGAGAGGGCATCCTTGTCTGGTGGCACATTTCAAGGGGAATGCTTCCAGTTTTTGCCCATTCAGTATGATATTGGCTGTTCATTTGTCATAAATAGCTTTTATTATTTTGAGATATGTTCCATTAATACTTAGCTTATTGAGGGTTTTTAGCATAAAGGGCTGTTGAATTTTGTCAAAGGCCTTCTCTGCATCAATTGAGATAATCATGTGGTTTTTGTCTTTGGTTCTGTTTATGTGGTGAATTACGTTTATAGACTTGCGTATGTTGAACCAGACTTGCATCCCCGGGATGAAGCCTACTTGATCATGGTGGATAAGCTTTTTGATGTGCTGTTGCAATCGGCTTGTCAGTATTTTATTGAAGATTTTTGCATCTATGTTCATCATGGATATTGGCCTGAAGTTTTCTTTTCTTGTTGAGTCTCTGCCGGGTTTTGGAATCAGGATGATGTTGGTGTCATAAAATGATTTGTGAAGAATTCCCTCTTTTTGTATTGTTTGGAATAGTTTCAGAAGGGATGGTACCAGCTCCTCTTTGTACGTCTGGTAGAATTCGGCTGTGAACCCGTCTGGACCTGGGCCTTTTTTGGATGGTAAGCTCTTAATTGCTGCCTCAACTTCAGACCTTGTTATGGGTCTGTTCAGGGTTTCGGCTTCTTCCTGGTCTAGGCTTGGGAGGAGGCAAGTGTCCAGGAATTTATCAATTTCTTCCAGGTTTGTTAGTTTATGTGCATAGAGTTGTTTGTAATAATCTCTGATGATGGTTTGAATTTCTGTGGATTCTGTAGTGATATCCCCTTTATCGTTTTTTATTGCATCAATTTGGTTATTCTCTCTTTTCTTTTTTATTAATCTGGCTAGTGGTCTATTTTGTTGATCTTTTCAAAAAAACAACTCCTGGATTTATTGATTTTTTGAAGGGTTATTTGTGTCTCTATCTCCTTCAGTTCTGCTCTGATCTTAGCTATTTCTTGTCTTCTGCTAGACTTTGAGGTTTTTTGATCTTGCTCTTCTAGCTCTTTCAGTTTTGACAGTAGGGTGTCAATTTTTGATCTCTCCTTGCTTCTCATGTGGGCGCTTATTGCTATATATTTTCCTCTAGAGACTGCTTTAAATGTGTCCCAGAGATTCTGGTATGTTGTGTCTTCACTCTCGTTGGTTTCGAAGAACATCTTTATTTCTGTCTTAATTTCATTGTTTATCCAGTCAACATTCAAGAGCAAGTTGTTCAGTTTCCATGAAGCTGTGCAGTTTTGGGTTACTTTTTGAATTCTGAGTTCTAACTTGATTGCACTGTGGTCTGAGAGAATGTTTGTTACGTTTTCCGTTCTTTTGCATTTGCTGAGGAGTGATTTACTCCCAATTATGTGGTCAATTTTAGAGTAGGTGTGATGTGATGCTGAGAAGAATGTATATTCTGTGGATTTGGGGTGGAGAGTTCTGTAAATATCTATTAGGCTTGCTTGGTCCAGGTCTGAGTTCAAGTCCTGGATATCATTGTTGATTTTCTTCTGGTTGATCTGTCTAATATTCACAACGGGGTGTTAAAGTCTCCCACTATTATTGTGTGGGAGTCTAAGTCTCTTTGTAAGTCATTAAGAACTTGCCTTATGTATCTGGGTGCTCCTGTATTGGGTGCGTATATATTTAGGATTGTTAGCTCTTCTTGTTGCATTGATCCTTTTACCATTATGTAATGTCCTTCTTTGTCTCTTATGATCTTTGTTGTTTTAAAGTCTAACTTATCAGAGATGAGAATTGCAACTCCTGCTTTTTATTGCTCTCCATTTGCTTGGTAAATCTTCCTCCATCCCTTTATTTTGAGCCTTTGTGTATCCTTGCATGTGAGATGGGTTTCCTGGATACAGCACACCAATGGGTTTTGGCTTTTTATCCAATTTGTCAGTCTGTGTCTTTTGATTGGGGCATTTAGTCCATTTATATTTAGGGTTAATATTGTTATGTGCGAATTTGATACTGCCATTTTGGTGCTAGCTGGGTGTTTTGCCCTTTAGTTGAGCTGGTACTTGTTGTTCCTTTATATATGTAGAGCCTCTTTTAGGAGCTCTTGTAGAGCTGGCCTGGTGGTGATGAAATCTCTGAGTACTTGCATGTTCCCAAACAATTTTATTTTCCCTTCACTTATGAAACTTAGTTTGGCTGGATAGGAGATTCTGGGTTAAAAGTTCTTTTCTTTAAGGGTGTTGAATATTGGCCCCCACTCTCTTCTGGCTTGTAGGGTTTCTGCTAAGAGATCTGCTGTGCGCCTGATGGGCTTCCCTTTGTGGGTAACCCGACCTTTCTCTCTGGCTGCCCTTAGTATTTTCTCCTTCATTTCAACCCTGGTGAAGCCTCTGTTATATTAATTAAGATAATGATGTGGTTTGGTCTTTCATTCTGTTAATGCAGTGTAATACATTAATGGATTTTCACATGTTGAAATGTCTTTGCATTGTGAGAGGAAATTTTACTTTGTCAAGGTGTATAATCCTTTTAATATGCTATCGAATGTGGGGTGCTACTATTTCATTGAGGATTTTTGTTTCAGTATGTATCAGGAATATTGGTTTGTTGTTTTCTTGTCAGATAGTACTAGTCCTCTGACTTTGTGGTTCTTTCAAATTAATGCTTTGACTACTCTGGATTGTTTGTCTTTCCATGTAAACTTTAGAATCAGCTTCTTGATACCCACAGAATAACTTGCTGTGATTTTGATTGAGAATGCACTGAATCTATAGATCAAGAACTGATGTCTTGACATTATTGAGTCTTCCTATCCATGAACATTGGATACATCTCCATTTATTTAGGTCTTTGACTTCTTTCATCACAGTTTTTAAGTTTTCCTCATGTAGATCTTATGAATATTTTGTTAGGTTTATACCCATTTCATTTTTTGGTGCTAATGTAAATGGTATTGTACTTTTAATTTTAAATTCGAATTGTAATCTATAACCTAGTTACAATCACATTGTAGTTACAGAAGTTTTTATTTTGTTTTTGTTAGCTCTTGAGAAATTTCTACATAGCCAATTATGTCATCTGCAAACAAAGGCAGTTTATTTATTTCTTCCCAATCTTTATGACTTTTTAAAAAATTGTTTTATTTCATTAGCTAGGGCTTACAGTATGATACTGAGTAGAAGTGATGAGAGTGAGTATCCTCACCTCATTCATCATCTTAGGAGGAAAGCCTCTAGTTTCTTAGCATTAAAGTATAATGTTAGCTCTAAGTTTTTTGTAGAGGTACTTACAAGTTGAAGAAGTTCACCTCTATTTCTACTTTTTCTGAGATTCTATTTATTTTTTTCATAAACAGATTTTAAATTTTGTCAAATGCTTTTTTTAAACCTACTGATAAGATATTATAATTTATCCTTTTTAGTCAGTTGATATGATGGATTGTATTGATTTTGAATTCCGAACCAGTCTTGCATACCTGGAATAAGTCTCACTTGGTTGTGGTACACAATTCTTTTTGTATATTCTTGGATTCAATTTGCTATTGTTACATTGACAATTTTTGCATCTATACTCACCAGAGATATTGATCTGTAGTTTCCATTCTTTGTAATGTGTTTCTGAGGTTCTGGTATGATGGTAATGCTGGACTTTCAGAATGAGTTAGAAAATATATTCTCTTATTTTCTGAAACAGTTTGTAGAGAATTGATATCATTTCTTTCTTAAATGTTTCACACGCCTAATCAGTGAGGCACCATTAGGGCATGAGGTTTTGTTTTTGGAAGGTTGTGATTAATTTAATTTCTTTGCTAGATATATATATTTATTTGACTACCTTTTAAAGGAATTGGTTCATTTTGTTTCAGTTATCAAATTTACGTACATACTACCATTCAAAATATTTATTTTCTTTTCAATGTCTATGGGATCAGTAGAGGGAGCCCTCTTTTATGTTGATGTTAATAATTCATATCTTTGCTCTTTTTTTCACGGTTGACATGGTTAGAAATTTATTAGTTTTATTGAACTTTTCAAAGATTTGGCTTTTGGTTTTATTGATTTATTTTCCGATTGTTTTTATTTTTTTTAAATTGTACTTCAGGTTCTGGGGTACATGTGCAGATCATGCAGGATTGTTGCATAGGTACACATATGGCAAGGTGGTTTGCTGCCTTCATCCCCCATCACCCATATCTGGTATTTCTCTCCTCGTTATTCCTCCCCACCCCCTGTTGTCCCTCCTCTAGCCCCCCCAACTGTCCACAGTGTTTGATACTCCCCTCACTGTGTCCATGTGTTCTAATTGTTCAACACCCACCTATGAGTGATAACATGTGGTGTTTGGTTTTCTGTTCTTGTGTCAGTTTGCTGAGTATGATGGTTCCCAGATTCATCCATGTCCCTATGAAGGACAGGAACTCATCTTTTTTTTTGTGGCTGTGTAGTATTCCATGGTGTATATGTGCCATAATTTCTTTATCCAGTCTGTTGTTGATGGACATTTGGGTTGTTTCCAGGTCTTTGCTATTGTAAACAGTGCCGAAATGAACATACGTGTACATGTGTCTTTATAATAGAACAATTTAAAATTCTTTGGGTGTATACCCAGTAATGGAATTGGTATTTCTAGATCCTTGAGGAATCTCCACACTGTCTTCCACAATGGTTGAACTAATTTGCACTCCCACCAACAGTGTAAAAGTGTTCCTATTTCTCCACATCCTCTCCAGCACCTGTTGTCTCCAGATTTTTTAAGGATCACCATTCTAACTGGCGTGAGATGGTATCTCAATGTAGTTTTGATTTGCATTTCTCTGATGACCAGTGATGGCAAGCATTTTTTCATATGTTTTTTGGCCTCATGTATGTTTTCTTTTGTAAAGTGTCTATTCATATCCTTCACCCACTTTTGAATGGGTTTGTTTGTTTTTTTTTCTTACAAATCTGTTTTAGTTCTTTGTAGATTCTGGATGTTAGCCTTTTGTCAGATGGGTAGATTGCAAAAATTGTTTCCAATTCCATTCATTGCTGGTTTGCTCTCATGATTGTTTCCTTTGCTGTACAGAAGCTCTGGAGTTTAATTAGATCCCATTTGTCTATTATGGCTTTTGTTGCCATTGCTTTTGGTGTTTTAGTCATGAAGTCCTTGCCTATGCCTATGTCCTGAATGGTTTTGCCTAGGTTTTCTTCTAGGGTTTTTATGGTGTTAGGTCTTATGTTTAGATCTTTAATCCAGCTGGAGTTAATTTTAATGTAAGGTGTCAGGAAGGGATCTAGTTTCTGCTTTCTGCACATTGCTAGCCAGTTATTGCAACAACATTTATTAAACAGGGAATCTTTTTTCCATTCCTTGTTTTTCTCAGGTTTGTCAAGGATCAGATGATTGTAGATGTGTAGTGTTGCTTCTGAGGCCTCTGTTTTGTTCCACTGGTCTATGTCTCTGTTTTGGTACCAGTACCAAGCTGTTTTGATTACTGAGACCTTGTAGTATAGTTTGAAGTCAGGTAGCGTAATGCCTCCAGCTTTATTCTTTTTGTTTAGGATTGTTTTGGCTATGTGGGCTCTCTTTTGGTTCCACGTGAAGTTCGAAGTGGTTTTTTGCAGTTCTGTGAAGAAGGTCATTGGTAGCTTGATGGGGATGGCATTGAATCTATAAATTACTTTGGACAGCATGGCCATTTTCACGGCGTTGATTCTTCTCAACCATGAGCATGGAATGTTTTTTCCTTCTGTTTGTGTCCTCTCTTATTTCCTTGAGCATTGGTTTGTAGTTCTCCTTAAAGAGGTCCTTTACATTCTTTGTTAGTTGTATTCCTAGGTATTTTATTCTCTTTGCAGCAATTGTGAATGGGAGTTCACTTTTGATTTGACTCTCTGTTTGTCTGTTACTGGTGTATAGAAATGTTTGTGATTTCTGCACATTGATTTTGTATCCTGAGGCTTTGCTGAAGTTGCTTATCAGTTTCAGGAGATTTTGGGCTGAGACGATGGGGTCTTCTAAATATACTATCATGTCATCTGCAAATAGAGGCAATTTGGCTTCCCCTTTTCCTAATTGAATATTTTCTTTTCTTTTCTTGCCTGATAGGTCTGGCTAGGACTTCCAATACTATATTGAATAGGAGCTGTGAGAGAGGGCATCCTTGTCTTGTGCTTTGACAAAATTCAACAGCCCTTTATGCTAAAAACTCTCAATAAACTAGGTATATATGGTACATATCACAAAATAATAAAAGCTATTTACAACAAACGTACGGTCAACATCATACTGATCAGGCAAAAACTGGAAGCATTCCCTTTGAAATCCAATTGTTTTCAATTCAATTATTTCTGCTTTAATTTTAATCTTTTTCTCCTGCATATTTTTTATTTAATTTGACCTTTTTTCTATTTTCCATATATATATATAATCTCCCTAATATATACATTTAATTCTGTTTCCCTCTAAAATAACTGCTTTTTGTGCATTTCACACATTTTTGATAAGTAATATTTTTATTTAATTTAGTTTAGAATATTTTTTAAATTTCTCTAGAGACTTCTTTGACCCTTGTGTTATTTAGAAGCGGGTTGTTTAACCTACAAATATTTTAGGATTTTAAAGTCTATTTCATTGATTTCTAGTTTAATCCCATTGTATTCTGACAGCATTTTTTTATGATTTCATTTCTTTTAAATGGATTGTGTGTCATAAGAAGCTCTCTATGTTGGTGAATGTTCCATGTGAGTTTGAGAAGAATGAGCATTCTGCTGTTAGATGAAGTATTTTACAAATGTCAAGTAAATACCACTGATTGATAGTGTTGTTCAATTCAACTACATGCTTACTAATTTTTTGCCTGCTGGATCTGTCAATTAATGATAGAGGTATTCCAAAAATTTTAACTACAATAGTTGTATGTGTATGTTTCCTATAGTTCTATCATTTTTTGGTCCAACTTATTGTAATGCTCTTATTGGGTGTTTATACATTAAGAATTGTATCTTCTTAGAGAATTGACTACTTTATCAATATATAATTCTCTTTATTATCTCTGACAATTTTTCTTGCTCTGATGGCTGATTTGTCTGAAATTAATATGAATATCTCAGCTTTGTTTGATTAGCATTCACATCATACATCTTCTTTATCTATATTTTTATATTTAAAGTGGACTTTTTTGTAGACGCATAAATTAAAAAGAATCTACTCTGACAGACTGTATATTTAACTGGAATATTTAGATTATTACATTTAAAGTGATTATAGATATAGTTAGATTAATATCTATCATATTATAATTGGTTTTTCCTTGGTGCATTAATTGTTTCTTTTCTCTTGGTCTTCCACTGTTTTTCTGCCTTCTCTGGCTTTAAATGAGTATTTATATGACTCTATTTTATCTTTTCTCTTAGCATATCAAGTATACTTCTTTAAAGAAATTAGTGTTTGCTTTGGTGGTGGCACATACAACTAATATATGCAATATGTAACTAATTTAAATTCACTTTCAAATAACACTATATCACTTCATAGTCACTGTAAGTACCTTTTAACAGAGTATTCTTAATTTGTCCCTCCTATTTCTTATGACATTTCTATCACTTATTTAATTTATCTATAGGCTATTACCACCAGCCTTAGGTCAGCTAAGACCAAGAAAAATAGGTTTTATTTTACCTCTTCCTTCTCAAATGATCTTTTATGTAGGTCTGAGTTTCTAACCTGTATCATTTTCTTTCTCTGTGAACATTTAAAAATTTTTGCAAAATAGGTCTACTGGCAACAAATTCTTTCAATTTTTGTTTCCCTGGCAAAGTCTTTATTTCTCCTTCACCTTTGACAAAAATTTGGAAACTACTGAAAAGTTTCCTGGACATAGAATTCTAGGTAAGTGGGTTTTTTATCTTCCAATGTTTTAAATATTTTACTTCACTCTCTTATTGCTTGCATTGTTTCTGAAAATAAGACTGATGTAATTCCTAATTCTGATCCTTTATATGTTAAGTGTTTTTATTTCCTTTTTCTGCTTTCTGTCTTCTTTTTAGATATTTTATTTGCCTTCAATTTTCTGCAGCTTCAATACGAGATGTCTTGATGTTAGTGTTTGGATTTATTCTGCTTGGGGTTCTTTGAACTTCCTGTGTATTTGTAGTACGATATCTGTTTTTAATTTTGGAAAATGCTCAGCCATTATTACTTCAACTATTTCTTCTTTGTTCTGTCTTTATTATCCTTCTGATCTTATCATTATGTATATATTATTCTTTTTGTAATTGTCCCACAATTCTTAAATTTCTTTTCTGTTTAATTTTTTCTTTTTATTTTTCTATTTGAGAAATTTATATTGACATGTCTTCAAGATCACTGGCACTTTGTTTGGCAGTATCTACTCACTGATGAGCCCAATACAAAGAATTTTCAGTTTCTATTACAGTGTTTTTTATTTCCTTTTGATTCTTTCTTAGAGTTCTCATCTCTCTGCTTATATTACCTATCCATTCTTGCATGTTCTCTACTTTTTCCGTTATATTTCTTAGCATATCAATATCAGTCATTGTAACTTCAAGTTCCAAGTGTGCTAACTCCAAAATCTCTGCTCCATCTGTATGGTTCTGATGCTTTATCTTTATCTTCAGATTGTGGGTTTTTTTGCCTGTGAGCATGATTTACAATTTTTGCTGAATATTAGACATTATGTATTCTGTAAAGGAACTCAAGTAAATACATCTTGAGTGTGAGGTTTCATGTTTATCTGGCTAGGTGTAAGGTTGCCTTTACTGGGTTTCCCCAGAGACTCTTTCTTAAATAGAGTCTTAAAGAGGCTTGCAGTTCTTTTAGCTATAGTCCTGTTATTATACATGGGCCCTTTATAGGTAGCGTAAACTGTTTGATGAAGAGGAGATGTTCTATATTCTTCTGACAAGGTCTCAGGTTTTTCATGAGACTGTGCCCCTGAGCTGTTACCTTCATGAATGCTGTTCAGCTCCCTTCTCACTTAATTTCCTTTTATTAGACCTTTGTGAATCCCAAATCACTTACAATTTGGGATTTAAAATTATTTAAAATTTAAAATCACTTAAAACTATTTTATCTTTGGTAAAATAGTTTCCCTTGAGGGAAAGCATTATTAAGGAGGTCAATATTTTGAACATATTTCAAAATGGTTACTTTTACTCTCCCCCTGAGAAGCAAAAGGGGAGATCTTGTTTGTTCGTTTTTCTAATCTTTATGCTGAGAACCTGATGAGCTTCCTGGAACTAAAACTCATAAATATGAAGGGTCTTCCACATTGATCTCTAAAGCTCACAATTCAAGGGGTGAGAAAGAATGGAAAGACAGAATTGCAATATAGTGAGCTAAACACTTTGTAAAAGGAGGGTATGATTTGAATCTGCCCTAGGAATAGTGAGTCTCATGGCTGAGTTAAAATTGAGGGTGGGTGAGATAGAAATTTGTGGAGAGGGATGAAGGGGCATTCTAGGCCATGGTATGGTAGAAGCCCATGCAAAATAGTATAATAGTTCATAGTAAAATATTGCTTGCATGTTAAAAATGGTTTTCCAACTGTGGCATCTTTAGAAGGCTAATATTTCAAACAAGAAAAAGCATATTGCTATTCTCTGTCAGACCCTTATTTGCCTCTAGTCCAACGTCACTGTGACAGTTAACTTCCCATGTGGCACTCAAGTGGCAGGTCAAGTGCTATGTCCTAGGTGAGGTGCTTTCCTGATGCTGCAGTCCATTTAATTAAAACAACCTTTTTTAAGACATTGTAATTACTGTTTTCCACGTTTTGCTCAATGGTGGCTTACCTCCTGCTTTTTTATCTCAGCATCTCTGATGCTTAACCAAGACCTTACCATGATGCTTACTCAAAAATAAACACATAGGTGGTGCTTACTGCCAGGTATGATGCAGGACTTACAGCATAAGTTTGTTCTCTCTTGTTTAGTGGCTATGTGACTTTAGGCAAGTTAATTAACCCTTCTGACTTTCAGTTTTCTAAATAGGAACAAAAAATAAAATACCGAAATTCAATGCCCATGAAGCACTTAGCACAGTGTTTATTTGCACAATGATCTTTCCATAACAGATAGCTATTTCTAATTATTGTTTGATGAATGAGCAAAGAGTGATTCCCTGGCAGAATAGTTTAGACTGAGACTACCATAGATTTCCAGGGACATAGAGAATGTGTTATGCTTTGTAGTACCCTGAAAGAATACCTGTTTCGTCCGGGCGTGGTGGCTCACACCTGTTATCCCAGCACTTTGGGAGGCTGAGGTGGGTGTATCACCTGAGGTCAAGAGTTCGAGACCAGCCTGGCCAACATGGTGAAACCCTGTCTCTACTAAAAATACAAAAATTAGCCAGGCATGGTGGTGGGTGCCTCTAGTCCCAGCTACTTGGGAGGCTGAGGCAGGAGAATTGCTTGAACCCAGGAGGCGGAGGTTGCAGAAAGCCAAGATCGTGCCACTGCATCCCAGCCTGGTAACAGAGCTAGAATCCATCTAAAACAAATAACAAAACAAAACAAACAAAACAAACAAACAAAACAAGAATACCTGTTTCACACAGATTCTTGTTTCCCTGTGGTATGCTGATTCAGGTAGGTTAACCTTTTGGGTCTCAAGTCCTCATCTATTAAATGGGGCTCATTTAATAAGTTGTCATGAGGACTAGATGAGTAAATGTAAATATTAAGTGCTTAGAACAGTTCTTGATATATAGCAGTCACTTTGTAAGTCATAGCTATTATTAGTAGTAGTAGTATTAGCAGTAATAGTAGCAGTACAAACTGCAGTTGTTTTCAGGCTTACTTAAATGAGGCAACATATGTGAAATATTTGGCCCCATGCAGGCATAGAGAGACCTCATTAGATGTTAACTGTTAGCCTCTCTTTGGTGGTGCACCCATTCTAGTTTTTTTTTTTTAATTTAATTTTTATTGCATTTTAGGTTTTAGGGTACATGTGAAGAACATGCAAGATTGTTGCATAGGTACACACATGGCAGTGTGATGTACTGCCTTCCTCCCCACCATTCCAGTTCTTAAAAGCGGCACCTTAGGAGGTGGCTCTCCGTCTCCCATCTGCTCTTCTAGGAGGTACGCCAGCCCCTAGAACACCCTCTCCATCACTCTCCCATTCCTCTCTAAGTGGTGTCATTCTGTATATGAGACACTATGATTTTTATGTGAGAAGAACAAGGCATCTTTCATAGAATTTTAGCTTCAAAGACAACATCAAAAGGTTGTGTTTGATGTTTCCAAAGGCAGCATTTCACTTCATTACTATTCAACAACAGGTAATTTGACTGATTCTTCTTTGTCAGTGTTCACCCAGATGTTTGGCACAGCTTGACAAGGAGAGTGTCTGAGTGTTGCTCTTCTGCCATTGTCAAGAGCCATTTGAGAACGTACTTGAATTCCAACAACAAAGATACACTCCTCCTCAGCTTTTCTGTTCATGATATGGTCATATTAGTATCCTTGAAATTACAAACACACCCCAGCATTCATCCTGACGGTAACTTACATCATGTGAGTCATGAGTTCAAGGCAAGTTTAATCTGCTGCATTCTAATCTGACCTCCAAACAGCCCTGGAGATTATTATCCAGTAACACTATTTCCTTACTTCCCTTCTCTATATTCCAGGTTTTATATGAGGATATAAAAGAAGATAAAACATGAGATAAGTTAAAAAAATGAAGAAACGAAAATAAAAAATGACTAGAATGAGGTAATAAAGTTCAAACTTTGAATGTGTTCACAGAAGTTCAAACTTTGAAGGCGTTCACAAAACGGTGGTTAAATAAAAAATACAAAACAACAATCCAAATAGGCAAGTGGGAGTTTTTGGATTTTTTGTTGTTGTTGTTGTTGTTATCATTGTTACCTCTTGTGCTCAAAGTTGTCTGTCTTTATTTGGTAAAATGAGACAAAATCAGTTAAAGAGTAAATGCAAATATCCCAGTTTCTGACTTCATTTAGCCTCCCTCTATTTACTAAAGTTTGTGTATAACATCTTGCCTATTCAAAATATAACATATGGACCATGTGGGTGAGAGTGTTATAAGAGCCTTCATTTGTGCAGTCTTTGACTGGGGAGGCTTCAAAACAACCCGAATGTTAAGTTCCTATTTTGAAGAAAGAGATAAAATTTTGACTTCCTTGAAAAATAAGAAAAAGATACCATAGGCAAAGAGTTTCCTAATGTCTGCAGGGAAGGTTAATGGAGCAAAAAGATCTCTAAGAGAGCCAGAGTATTCTGAGGTGCCCCTGCCACAGGATGGCTCACTGGGGACAGGGGTAGGTGCAGAGTCAGTGAAAAGCCTGCAAAGCAGGAGGGTACAGGCTTGGAAACCTTTGAATATTAAAAAAAATGTGTTTGAGCTCTTGGGGTATGTATTTGTGCTTGCATGTGTGTGTGTGTGCGCTTAAAACTAAAAAAACATACAGAAAAAAAACCCTCTTTATTAGCTTCTCAAAAAGAAAATTTCCAGTTGTAGACCTGGGAATCTAGCATTTGCTTCTG
The DNA here is from genome assembly GCF_009761245.1 of Sapajus apella. NCBI lineage: Eukaryota > Metazoa > Chordata > Mammalia > Primates > Cebidae > Sapajus > Sapajus apella. Next base: position 1,172,618 of record NW_022437074.1, read on the forward strand.
CATTGCTTCTATAAAGTTGCATTCTTTGAAAAGGAACTCCTTTTCATGTTAGGTCATTATTAAAAATTATTTAAAAACATGGAACTTGTTTATATATAATGAGGTTATATATACAACGAGTATATATATGAGATTATATATAATAAGATAATATATAATGAGATTATATATACAGAGATTATATATGATGGGACTATATATGATGAGATCATATATAATGAGATCATATATGATGAGGTTGTATATAATGAGATCATATATGTGAAGAGATTTATATGATGAGATTATACTGTTGGCAGTATATATGATGAGACTATATATGTTGAGATTATATAATTAGATTATATATGAAATTTTATATATAATGAGATTATATAAACGATTACATATAATGAGATGATTATATATATGATGAGATTATATATGAGATTATATATGGGATCATATATAATGAGACTATACATGATGAGATTATATATAATGAAATCATATATGTGATGAGATTATATGTATGATGAGATTATATGTATATATAAAATTAGATTATATATAATGTGATTTTATATATATAATGAGAGTTTATATATGAGATTATATATATGAGATTATATATAATAAGATTATACATATGAGATTACATATATAATATGTGAGATTACATATATAATATATATGTAATATATATAATATATAAATATAATATAATATATAATATATAATCTCATATATCTAATCTCATCATATAATTTCATTATATTATATATACATATACATGTATACATATTTACATATATACATATAGAAAATATATATACATATATACATACATATATATTATATATATGTAATCTATATATAATGATATATAATCTCATTATATATAATCTCATTATGTATATAAGCTCACCATATATGCAATCTCATCATGTATATAATCTCATCACATATGATCTCAATATATATATGAGATCTCATTATAGATATATAATCTCATATATAATGAGATTATATATATGAGATTATGTATAATATAATGAGATTATATATATAATGAGATATATATAATGAGATTATGTAATGAATAGAATTTCAATGAAATTGTAAAATCAAATCCTAAGAGTTTAATTTCATCTTATAGGCTTTTCTTCTGATCTTTGGGGACAAATTTCAAAGCTTAAGAGAACACTAAAATCAGATTTTCAGTAAAATCTATGTTTATTTTATCAATGTAGGTCATTATTTTAATATACATACATTTCATGACACCAGCTCTCCCCTCTCCTGCTAAAGGATCTGCAGTCTGCAAAGCACATGGCTTAGCAGTTGGGTAGTCCTGAGCTTAAGGCTATCTTTTCCTTGCACAAATCTTGTGACTTCAAACAACACATTCACTAACCTATTTTGCTACTTCTTTATGTCTAAAATAAAAATGATAATTTCTACTTTGTAGTTTTCTTTGGGGATTGAATAAATGATGTATATTAAAAGTTTGGTTCATGATAAGTAATACTTCAACGAACAGTGTTATTACAGAGACAAATGGTAAATTTCATTCCTCCTAAAGCAGGGGTTATTTAGCTAAGGTCCATCTTTATTTTCACTAAGCTCTAACTGAAATTCACCGTTTCCCTCCGTTTTGAGTATAGGCTGCAAATTGCATCACATTTGGGAATAGTTTAGAGGCCCTGCTTATGGCTATTGTGAAGTATTGCTTAAATTGGGATTTACAGCATATATCTAATTCCTATATCGCTTTGAAGTATGGACATTCTGTGTTCATAGGTAGGCATATTGTGGGCCTCAGGTCAAATCCAGTCTTACATTTTTGTAAAGAAAATGGTATTAACACAGCTCCCTACTTGTTTACTATTGTCTAGGATGGTTTGGCTGACAAGTGTACAGTTGAGTAGTTGCCACAAAGACCCTATGTCCTGTAAGCCTACAATTTACTATCTGTTCCTTTCAGGAAAAGTTTTCTAACCCATTAAATGTAAAATGCACCAGTTGCTCCCTAGGTCAGATCATTGCCATTTCCTATACAATTCTTTCTCAGGTAGGAGTTGACAGCAAACAAAACATTCATCATCAAGGCCCTATCATGAACTAGCTACTCTGTTAGTTACAGGAAATGCAAAAATGAATTACAACAACAAAACAGTTATTGCCTGAAAGGCTTTCTAGTTGGTAGTGGATATAGATAACAAAACAAGCAACTGCAATATACAACTGTGATGTATGTAATCACAGTTGTATCATAAGTACATGTGACAGCAGTTCCTTCGGAAGTCTATTTTTATGATTGACTTAATTAAACTGTGTTGTTACTACACAAGTAGTTCAGGAAATGTGCCTTCTATGGTTTTGTCCTCAGAAAATTAACATTTGCTTGAGGGAGCTGACATCATTAACTCATAAAACGCTAACAAGACACATAGGCCAGTATTTACTCACTCATGCACTGCATGCAACATGGAGCATAGGTCGTGGGAGACCATGGTCTATAAGGGCAGTGTAGATGGTGGACAGAGCACTGAAAAGATCTGGAACAGCCTCATGGAAGAGGATTGGGACCAGAGCCAACTCTCATATGTCTTGGTTTCTATATGTCACTATGGAGTTACTACTTACTGGTCTCAATCAAATTTTTTATTGATGGCCTGATTTTGGAGGAAACAGAAGTAACACTGTATATAGCAAGATCAACTTTACAAATAATTTCTTAAGAATGGGTTTTTTTATGGCTATATGATTTGTTTACTTTGTTATAATCATTTTCACAGGGAACATCTCCTGACCTTGACTTTAATCTTAAGAGACGCTGAGTAACTTATTACATCCTTATCAAAGAACAAAATTTATTGGTTAAGTCTCTGCTCTCCCTGTACAGATCATTTATGATTTTACGGACATTTATCATCTTACCTTTTTTCTTGTGGAAATAAACGAAGACCATTTCAGAACAGAAACAGAAACAGAAAATTAACAGATGTGATTTATTCAATGCTATCTGTTCCAGGGAGTTAGTTACTATTACTTGCTTTTTGCAGAAATGCGAAGTCAAGTACAAGTATAAAAGCTTTATAAGGGGATAAAAGAGAAGACTTCAAGTATTTAAGGTGGTTGGCCTGTTGAAGGCTGTTGACCTGAAGAAGCTGGAGATGACCTAATCAGAAATGAGACATCCCTTGTGATTGATCTGGGAGCATATGTGGCTTTCTTTTGTTCATCCTGTGTTAGAAGCAAGAGCAAAAAGTAGGGGAGCTGCCAGTCTTTGACCAAGTCCTGGCCAATGTGAGTTGATTGCGGCAGAAGTTATGATTTGGCTTCCTGGACTGGTAGCTACAGATTGTAGGTCAGAGTCCTATTGTCATATACAGTCTGGCTGTGGTTCCTTTGTTTATTTCAGTCTCTGACTTTCCAGTTTGAGTAGTTTCAAGTATTTAGCCCATCCCATCTCCATAACCATTTCAGTTGTTCTTATTTGATGATCTACATTTTTATTTTTTTCTTGAACTGCAGGGGAAAGAGCTGGCCATGTAACAGACACAGATTTTGTCTAGGTTTATACATAGCATAGATGATCAAAAGCTTTTGTTTTGTTTGTTTTTTTCTACAGGAAGATGATGTTTAACCTGTCCTAATGAAACATCATGTTTTGATAGATGTGTTGGCTTTTTAATTTAGTTTTAGTTTAGTTTTCCATTGTAACATAAAGAGTCTCTAATGGCTTCCTGTGTTAGGGTTCTCTAGAGGGACAGTACTCATAGGATAGATGTATATATGAAAGGGAGTTTATTAAGGAGTATTGACTCACTTGATCATAAGGTGAAGCCCCACAATAGTCCGTCTGCAAGCTGGAAACCAGTCCAAGTCCCAAAACCTAAAAAGCTGGGAAGCTGACAGTGCAGCCTTTAGTCTATGACTGAAGACTAGCAGTCTTTGGCAAACCACTGGTGTAGGTCCAAGAGTCCAAAAGCTGAAGATCTAGGAGTCTGATGTTCAAAGGCAGGAAACATCCAACACAAGAGAAAGATGGAGGCCAGAAAAGTTAGCCAGTCTAGTTCTTCTATGTTCCTCTGCCCGCTTTTATCCTAGCCAGGCTGGCAGCTGATTAGATGGTGCCCACCCAGACTGAAGGTGGGTCTGCCTCTCCTAGTCCACTGACTCAAATGTTAATCTCCTTTGGCAACATCCTCACAGACACACCCAGGAACAATACTTTGCCTCCTTCAGTCTAATCAAGTTGAGACTCAATATTAACCATCACATTCCTCATTTTTATTTTGGATTGAATATGTAGCTAAAGACCTGTTGTGTAAGCAGAGGTGTTTTTTTTTCTTTGTACACTTATAACTGGCAGAATAATCCTGGGCCATGCCTAATGCTTCCTTAAGGGAGATGTACCTGCTCTTGACCCTTTTGAAGAAGATGTCCCTAGTCTATTGTGTGGCGAGGGAAGACATTACTCTTCAGACTCTGACTGATTGAGGAGGGCATCTCATCCAAGTATGGGAGGTCTACATGTAAGTGGCTTATGCCAAGGTCTGCTGGGCAAATCTGACTCTCTCTCTTGGAAATTTAAGCTGAAAAATATGGAGAGGTGGGAGAAGCTGGAATTGGGCTCTGAAACTAATAGGATGCTTCAAGAAAGACCCTGAGGTAGAACACAAGGAAGGTGAATTTAGGAGGAAACAAAAATGATGGCTAATCAAAAGCCATGATGTAGAGTGAATGTTTGGATAGAAATAGAAGAAAACCAGCTGTCATAGGGAAGGAAAGAGTATAATTAAACTAAAGAAGCAGAAGCATGGAGGAACTGAGACAAATAAGGAGTAAGGGAAAACTCAAGACTTTTGACGACTTATAATGTCCTAAGGTCTTACCATCTGATACATGTGTTACTATATAAATACATTTATTATCTGACTCCTCTATAAGAATGCAAGATGATGACATTAAGGACTCCATCTGTCTAATTTTCCATTGTATCCCCAATGTGTGGCATTATGGCAGATGTTAAATAAATGTATGTTAATTAGTATATATTGAATTAATAAATAAGGTTTATAATTTTATGAGTCTATGCAAGCTATTTGCATGGATTTGGAACTTTCCTATTAGCAGATCTCCATGGCTGGTACAGGCTAAAAGTTTTTATTCTGTAATTTACAGATCATTGATAAAAATAGAGATAAATTGGAATCCAAGTATATGCCTTACTAAGCCCAATATTTAACCCCTCTCATTGACAAACTGTGACTTTAGTAACTTCCTTGTGTTTGAGGAATAAGGACTACCTAGGGGATGTACATATTAAGTAGACTTTCCCAAAACTTTCCTTTTGATGAATTAGTTTAAGTTTTTCTAAGAATAAACTTTTTTACATTGAATATTGAAAATGAACGGTATAATTGTAAGAGGACTAGACAGAAAGCACTAATGATAACCCAAAGCATGTGATTCTACATATTAACATAATAATTTCTGAAGTTAAAAAATTAAATTCTATGTTGAGTAAAGTTGAGTATGAAAGTACAAATCAGACCATGAATATTGGCAAAATGTAACAAAACCATGTGTAAGAACCCAAATTGTGTCTTTGTGTGTGTCTGCACACAAAGCTGTAAAATCTGCATTATCTCACCTAAAAGATTGTATTTTATTCATTTATTTTTTCATATTGTTGTATTTTGTTACAGTATGTAACAAAATGAACTTAAGGGGAAAATGCAAACAAAGTGAAAGTCATGGGGAAAAGGGCATCTTGCTCTAATCTTCAGCTTAAACAATCCATTTCTACCATTATGTCAAACTTTAGTCATCCCTAGAAAATTTTAGACAAATGAAAACAGACAAGGTAACAGAAAGTGATATTGATGAACAAGTTGAAGGTAAAATCTACCTTGACAGGAACTGAACATTCACATCCATCTCTCCAGAGGAAAATCTAACTTGAATCATAAGGGTTCATATTTTGACTAGTTCATACCATATCATTTAGCCACTTATGACCTGAAAGTACCTTTTTTCACCTGCATTTGACTACCTAAAATCCTACTGAGCATTCTGCTTGGCGTGTCTTACTCCTCTGAAATCATCATTTACTTTCTCAAAATAAAAAAATGAGTTTGCTTGTGATTTAAATTTCAAAAAATAGTTTACAGGAAACACAAAAAGAATCAGCTGTTCAAAGCCTTATCCTTTCTTTTCTGTACAACAGCTACTTCTGCATAAAAAAAGAGTATGTGGATACTTTCTAAGAACTCAAAAATCAGAGGTCTGGGTACATGAATATATGTGCACATGTACGTACAGACTTAATCTCAATATCCCCCAAAACAGATTTTAACAGGTAATCCCAACATTAATTCAGAAAGCAGAGATAAGCAGTTTTGTTTCTAAAGCAGTACTATCACTAGCTGAAATGTTTAGTAGACTACTGCACCTACAGTTCAGCAGTACTTTGATTATATCTCATTTAGAAAATCAAAATAATAAGCACATTCTTCAAACATCAAAAAATTCTCCCACTATTTATTTATTTTGACATGCTGATATTTGCATAAACTTGCAAGTAGAAGATAAGCTGTTCAATTAAAATCTTCTTGTATATGTAGTATACAGAAATTATTTTGAAAGTCTGCTCTTATAACAGATTATTTTGGTACTAACAAAAAATTAAGATACGAATAATTGTCTAGAAATGCAATCATCATCCAAGACACACAGGACTTTTCTGCACTTCATTTCCAGGAAAAAAATTGCAAATCATTCTTACTCTGCTAGAAGAATAAAATACATTTGTCATAGTATACATTATTGTATTCCCTTAAAGCAGGGACTATTATAAGCTTTTAAATTAAACAATTTCCAGGCTTACTTCTGTCTGTACATTCAGGAATAATCATATCACTGGTTACACACAATTTTCTCCTCATGGAAAAAAAAAAAAAAAAAAAACTAAAACAAAACGAAAAATCCTCAGTTAGTTGTTTTCTTAAGTCTAAGTAAGCCAAACAAATAATAGCAATTTAATTAGCAAGCTGTAAATCAGAGAGGTATAGAAATTCAGCAGTTAAACTGTATTTCCTGCTTATAGCACTACTGCTACTCAATCTATTTTGTTCATTTATTAGAAGAATTAATAGGCATTGACGGTCAAAGTAAGAATTTTATTATTGCAGCAAATGACAGATGCAGAAGAGAAAGAGTTCCTAATGTCGTGACAACCTTAATGATTCTTTAAAAGGTACAGGATTGTGTGCATATGTGTGGAAAGGAGTAGGAAACAAAAGCAGGAGGTTAAGACAGGTATTTAAAGGGAATTCTGAGATAGCTACATTAGAATATTTGTTTTTGGCTGGGCCAGGTGGCTCACACCTGTAATCCCAGCACTTTGGGAAGCCAAGGCAGGCAGATCAAGAGGTCAGGAGATCGAGACCATCCTGGCCAACATGGTGAAACCCCATCTCTACCAAAAATACAAAAATTATCTGGGCATGGTTGTGCATGCCTGTAGTCCCAGCTACTTGGGAGGCTGAGGCAGGAGAATTGCTTGAACCCGGGAGGCGGAGGTTGTAGTGAGCCAAGATCGTGCCACTGCACTCCAACCTGGTGCCTGGCAACAGAGAGAGACTCTGTCTCAAAAAAAAGAAGAAAAAAAAAAAGAATATTTATTTTTTAAAAAACTGCTCTGAAGTCTGTCCAGTGTACCAAAAACATAACTACACCCCGACGAAAAAAACAAAAAAACAAAAAAAACAAAAAAAAAAACCAGAGCAGACTTTAGTGCAAGTTTAATCTGCTAATTTATTTGTGGGAAAAAAAGCTAGTTTTGATGAGAAAAGTTCAGTCCTTTCCTTGTAAATACAAAGAAACAACAGGAATTTTTAAAGGTAGTAGGCCAGAAAATGCAACAGTAACTCTTATAATCCTTTTCAATTAAACAGACAAATCAAGTTGAAGACAAGCGTTAAAATACCATTCAGCCTGAATATTTATCAGTCTATATATCATGCTGTTCAATTGGCTTTTGATTAAAACAACAACTACAACAAACTGTGTAAGCACTACCACTACATTTAAGAGTGATGAAAATGAGTTCCCCTTGAAGATACTGTTTAACCTCTAAAGCATAAAAAGCTATATAATATCTTATACATATTAACCAGTGTTTTTACAAAAGTAATGCAGTTTTGGATTGATGATGTTACACTGTATTTGTGGTAAAGTACTAGGCACAAGAATATAGAAATATCAATTAGGAATTTTCAGTCTAATCAGCATCTAAGGTTATCATTTAATTCTTGGCAATATATAATAACGCATGCATTTTGGTACTTAAGTCATGAATTGTGGAGAGCAAGAAGCAATGTATTATAGTAACGGTTTATATTTAACAAGCAATTGCAGTGTTGAACAAATCTATGAACTTCGTGATTTGTTTTGTCGTTGGTCACTTGCGGTAGATCCTTGATTTGATTCTTGCATATTCATGCTTTCTCCATCTGCAGTCTTGTTTTCTTCATCTTCCTCATCATCATGTAGGTCTTTTGAAATTAATTGTCTAGCTAGTTTGATATTGAGTCCTTCATTGTAGTGAAGCTTTCTTTTCGTTTCAAATTGTCGCCTTTTTTCTCCTTCTTCAGCTGAGAGGTCACTATCCTCCTCCCCACTGCTGTCTTGTTCCTGAACCAGGCACTTGGGCTCCGAGCCTTGCGCTGCAGCGAATTTCTTAGCTAAGATATCTGGTGCCAAGGTTTCAGTGGTTTCTGCGTCACTACATGCGTCTTCTTCATCACCCATCAAACCGTGGTAAGGAGTGTTTGGTTCATCTATTTTCATTAAACCATAGTCTTTGTCTGCTGGATGATAGGTCTCCAGGATGTTCATTTCATCCCCCTTCTGGGATATTTTGCTCAGCTCCTCGCGGACACTGGCGCGGGACTGTTCGGACGTCGCCACCGTGGAGGAAGTCCTGGAGATCTTGTTCTTCAGGATCCCCTTGATGGGCCGGTGCGAGGCCGCCATGGCCTGGTGCTCGGGCTGTCGGCTCAGCGTCGCTGCTTGGCTCGGGGTCCGCGAAGAGAAGGGTCGGGCACCAGCAGAGGCCCGCAGGTAGCCGCAGAGCCCGCTCAGGGCTAAGGCGGCCGCACCTGCTGACTCCTACGCTGCTGGAGCTGTTGTCACGACACAAAGACCCTGACGCCAGAGCCCACGCCGAACGGGTGGGTGGCGGATCCTCGCGCGCCCTTAGCCACTGGCACTTGACACGCGGCTCGTGGGGAGATGCAGCCCAAAAGATTTTAAAGGGTGTATCAGAAAGGATGAGTTCAGTTGTGCTGCAGTAATAAACAGCCACAAAGCAGCGACTTGAGGTACGGTTTCTTTTGTTTTTAAAATGACTCTCCATTTCTCTCATAGCCAGCAGGAGGTTTGTTGCCCCTACTTAGGTATCCAGGCTGCAGAGACTCTGACTTTCCATGGCTTTTATGATCTAGGTGCTGGAGACAATGCTGCAGTTTGTCTGCTCTTAAGAGTTTCTGCCTAGAAGTGTTACTTATTATTTCAACTCATGTTTTAAGATGAAAGCAAGTAACATGTCCACGCCTAATTTCAAAGGGCAGAGGAAGGAGATCCTACCATGTGCTTAGAAAGAGAAGAAACTAAAATCTTAATTTCATTTAATATTTATTTTTAAATTTTTTATTTTGTACAGAAGGGCTTTTGCCATGTTGCCCAGGATGGTCTCAGTCTCCAGAGCTCAAGTGATCTGCCTGCTTTGGCCTCCCACAGTGCTGAGATTACAGGTGTGAGCTACTATGCTTGGTCTCTGAATGTTTCTAAACAGGCTAATTAGCACCACAAAGGATAGTTTTTACTTTGGCTATGAATGAAGATCCACAAACAGGGCAGAATGCCTAAGCATAGAAATCACTGGCAACTTGGTGCTCCCTTTCTGTTGATGTGCCTCCTTTCTTCAGGAAAGCAATGTCCCTGGGCAAGTACATGACAACATCTAAGGTTGTTCTACTTATGCCCCTTGAGCATTTATTTTTTAAATAGCTTCCTTGATTACATACTGAGTAAAAATTCTTTTTCTTTGAATGAGAAAAAAAAAAGTGTTGGAAGACGGCAGGAAAAGAGCAACAAAAACAGATGGAAATAACAGAAAAGCAATAACAAAATGGCTAATTTAGACCCAAACTTCTCAATCATTACTTTTTATGTATCTATATAAACACTCCAATTAAAAGGCAGAGGTTTTCAGACTGACCATAAAAGGCAGAGCCAAATCTATGCTGTCTGTAAGAAAAAGCTGAGAAGAGCAGAAATTGATGCAAAAGGAAACAAACATGTGATGAAGAAAATTAAGGAAGTTGAATGTTGATTCTGTGACACCTATCTTGGCTACCTTGGTGGGCCTAAATTCTGTGGTTTTTTTTGCCTTTTCAGGCTTATGGTGTTGCCTACAACTGTTACTGACTTCTCTGCCACTTAGTGGTCACTCAATGACCAGCTTCTCAGGCTCTTTTTATGGGCCATGAATCAAAAAAATATTTTGAGAAGAAAAGCAATATGCAGATAAATAGATGTACCTTAAGTACGTCCTTTCTCTTTCAAAATCTGTGCACTTAAATCTTTGGAGTAGCTCAGGTGCTCTCTAATACCTTCAAAATGATTTAAAATAAATTTGTAAGTATTCATAGTGGAAATAATGTTATTCTGCTGCAAGCCACTCCATTACAGCCAGAAGAGAAAATTATCTGTAAATGATTATTGACTAGCACTGATTAATATCCATGGATTTGGCCTTGTTGTGAAAGTATTTTGCATCCTCTAAATGCAGGTATATCTATGAATTATTTATAATAGTATTAGTAGTAGCAGTAGTGGTGGTGGTGGTAGTAGCATTTGCAATTTAACTTAGTTTTGGATCTGTAATTCGTTGCTTAAAATATTTAAGAAATTTAGTTTTACAGCTATAGTTTTAAAAATACAGTCATTCACATCCAGGCAATATAATCAAAGGAAGTAGAAATTGCCACAACTCTGATAGTGAAAGCTTGAAATGGTTGCTATAATTAATTCATATTTCTATCTCTTAGACAGTGACTACCTACCTATTAAAATGTCTGTCTGACTTTCAAGAACTGGATGACTATCAGCAAAATATGATTCAAGTTAGACAAAAATTAAGCTATACATTGAATCATAGGAAATTTAATATTTTTGAAATGCCTCAAAGTTATGCTCATAATCCTAAAGCCGCTATATATATCAAAAACCCAACAAGCATGGATTTTGAAAGGCAGTGTGTCTCCATAATGTTAAAAGTCTTTTAGAATAATTCTTTGTCTCTGTAAGTAAAAAAAAAAATTTGCAAAAGGAAAGATGATAAATTATTATGTGAAATGTATGCTGTTGTTGGTTAGTGAGAAAAAGCAGCCCACGAGAAACAAAAAATGCAAAAATTTTTTTCTCCAAAAGCCTGTTATTAAATTGCTAATGCAGCTTCTACTTGATGGTATCATCAAATCGAGGAAACAATGTGTTTTTGTATTAGAGTAAGGAAGCACAGGTTTTTCTCGTAGCTTTAATTTTCCAGCATTTTATCTGCAATCATTTTATTCTCAACTCACATACAATTGTTTGGTCTGTTGGTTGGTTGATTGGAGGGCCTCTGTGGCCCCCCGTCCCAACTCCCTTCCATGTGCCTTAGCAAGTGATATATCAAAAGGGCTTTTTGAGAGTTAATAGCTGATGCTTCTCTTGATTTGCTTTTTGCTGATGTTGTGACCAAACCTTTCAGACATTTGTTTTTGTGCTTTTAAATGCAAATTCCAGTCTGTGGGAGAGAACACATTTTGAAAAATCTTGCCCCTTGCTTTGTGATTTGCATATTAGAATGACTCATGATTTGCATTTCGGATGATTGCGGACCATGATTTGCTCTGAACATTTCCTAATTAAAATGGATGACTTTTACTTCTGGAGTTTTGCTGGGGTTTTCAATATATCCAATTAACTTTTACCTTTGAAGCCAAAATTACAATAAGCGGAACACTACTCTGTATACTATGTCTTAGCTGTTTGAAAATATTCCGAGATTATTTAGGAAGATATATTTTACTTGATCATGATCTTTCTAGATCTGGCAGAATTTACAACTGTGTAACAATTTTCAGACTATATGCATTTTCTTGAAGTAGTTTTGAGTAGAGATATCTTTCAGGACTATGTTATGGGCCATTAATTAAACCCCATCAATGAATGCCAGCATTGAAATAATATTAAAAGTTGATCATTTTTAGGTTGAAATTGTAGTCAATTTTGGTTGAATTTGTGGGTTGAGACTATAGTCCAAGGTCACGTTGAATACTTACCTGCATAAACACTTCATCACCTCCTTTAGGAGAGCAGGCCATCACCCTATCCCTCCCTCATGCATCTTATCATTTTATTTATATGAATATTTAGAAATATTCACTGGCAAATGGCCTAGAAAGTGAGGTCCCTAGAATGTCAGTATTAACATTTCCAACAAAGGAAAAGTCATTCTTATCCTCTCGGAGTATGTGACTGACTAGAGAGTATACTTGAAGGTAGACAATATCCGGAAAAGTGTTGAAGACTGTGCTTTAGGCACCTCTTTGATGCTACTTCTGCTCTTTTCAGACTCAGGTGTTTCCAAGGACTTTGGACACTTGTTCCTGGCTCACCCACTACTGCTTGCTCCTAGGTAGCCATATAATTTGCCATAGAATTCAGAAGAGGTTTTAGAGAAAAGGTAGGTGCTTTTAACAACTACAGCACAGCCACAGACCTAAACTGGGACTCTGTCTGTAAAGCAGAACCTGTGGCCATCCAAATCTGCAGCCACCATATAATAGAGACTTCTGTTTGCCCACCTGCAACTGTTATTAGTGCTTCTTTGTTGACTCTGACGTTTAGTAAGAACAGCAGTCTCAGCTTGGTGCTGTCTTGGTCTGTCACGGCTGCTATCACAAAATACCTGAGACCGAATAATCTATAAATAACAGGAATTTATTTCTCACAGGTCTAGAGGCTAGAAGTCCAAAATCAAGACACTGGCAGGTTTTGTGTCTGGTGAGGGTCTGATCGCTGCTTCCAAGATGGTGCCTTGAATGCTGAGTCCTCACATGGTGATAAGTGAAAGGGCAAAAGGGGCCTAACTAGTTCTCTTCAGCTTCTTAATAAAAACACAAATCCATTCATGTGGGTGGGGTTCTTATGGCCTAATTACTTCCCAGAAGCCACATCTTTAATATTGTTGCGTTGGGGATTAAGTGTCAACATGAATTTTGGACGAAACACAAACATTCATACCAAAGCAGTGCCCATGCATGCGCAACTTGGAACATGCAACTCAAAAGACAGTTAAAAAAAAAAAAAAAAAAAAAGGAACAGTCAGGCTTGCTTGATGTGAAGTGGTAGCCAGCCCAGGAATGCACTCTTGCATTGTCTCTCCTCATTCCTTGTTTTCTTTCTCTAACTCCTGATCCATGAGATCACACTGCTTAAAAAAGCAATACCGCATAGGCTTGTGCCTCAGGTTCTGCTCTTTGAGTAACCAGCCTAAGACTATTAGGAACAGTTACATCCATAAAAACAGATTTGGCACTGTTTTAGATGAATACATTGAATCCATTTCAGTTGGTTCCTTAGGAAAATAGCTACTAGCTCTTGGCAATAGGCAGCTGTAAAATTCAGAGGTCAGGGGCATAGGCATAAGAAAATATAAATACAACAACTATTAGCAAAGGCTCTCAACCTCAGAACTCAGTGGCAGCAGACTGGAAAAAGTTCTAACAAAAGTAAAATCTGAGAAAGTGTTTGCCCACCTTGAAGGAAAAATTGTGAAATATAGTGTGAAAATGACGTAACACAGTAAAGCAAAGCAAAAGAGGTGGCGCAAATGTAGAACTGCATAGAAACAAAATTTTGCAGGAAGCAGTTGCATGAGGAGGCTGAGGAGCAGAGAATGAATGTGTGCTTTGTGTAAAGCAACAAATTTGGAATCTTACACTGGCTTCACTCCTCCTACAAAAATCTCTTGCAAAAGCTGGCTCAAAAACACCCAGTCATATGAATGATATTTTAGAAAAGGGACTAGAACCTTTTATATACAACATCTATACAAAGATGCTACTGAAAAAGGAAGAAAAGAGCAGCAAAGGACACCCGAAGAAGACGAATATTCCCCAGAAAATTATTGATATGGGGAAGAGCAAATTTACAAAAAATAAAATTTTCATTAAAGAAATGCCATTTAAAAAGTATACAATGAAGAAGGAGTGGAAACTTAAGGAAGAGGTGTAGGATAGCAAGACACTATTAGACACAGCCTGACAGAACTCTGAATAGAAATAAAATAAAACAGCAAACCATCACCAAATACATGCTAAAGAAAAGAAATTAAGTAAAAGGGAGAGTAGAAATTAGAAACATCCCCCCGCCAAAAAAAAGAAAAAAAAAAAAAACCAGAAAGAAAGAAAAAAAAAAGAAAAGTGCTAAAAATATTGCAGTAACCAAGAGGGAGAAAAAAGTAGCCCAAATAACTTTTTATACTTTAAAAAATGACACATAATATTTGTACATGTTTATAGAGTACATGTCATACTTTGCTACCTGCATAAGCTATGTAATGATCAAGTCAGGGTATTTAGGATTTCCATCACCTTGAGTACTTGTTATTTCTTTTAGTTATTTTGCAATATACAACATATTTTTGCTAACTGTAGTCAATCTACTCTGCTATTAAACACTAAAACTCCTTCCATCTAACTGTGTGTCTGTACCTGTTAACCAGCCTCTCTCTATCGCTCTCCCTGCCACCTACACATCCTTCCCAGCCTCTGGTTTCTTTCTACTCTCTACCTTCATGGGATCAACATTTTTAGCTCCCACATATGAGTGAGAATATGTGATGTTTTTCTTCTTGGGCCTGGCTTATTTTATGTAACGTAATGACCTCCAGTTCAATTTGTGTTGCTGCAAATGACATAATCTCATTCTTTTTAATGACCAAATAGTATTCTGTTGTGTATACATATCACTTTTTATTAGGCATTCATCTGTTGACAGACAATTAGGTGAATTCCATATCTTTGCAATTGTGAATAGTGCTTCAATTAATATGTGAGTACAGGTATCTCCTTTATATATTAATCTCCTTTCCTTTGGATAAAATAGCCAGATTGCTGGATGGTATGGTAATTCTATTTTTAGTTTTTTTGAAAAACCTCCATACTGTTTTCCCTAATGGCTACACTAATTTACATTTCCACAAATAAGAATTCTCTTTTCTTTACATCTTCACCAGCATCTGTTATTTCTTGTCATTTTATTAATAGCCATTCTAATTAGGATAAGAGGACATCTCTTTGTAGTTTTGATTTGCATTTCCCTGATGATTAGTAATGTTGAGCATTTTTAAGAAACTTATTGGCAATTTATATGTCTTTTGAGAAATGTCTATTCATGTCCTTTACCCACTTTGTAATCAGTGGCATGTAATCAGGTTCTTACTATTTTCCCCTGTTGAGTTTTTTTGAGTTCTGTATTAGTCTATTTTCATACTGCTATGAAGAAATACTCATGGCTGGGTAATTTATAAAGCAAGAGGTTTAACAAACTCACATTTCACATGGCTGGGAAGGGTGAAGGTGAAGGAGGAGCAATCATGCTGGAAGGTGAAGGAGCAAAAGCATGTATTATATGGCAGCAGACAAGAGAGCTTGTCCAGGGGAACTGTTCTTTATAAAACCATCACCTTTCCTGAGACTTACTATCACAAGAAAAGGATGAGCAAAACCTGACCCCATAATTTAATTCAGTAACCTCCCACTGCACCCCTCCCATGACATGTGGGAATTATGAGAGCTACAATTCAAGATGAGATTTGGCTGGGGACATAGCTTTAGTATATCAAGTTCCTTGTATATTCTGGATATTGGTTCCCTGTGGGATGAATACTTTGTGAATTTTCTTCCATTTGGCAGGTTATTTCTTCACTCTGTTGATTCTTTCCTTTGTTATGAAGAAGCTTTTAGTTTAATATAATCTCATTTATCTATTTTTGTTTTTGTTGACTGTACTTTCGAGGTTATAATCCTAAAATCTTTGCCTAGACCAGTGTCCTAAAATGTTCCCCCTAAGTTTTCTTCTAGTGGTTTTATAGTTTCAGGTCTTGCATTTAAATTCTTTAATCCATTTTGAATTGATTTGTGTACAATGTGAGAAATAGCAGTCCAATTTTATTCTTCTGCATATGGCTATCCAATTTTCCCAGCACCATTTATAGAAGAGGGTATCCTTTCCCCAACATATGTTCTTGACACCTTTGTTAAAACTAGTGGGCTATAAATATGTAGATTTATTTCTGGGTTCTCTATTTTGTTCCATTGATCTATGTGTCTGTTTTTATACCAATAGCATGATGTTCTGGTTACTATAGCCTTGCAGTCTATTTTGAAGTCATGTAATGTGATGCCTCTAGCTTTGTTCATCAGCTCTCAGGACTTCTTTTGTTATCTGGGCTGGGCATTTTGTGGGTGTGTGTGTGTGAGGTGATCCATACAAATTTTAGGATTTTTTTTGTTGTTGCTATTTTGTAAACAATGTCATTGGTATTTTGACAGGCATTGAATTGAATCTATAGAATACTTTGATCATTATGCTCATTTTAATGATTTTATGATATTAATTTTTGTGATCCATGAGCATGGGATGCATTTCTATTTGTTTGTATTCTCTTTATTTCATCAGTGTGTTGAAGTTTTCCCTGTATAGGTCTTTTACCTCCTTTGTTAATTTATAATTTACATATATACAAATTATAAATATTATATATATAAAATAGCTAGAAATTAGTAGCATTTCTATACATCAATAACAAACTAGCAAAAATGAAATAAAGAAACAATCTCATTTAAAATAGCTACTATATATATGTTTAAAATATATTTAACATATTGTTGAAGATTTTTTTTTTTTTACAATATCTCTTTGGCAAATTTCTCACTTCTATGTTAAATTTTTTTAAAATTTGTATTGCTTTTTTGAATTGTTCTGTATCTCACTGAGCTTATTTGAATTCTTTTTTCAGGGTTTTATAAATTTCTTTCATATATATATATATATATATATATATTTGTTGAGATTTTATTTTTTGCCTAATATGTGGTCTATCCTGGAGAATGTTCCATGTGCTGATGAGAAGAATGTGTATTCTGTAGCCATTTGATGAAACGTTCTATAAATGTCTGTTAAGTTTACTTGATTTAAAGTGAAATTTTAATGCAACTGTAGCTATTGGATGAAATGCTCTATAAATGTCTGTTAAGTCTACTTGATTTAAAATGAAATTTTAATGCAATTGTTTCTGTTAATTTCCTGTCTAGATAATCTGTTAATGCTGAGAATGGAGTGTTGAAGTCCTTAACTATTGTTGTATTGGAATGTATCTTCTCCTTTAGATACAACATTTGCTTTATATATTTGGGCCTCTGGTATTGGATGCATATATGTTTACAATTGTTTTATCTTTTTGCCAAATTTATCACTTTATCCTTATGTAATAGCGTTCTTTATTTTCTGTTTTCAATTTAAGTCTGTTTTATCTAATATAACCATAGCTACTGCTTGTTTTCTGTTTCGATTGTCATGGAATACCTTTTTCCTTCTTTTCACTTTCAGCCTATATGTGTCTTTATAGGTGAGATGAGTTTCTTGTAGACAGCATATAGTTGAGTCATGTCTTTTTCTTATCCACCAGCCAATCTATATCTTTTAGTTGAAAAGTTTAGTTTATTTAAAGTTATTGTTGACATATGACATATTTCTGTCATTTTATTAATTAGTTTCTTGTTGTTTTATATATCTTTTGTTTCTTTCTTTCTCATTGTTTATTATTGCAGTTTGGTGGTTTTCTGGGGTGGTAACATTTGAGTTCTTTCTCTTCCTCATTTGTGCATTTGACCTCTCAGGGTATTTTTTTTTTCTCACTTTTGTGTGTTTTTGTGATGACAGAGTCCATTTGTTTCCAGATGTAGGACTCCGTTAAGCATGTACTGTAGGTCCCATCTAGTGGTAATGAATAAGCATGTACTGTAGGTCCTATCTAGTGGTAATGAATTTCCTCAGCTTTTCCTTGTCTAGGAAACACATTTATGAAAGACAGCTTTTCTGAGTATAGTATCTTTGGCTAATAGTTTTCTTCTTCTTTCAGCACTTAGAATATTCCGTCTCATTCTCTCTTGGCCTATAAGGTTTCTGCTGAGAAATATTCTGTTATTCTGATGTAGATTCCCTGATAAGTGACTAGACTCGTTTTTTTTTTTTTTGCTGTTTTTAAAGTTCTCTTTTTGTCATTCACTTTTGAGAATTTGACTACAATGTGCCATGGAGAAGATCTTTTTGCATTGTATCGATTTGGGGATCTCTTAGCTGCCTATATCTGTTTAAATATCTTGTTAGACATGTGAAGTCTTTAGCTTTTATTTTGTGAAACAGATTTTCTATTTCTTTTGTTTTCTTTTTGCCTTTTGAGACACCCAAAATTTGAATATTCAGTTGCTTTTTGGAGTCCCATATTCTATGTAGGCTTGATTTTTTTTTTAATTGGGTTATTTTAAAAGCCCTGTCTTTAAGTTCTGAAATTATTTCTTCTGTTTGATCTAGTCTATTGTTGACACTTTTGAATGTATTTTATATTTTATTCAGTTTGTTCTTTAGTTCCCAACTTTCTGTTTGATTCTTTTATACATTATCTATCTCCTTAGTAAATTTCTCATTTATATACTAAATTATTTTTCTGATTTTTTGGTATTGCTTTTCTGAGTTGTCTTGTATAACACTGAGCTTATTTAATATCATTAATTTGAATTCTTTTTCCAGGATTTCATAAATTTATTTCTTATTGAAATCTGTTGCTAGAGAATTACTGTATTCCTTTGGAGGTGTCCCATTTCCTTGCATTTTCATGTTTCTTGTGTCCTTATGTTGATATCTGCAAATTTGGTGTAACAGCCTCTTCTTCTAGATTTTTGAATTTGCTTTTGTATGGGAGGACTTTTTTCTGAATATGTATCTATGGTGTTGATTGGGTAGGGCACTTTGGCTATGATTCTGGATTTGTGCAGTAGTGTCATCTACATATGATTTTTTTGGCTGTAAACAACATCCATGATGTCTGTCGTTTCCTCGGTGTCTGGTTGGTACCAAGGAAATTGTTGGTAGAGGCTATGGTGAAGTTTTGTTGGGTACTGGTACATCAGGTGGTCTAAACCTCAGGCCCCAGTGGCTGCAGTGGCAGTCTAAGAACTGGTTGGGCCCCAAGGTAGTGTGTACTGGAATTGGTGTTAGCAGGTTCAGGTGGGCCAATTATTGGGTTTCTCAGGTGCCAAAAGTTGTAGTGGTGGGCTGGGCAGGTGGGCAGGTCCCCAGGCCCCTGGGCACTGAACATGATATGGCCAAGGCTGTCACAGTGGGGGACAATCTCCTGGCTCCCAAGTGATTTGTGCTGGCATTGGCAGTAGCTGTAATGGGCTGTGTAGGCCAATCCGAAGGCCCACAGGTGGGATGTGTTGGTAAGTGACAGCTGGTGTGTTAGTGGCAGGTTGGGTGGACCCATCCTGATGACCCTGGGAAGAGTGGTTAGCACCAATGGTGGTGGATGGTACACAGTGATCCCTAGGATCTTGGATTATATGCTTGTGTGCTGAGGAGGAAGGGTGAGTAGAGCTGGGCTGGGAAGGCCTGTCCTGAAGCACCCTCATTGATTTGTGTGGGACTGGCTGTGGTAGACAGAGACAGGTTGATCCTCAGGTCCCTGTCAAATGCTTAGATGAGGGCAATAGCATCTGCACTGTGGCCTTACTGGAGAGGAGAGTGCAGCTGCTTTCAGTGGCAGCAGCTTTAAGCAGACAGCTAGCAGAACACATACTTTGACCCCAGCTGGTGGCTACAAGCAGAGTAGCCTTTTCTCAGGGCACATGTAAATGTGATGTGGTCCTGTTAATGAGGGCAGTGGGGTCATTGCCAGAGACTTCTGCTTTAGACCGTGTGGCTACAACCAGCAGCAACACCCAGTTGCACATGGAAGCTGTTGCTGGGGCACCAGGGATGTGGAGATGCAAGGGTTTTTAGGCCTTAGAGGAGGATGTAGTCTAGTGGGGGCTGGGCTTTCAAAATGGTGCCTTGCTATAGCTGCCCAGGCCTCCAGCGTGAGCTCTCTCTCAGGAGAAATGCCATTATGTAGTCTCCAGGCAGCTTCCTGCATAAATCTTGGACCCCTGTGGGTCAAGGGACTCTCATGGCTGGAATTGCAGGGCTCCATGGTGAGAATGTGGATCACTGGTGGTCACTCATTTTTCCTTTCCCATGTTGGAAATCCTCTCCAGTCTCTCAGTCAGTCCCAGCCAGGCAGGCTGCCTCACTTCCCTCTCTTTCCTTTCCTGTCATTTTTCTGTTGAATTTCAGCATTCCCTCTTAGTTGATCTACTCAAAGTGTGATTATTCGACTCAATATTTTGGTTCTTTTTTCCCAAGTAACTTTTGAACATAGTATTTTGACTATATACTTCAGATTAAAGATAAAAATAGTGTACACATATTGAATTTTAGTTAGTCACTTCGTTTTTCACAGTCATATGGGTTAGTAGTTCTGAAACAATTTCTGGGCATTTCAGGATTCAGCAAATAAATAAATGTATTGAGGCTAATGGGTCTGAGGGTTCTCCCTTTTGGAGAACTGAGTTAACAAGTATGTAGAGGGCTGACATTAAGATAAACCCTGTGGTATGAAGTGGAATTGGAGGTTTCTGTAAAAATCCATTATTACACACATGTATATGTCATTCATATATTTCCTAGCCTTCCCTCCTTAGGGGGCCTGGGAGGAATATGCCTCAGTGCCAATGAGCACCCAGATCTTGGGGTTCTAAATCCTGCCCTCTAATAAAATATCTTGACAAATGGATCCCTTAGAGAAAAGACAGATCCAAGTGTTGTGGCAAGAAAAATACAAAGTGAATAATAGAATATCCTTTTGTACCAGGAAGTAAGGAAGTGATCAAAGAATGCTGGGATATGCCATAAGGACCCAGGCACCATCTTGCAAAGATATTACCACTGGTCAATGTGCAGAATGTGCAGGTTTGTTACATAGGTATATATGTGCCTTGGTGGTTTGCTGCACCTATTGACCTATCCTTTAAGTTCCCTCCCCTCAACCCCCAACCCTCAACAGGTCCTGGTGTGTGTTGTTTCCCTGTGTTCTCAATGTTCAACTCTCACTTGTGAGTGAGGACAAGCAGTGTTTGGTTTTCTGTTCCTGTGTTAGTTTGCTGAGGATGATGGCTTCCAGCTTCATTCATGTCCCTGTAAAGGACATCATCTCATCCTTTTTTATGGTGGCATAGTATTCCATGGTGTATATGTACCACATTTTTTTATCCAGTATGTCACTCATGGGCACTTGGATTGGTTCCACGTCTTTGCTATTGTAAATAGTGCTGCAATAAACATAGGTTTGCATGTATCTTTATAGTAGAATAAATTTTATATTCCTTTGGGTATATACCAAGTAATGTGATAGCTCAGTCAAATGGTATTTTTACTTCAAGATCCTTGAGGAATTGCCATACTGTGTTTCACAATGATTGAACTAATTTACATTCCCACCAACAGTATAAAAGTGTTCCTTTTTCTCTGCAATATTGCAAGCCTCTGTTGTTTTTTCAGTTTTTAATAATCACCATCCTGACTGGTGTAAGATGCTATCTCATTGTGGCTTTGATTTGCATTTCTCCAATGATCAGTGATGTTGAGCCTTTTTTCATATGTTTGTTGGCTGTGTAAATGTCTTCTTTTGAGAATGTCTGTTCATATCCTTTGCCCACTTTTGATGGGGTTCTTTTCTTGTAAATATGTTTAAGTTCCTTGTCAATTCTGGATATTAGACTCTTGTTAGATGGGTAGATTACAAAAGTTTTCTCTTATTCTGTAGGTTGCCTGGTCACTCTGTTGATAGTTTCTTTTGCTGTGCAAAAGCTATTTAGTTTAATTATATCCCATCTATCATATTTTAGCTGTTGTTGCAACTGCTTTTTTTGTTTTTCTCATGAAGTCTTTGCTCATGCCTATTTCCTGAATGGTATGGCCTAGGGTTTCTTTTAGGGTTTTTATGGCTTTGGGTTTTACATTTAAATCTGTAATCCATCTTGGGTAAATTTTTGTATAAGGTGTAAAAAAGGGATCCAGTTTCAGTTTTCTGCATATGGCTAGCCATTTTCCCCAGCACCATTTACTAAATAGGAGATCCTTTCCCCATTGCTTGTTTTTGTCAGGGTTGTCAAAGATTAGATGGTTGTAGATGTGTGGTGTTATTTCTGAGGTATCTGTTCTGCTTTATTGGTCTATATGTCAGTTTTGGTACCAGTATCTTGCTGTTTCAGTTACTGCAGCCTTGTAGCATAGTTTGAAGTCACCACTTGTTAACTTACCCAGAACAACTTCCAGTCCGGCAAGCTCCATTCATAGTAAGAGCGCTATGCAGATATGCCATTTTTAATCTTGTATACTATATTTTTACTATATGTTTTCTGTGTTTAAATACACAAATACTTAGCATTGTGTTACAATTGCCTACAATATTCAGTGCAGTAACATGCAGCACAGGTTTGTAGCCTAGTAGCAATAGGCCACATCATATAGCCCAGGCGTATAGTAGGCCATACCCTCTAGGTCTGTGTGAATGCATGCTATACTGTTCACATGATGGAATCACCTAAGGATATTCTTTTCAGAACTTATCCCAGTCATGAAGTGGCACATGACATATTACAAAGGTAGGATGATGAAGATATGGATATCTTTCAAATTGTAGAACACAAAGATAAGGAGATAAAAAGAGAAAAGACTTGAAATTCAAGAGGATCAATCCAGAAGGTTATCCTACTGGTAAGACTTCCAGAAAGAGAAAAGAAAGAAAATGTAGGGGTAATGTTTATCAAAAATGCTAAGGAGAATCTTTCCCAAAGATGAGAAGAGATATGTCTTTAAGACCATAGTAACACATAACAGGTAGTGAAAACAGGACCCTGGGCTAAGGCAATTAGAGAGCAATCCTATATTTTGTTACCTGATATTTAAGTAAAATCTGAAAATGTCTAAGTGTAAAGATTATCTGGAAAATTTCAAAGTTAAACAAAGATTATCTGGATAATTTTAAAGTTGAACAGAACAAAAAGCTAAGGAACAAAATAGTGTTCATTAGACCAAATTATCCTAGGTCAGCCACTCTTTTCAAAATCCAAATCCCAGATCCCAGAAATTTCCAGTTTTTAGATGAAACAACTCCACAATAATAGTGGTATGTCACAGTAACAAGGGAGGGTGTTCACTGAAAAAGCTGCCAATAGTCAAAGCTGGAACAATTCAAACAAGAAAATAAAGTCCTATTGGATTTTAACTCAAAGCATAAAATAAATACTCATGAGTCCATGATGATGTAACTAATAATGTATGCAGATACTTTGCTCTCAAAGAGGTGGAACATAACTCCTCACCCTTTCCTGTGGGCTGCACTTGATGACTTCCTTCTCAGTATTACTGCATGAAAAGGGGAAAAAAGTGTAAGTTGGCAGTGGAGAAACCTGACAGGCACTACTTTGGTTAAAAGCAAGGCTAACATCAGCAGCGGTAAATCACGTTCATCATATATATCCTTGATGTGATGTGATGAGAATGACACTTTATCTCTATAGTCCATCTCCCCAGAGCCCATAATGCAACTCTGATTCATTAGGAAAACATAAGCCAGCCCCCAATTGACATTCTACAAATATCCCTCAAAGCTGTCAAGCTCACTAAAAATGAGAAAAATTTGGGAAACCGTCATAGCCAAAAGGAGCCCAGGGAGATGTGACGATTAACTGTAATGTGGTATCCTGGGTAAGCTCCTGGAACAGAAAAAAGGACATTAGGGAAAACTAAGGAAATCTGAATGAAGCATAGACTTTATTTAATAATAATATCAATAAATGTCACAAATGTTCCACAATAACTAATAATTTTAGTAATGGTGGCACTCACTAGGAAATCTCTGTACTATCTTTGCAATTTTCTGCAAATTTCCTAAGATTTACAAATTTTATTTAAAAAAAAAAATCAAATCCCATGTTCTGCCCTGGATTGTTCCCCTCTCCGACAGGGCAGAGAAGCCATACCTTCCTATCATGTCTGTTCCCCGAACTCAGCCTCCACATGGGACAGACACAGTTCTTTGTTGCTACCGTGTCTGGCACACACCATTACTCAGCAGGAAATTCAAAGGGGACTAGGATTAGGCTCATTTCTGTACATCTATTGCCATTCCTAGACCCCAAATCCCCTCCCCAAATCCCTAGAGATCTAATTATTTATTCTTTAACTTGCTGCCAACTTGCCAGGCCTTCAGCTCCCTCTAACTGTAATCACCCAAGTTCCTGGCCGCTACTTTGACTTCCTTCCTGGCTCTCACAACTTGATTTTTTCCTGAAACAGAAAGCAAGCATGTCTGTTTTGAAGGGAAACTTAGATTGTATAGTTAAATCCTTTCACTTTATGTATAAGAAAACCAAGATCCAGAAGTCTCATAGCTAGTCTTGACTCCAGAGGCAAATTGAAGTTTATTTTAAATTTCATTTTGGAGTAAATGTAAGGTAAAATATTTACCTAGTTTCTCTTCTTTTGGTTTCTAAAGCTCCTATATTCAGAAGAAAAGGAAGCCTGTATTTGATTCATTAGTTAATGCAGCAGAGTGTAAAAAATAGAATTAATTTTGACTTTTAAGCCTTGGTCTATATTTGCCTTTAGAAACAGGGGCCACATTTTTCTTTATGGAAATGAGCTTGAGAATATTAGGCATTTGAATGAATCATTGACCGTGTTATCTCCTTTTAGATGATATGGTCGAAATTTGAGGGAGCAATCTCTAAGAAAGCAATCTAAACTTAGAGTTGTGCTTTGGATAAAATGTTGCAGGCTCTTAAAATAATATATTTATTTTGGAGCTGTTGCAAATTGTTCCTTGACAATTCCAACAATCATAATAAAAATGGGGACATCTCTGAAGATAGAGAACAGGCTCAGAGGTGTGGAAATTTTGCCTCTTCTGACTGGTCATATATTCAAAAATATCCATGCTGACAGTGTGTTATTTTTTCCTTGCCAATAATCATTTTAGGCCTTTTAGACTGAAAAAGTAGAAATAAATAAATTAGTATCTTGCTGAAACATTTCTACCAAATATCAGGTTGCATTTAAGAAGTGGAAAACGTGGGATTTGAACACATCATACACAAAAAATTAGGATGACTTTCAAAAATACTGATATTTCTCTTTGCTTTTCAGTGCCTGAAGGCAATCATGTCTGAAGTTTACTCTCACTCCCACCAAACAGTGAAATGGAATTATGATCACTCAAATTTCGAAGAAAAGCACATTTGTACCTCTCAACTTTCTGTCACTTCTTTCGCTATCTAGCATCAAGAAAAAGTTATTTTGAAAATTGTAATCATTTCCTAGAATTGACCCAGATCATTCTTCTAAGGAATCTATGGATCAAATACTATAAGGCAATGAGAATGAAAAAAACAATTGTTGTAAGTGACAGCTTGGAGGAATCTCACAAACATAACGTTGAGTTAAATGAGCCAAACACAGCACATACTGTATGATTCCATTCATGTAAAGTTTAGATACAGGCAGAACTACCCCATGGAGTCAGAATATAGTTATCATTGGGGATCATTACTAATCCCTCGTATCCAAAGCAAAGGCCTTCTTTGGATCTTATACTGTTCTTTTAGATACAGGCAGAACTACCCCATGGAGTCAGAATATAGTTATCATTGGGGATCATTACTAATCCCTCGTATCCAAAGCAAGGGCCTTCTTTGGATCTTATACTGTAATCTAGGTGCTGGTTACACAGTATGTTATTTTGGCAAAAAATCAATTAAGCTGATTATACTTATGATGTGGATACTTCTTTCTATTTGAATATAATATACTGCAATAAAAAGTTTTTAAGAAAATCATTCTGAATCCCAGTGACTCAGGAGGCTGAGGCAGGAGGATCACTTGAGCCCAGAAACTCAAGGTTGCTGTGAGCTGTGATTGTGCCACTGCACTCCAGCCTGAGCAACAGAGTGATTTCCTGACTATAAATATAAAGAAAAAAAAATCAGCCATCAGTCTGAAGATCTTTGCCTCAAGGTAGATGGTTTTTAATGTGTGGTTCTTAGTAAAGCCAATCTGCATTCCATCCAAGAAACTTAAATTATGATTACAAATGCACAAAAAGACTTGTCTAGATTTTAAGATTTTTCCTTCAGACATTAGCTATGGCATAAATGATGATGAGGGTCTTTGCTAAGCAGTGATCTGAGGAAGCTACTTGTTCCAAATTTTAGCAGTTCCAAGAATCTCACTGCCTTTTTTTCTAATGCAGGGTGTTAAAAGCATTTTAGATGTATTGAAGTCAGGGACATTTTGCATAAAACTTGGAGAATTAAATCATGATTGCATAGAAATGCTATTGTACTATAGGCATTATTCATTTCTATTTCAACCACAATGAAATTGCTTTGTAGTTACAGTATTTTCTTAACAGAACAAGTCAAATATATAGAACAAGAGAAGGTCAAAAGCATTCTACCATGTTTTTACTATGTTGATTTCTTGGAACCTATACAATACCTACCATGAAATTCACTTCAGCAAGAAGTTATTATCTAGAAGACACTATACTTTTTCATTAATTTGACTCAAGCTTCCTTAAAGCATATAAGTGCTGCACAAAGAATGGAAGTTTTGATTTGACATGGTAGTGAATAAAACTGATATTAGCACAAATGGTTATTTAGAACTAAAAATAGTTCAGATTCTCTATCATTTCAATTTTTAAAAGAAAGGCATTTAAAATTGATCTTGAAACATAGCATTTAGCATAATTACACAGTGTGCATGTTTTAGCACACTTTGAAAATACTGACTGGATATCCTGGGAGCTCTTATCACAGTAGACCACAGCACATTAAAAAATCTGTCCATCATTTGGTTGTTGCTATAGCAACAACCTAGTTCCTGCTAGAGACAACAGGATTGCTTCACTGGCTCCCACGGAACTATAAGCTTGCTTTTCCCCATTGTCCAGCTGTAAGCTGCCATTTTTGCAATGTGGGATGGGGACACACAACATCTTATCAACAAATACAGTTCTGGTGGATGTGAATGGAGAAAAACTCTATTACAATGCCTCTTGTTTGTTTGCTTACAAGTTATGTAATGACACTGACCAGGTAGATGCCTGGTAATTACTTTTGATGTGATGGTGTTTGATCAAGTTTCCATATTATAAGAAGCAATTTTAGATAATTTAAACATAATTTTTACTCCTTCTCTGCCACTGGAAATCTTATTACTATCTTCAGGCTGTCAGAAGACTACTTTATGCCTGTAGGGGGTTTTGATGCTACCCATGGAAATTCCTGCTAATGTTCTCCAGATGGGACAGGCTGTTGGTGGTTTCCAGGCAGGAAACCTCCTCTGAGTGATTTGGAAGAGGGCTTCTTTGGCATTCCTGATTCTGGTCTGATTCCTCCCATGTTTTCACATGTGGCTTTAATTCTATGACTCAGAGCACCAGAAATGTGACTGTCTAGCATCCTATGTAAGAGCTCAGGGTCGTAAACCTGAATAAACCCAGGAAATACACAAGTTTCTCTTTAGCTGTTTGTAGATTCTTACCTTTTAATTATTAGTTTAAAAGTAGCCAGGAGAAAGCAAAGACAGTAGAAATGCATCTCTGTATCCTAGATCTACGGGTTATGATTTCTTTTTCTCCTTTTCAATTTTCCACAAACATACTAATTTCATAATATAAACTAATCATACCTTATTCTTTAGATTACCTTAACTTTAAACTTTTCATCTTGAAATAATTTTAAATTTATGAAAAAGTTGCCAAACTAGAACAAACCTCATCACATAGTAACTTTTTATTTACCCACAGTACAATAATTAAAACCTCCTTTATTAATTGGAATTCTACAAGAAAAGGAGCTTTTCCTAATCCACCTATCTCTATTTACCTCTCAATCAATCAATTTATCTCTAGCTGTCCATCTAATTATATCTATTCATCTACCTATATATCTTTGTATCCATGTATGTCTCTGTGTCTGTCACCTATCATATCTATCTATCTATCTGTCTGTCTATCATCTATCTATCTATGTATGTGCTATCATCGTTCTTCATATCAGTATAGACTCATGGACATCTGTTTCATTCTATGGATCATAATTCATTTCTATAATTATTTTCATGCTCAAATTGTCCCACATCTGGCTGCTGGGAGCCCTTGGAGCTGCTGCCTGTGTCTTTTGCTACATCTGCATTGTTGTTTGTGCATGTCCTTAGTCTCTGGCATCTTAAGATGCTGCAGGCTCATTCTGTACTTACCCTGCCTTAGACCTGGAATTCAGTAATTACCCTGAAGATCCCTGGTTTCTGTTATTGGAGAACATATTTCCAAAACAAAATCTGACTATTAGGGGAATTACATTCTATTTTTTAAAAATCTATCAGAGAAAACCTTATGTGCTCAACATTTTTCTTGCCATTAACAAAAATTGTACTTTAGAACCAGAAGTTTTATTTAAAAACTATATTTTTAACGAGAGTATTGCATTTACTTGAAAACATCTTAACTGTTTCCTTTCTGATTACAAAAGTAACATATGTACAGTGCAGTAATTTTTAAAATCCAGAAAGATGCAAATGAAAATTAAATTCCCATTACCAAGTGCTAATCACTGTATTTTTAAAAAATTACTAACTTTTTTCTTTAGATTTTAATACATTAAAATAAACACAAAATTCTACTGTACGTTATATATTTTTGAATATTTACCATAGTACTAAATATTTCTCTAAAATGTTCCTCTAATGGGTAAATAATATTACATTGTATAGATCCTATTTCTTAGAAATATGTTTTCTAGTATTTAATCTTATTTGTAATCTGACAACATATATCTGTATACAGAAATATTTGCGCACATCTCTTTATATTGGAGACCATATTTTAAGAGAAAAATTATTTCATTTTTTCATAAACTGGCTTATAAGTGTTCTGTTTTGTTTGTTTGTTTAGACAGAACCTAAAAATGACAGGCTGGAGTGCAGTTGTGTGATCTCAGCTTGCAGCAACCTCTGCCTCCTTAGTTCAAATGATTCTCATGTATCAGCCTCCCAAGTAGCTGGGACTACGGGCACGCACCAACACACCTAGCTAATTTTTGTATTTTTATTTTGTATTTTTGTATTTTGTATTTTGTATTTCTAGTAGAAACAGGGTTTCACCACATTGGCCAGGCTGTTCTCAAACTCCTGGCCTCAAGTGATCCACCCACCTCAGTTTCCCAAAGGATTACAGGCATGAGCCACCGTGCCTAGCTGTAAGTGATTTTGTTTTTGTATCTACTGAATTTGGGGGTGGAAGCTTTCCAGAATGTCTGATAGCTCCAGCCTGTGCTTATCAGGACAGTTACTAAACACTGCAACATTAGTTTTAGGTAAAATGGTGATTCAACTTTGGTCAGTACTGTAAGTATTCTCTTCCAGGTAAGAATTTCACAATTATTGTTCATTAAATAAATTGATAGCATTGTGGATCTAACAAGGGATGTAAAGGACCTCTTCAAGGAGAACTATAAACCACTGCTCAAGGAAATAAGAGAGGACACAAATGGATGGAAGAACATTCTATGCTCATGGTTAGGAAGAATCAGCATCATAAAAATGGTCATACTGCTCAAAGTAATTTATAGATTCATTGCTATTCCCATCAAGCTACCAATGACTTTCTTCATAGAATTGGAAAAAACCACCTTAAACTTCATATTGAACCAAAAAAGAGCCTGCATAGCTAAGACAATCCTAAGCAAACAAACAAACCAACAAAAAAACAAAAAAAATGCTACCTGACTTTAAACTACATTACAAGGCTACTGTAATGAAAACAGCATGGTACTGGCACCAAAACAGAGATATAGACCAATGGAACAGAACAGAGGCCTCAGAAAGAACACCACACAACTACAGCCATCTGATTTTTGACAAACCTGACAAAAACAAGCCATGGGGAAAGGATTCCCTATTTAATAAGTTGTGTTGGGAAAACTGGTTAGCCATATGCAGAAAGCTGAAATTTGATCCCTTCCTTACACATTATACAAAAATTAACTTTAGATGGATTAAGGATTTAAACATGAGGCCTAACACTATAAAAACTCTAGGAGAAAACCCAGGCAAAACCATTCAGAACATAGGTATTGGCAAGGACTTCATGACTAAAACACCAAAAGCAATGGCAACAAAAGCCAAAATAGACAAATGGGATCTAATCAAACTTAAGAGCTTCTGAACAGCAAAAGAAACTATAAATAGAGTGAACTGGCAACCAACAGAATGGGAAAAAATCTTTACAATTTACCCATCTGACAAAGGGCTAATATCCAGAATCTTCAGAGAACTTAAACAAATTTACAAAAAACAAACAACCCCATCAAAAGTGGGCAAAGGATGTGAACAGACACTTTTCAAAAGAAGACATTTATGCTGTCAACAAACATGAAAAAAGCTCATCATCACTGGTCATTAGAGAAATGCAAATCAAACCCACATTGAGATACCACCTCATGCCAATTAGAATGGTGATCATTAAAAAATCAGGAGACAACAGATGCTGGAGAGGATGTGGAGATAGAAGAATGCTTTTACACTGTTGGTAGGAGTGTAAATTAGTTCAACCACTATGGATGAAAGCCTGGTGATTCCTCAAGGATCTAGAAATAGAAATACTATTCTACCCAGCAGTTCCATTTCAGCCCATCAATGATAGACTGGATAAAGAAAATGTGGCACATATACATCATGGAATACTATGCAACCATAAAAAAGGATTAGTTCATGTCTTTTGCAGGGACATGAATGAAGCTGGAAATCATCATTCTCAGCAATCTGACACAAGAACAGAAAAACAAACAGTGTATGTTCTCACTCATAAGTGGGTGTTGAACAATGAGAACACATGGACACAGGGAGGGGAACATCACACACTGGGGTCTTTCAGGGGGCAGGGGGCTAAAGGAGGGATAGCAGGAGGTGGGGGAATTGGGGAGGGATAGCATTAGGAGAAATAATTATATAGATGACAGGGTGACGGATGCACCAAACCACCATGGCACATGTATACCTATGCAACAAAACTGCATGTTCTGCACATGTACCTCAGAACTTAAAGTATAATAATAAAAATAAAAATAAAATAAAATATTCCTGAAATGAAACTTCCACAGGGAAAAGACTGAGGTTCAGAGTTGACGGGACTTGCTTAGGATCTCACATTTGGACATTCCACAGCCAGGAGTTCAGTGTTCAGGAAGTACCTAAATGAATGGTGCTGATGCTACCCATACTTGAAACCAAGTTTTGTTGTTGTTGTTGTTGTTGTTTTCTGAGGTGGAGTTTCACTCTTGTTGCCCAGGCTGGAGTGCAATGGTGTGATCTTGGCTTGCTGCAGCCTCTGTCTCCCGGGTTCAAGTGATTCTCCTGCCTCAGCCTTCCGAGTACCTGGGACTACAGGTGTGTGCCACCATACCCAGCTAATTTTTATATTTTTAGTAGAGATGAGGTTTCACCATATTGGCCAGGATGGTCTTGATCTTTGACCTTGTGATCCACCCACCTCAGCCTCCCATCATCCTGTGATTACAGGAGTGAGCCACTGTGCCAGGCCAAAACAAAGCTTTATACAATTTAGTATTTAAAGGAGTGTTATGAACTTTGGTTGCTATAGGAATTTTAAAAAAGAGAGAGTAGTGTATGGATTGCACATTCCTGGATGGCTTCCTGGAGGCAGCTGAATTTACGCCCTTCCTGAAAGACAACTTGACTTTTCTAGGGCAAAATTGTCAGTACTTATGTCATCACAGTAAGAATTAGGTAAAAAGGAGTCTTGCAGATGATTTAATAAATGGAGAATTGGGGAATAATGTTGAAGAATTTCTTATGTGATGAGCCTGGTAAAAAGATCTATGCTTTATTCTCTAAACAATTTTACTTCAACCTGAAGAACTTTGTCAAAAGATGTATAAGCCACAGCCAAACATCAAATTCGGATCCCAAGGCAACATTTTCTTTTCTCCTCTAATGAAGAAAAATCAATTAAGATCTGAATTACTAAGAGATTAGGCTTGACATATTGTCATATGAATGCTTGGAATGTGATTAAATACATATATACAGTGACGAGTGTATTTATTACCATCAATTGGTATATGAGTTAATACTCATTTTACCCCCCTTTTTAAATTTCTTAAAATATATATGATTGGGAGGAAAATACCTCTAAAGGTTTTCGTAAGAACACATTCTAAATTCTATGAAAATGGACACATGCAACTGATAGTTTATGAAACTCCATAATTTTGCACTTATATATATTTACAGGCCATTGTTCTTTCAAATATTGCTGAGGCAAAAATAGATGCAGGGTGAGAGCTGAGTGATGGAAGTCCTGTGTCGCACTTGAATGCTCTTACTCACTACACAGAATGTGTCTTGGTGTTCTCTTTATGCAACCATAACACAAAGTAGATGAACATGCAGTCTTCTTGCGTGCTTATGAAAAAGGTAGCTCACTTGCCAGGGAGAGGTAAAAGGAGCTGCAGGTACCACTTCTGTCTAGGAGCTTGAAATTCTTTTCCTGGACTTCAGAGTGGGTGGGAAGTCTGAAGTTGATGCATCCCCTACAGGTGTATGCAAAGTTAGATAAATTCAGTGGGCGTGGTGGTGGGGAGGAAAATGAATCCCATTTACAAAGCTGTGTGTGAGTCCCAGTGAGGAAGAGCCACACTTTCTACAATATCTTGGACAAATGGTGTGTGTGAGGTTCCAACAGTTCCCTTGTCTTCCCTTATCTGAGCCTGGCATCCCCCTAATTCCTACACCCCAGCCCCTAAGCTTACACAGTAGGAACAGGAATAAGTCTGCGGCTCCTGTCCTCTAGGTGCTTATACTCTAGGAAAGAAATAGCCACATGAACCCATCATTTCAAGAATGGTGCTAGGTGATGAGATAAGGGTTTGATTTGGGGGCAAATTCCTGAAAAGACGAAAGACAAAAGGCTTTTCTTTCTTTACATGTTATGCTAGCTTTCATTTATGTATATTTTTACTTGCAGTGATTAATGAGAGGGAGACTTCCTCTTTGATAGCACGTTGACCCACGCAAATATCCAGATATCCGCCTTAGGGAAGCAGACCAGACAAATTCCAGGGGTTCTTACAGAGGAGTCTGTGACTTCCAGAACAATGTGGGGCCCATTCCGATTGGCTCAGAGGCAGGCAGTACTGTGTTTGCAGGCTGAAGACCTCAGTCCCTGTGTCTGGGTGAGCAGAGCTGGTGGGAACTGACAAGTGCTAATTACTGCTCGATTGTTTGCCATTCTGAACAGACACCAAATAGAAGATGAGACTGCACAGCCAGAAACCTTCTCGTCAACTATAATTAGCTCCTCCAGAGAAGAGTCATATCAGAGCTAGAAAATCAATGCCTGAGCCTGATTCACATTGGCTCCTTGGTGGAGACCTGGGGAGGACAACTCCATAGATTATATTTTTATGAGAACAAGTATCGCTCCAGTGGAATACAGAGTGTTACAGTATGAACTACTGGATCTGTTCACAATGTGTCTTAGAATAATAACATGTCATTTGAATAAATAAACATTCTTTGTTCAAGTGTTTAGATAACTGTGGTTGGGATTTAAGCACTTAATAGCATGCACTGGAGTCACAGATGTTCTGATAAGATTGAAGCCTCAGCTCTACAGAGCTCAGATGCTATTGTGGATTCTGCAGGCATGCCACCCAGGACATGTGTGCTGATTCCCGATGTGTTGCTGCTGAGAGCTCACAGCTCAGTCCCTCTCTGAGAACTGACACAGCGGAAGGAATTCAGCTCACTTACAATATGCCCAAGGAATAGCATGTGATCTGTGTCATGATGGATCATTTGGAGTAAGGCTGTAAAGGGCTTTTTCCTGTGCCTCTGTTGGGGCAACTCTGTAGGGCCATCCCACTCCAGAGCTCCCTGGGGAGCTTCCATTCCAAATGTATCACAGCCCAGCCTCTCCTTCTGTTCATTCTTGGTTCCCTCACCCATACAGGAGGTGTTCCTGTGCATCCTGCCCTCTAAACCTCCTGCATGCCAATCTCAAAGTCTGTTCCCAGGGAGCCCAACCTGCAGCAGATGCTCTGGGATCAAGCTGTTGAATATGGGAGGCTGCCACCAATTGCTGATGTTGGCAGGCTCAGCTGCATCACAGTTCTAGGCTGTTCTGGCCTTCCAAGTATTGTCTAAGGGAGTGATTTTCAACAAGGGGTGATTATGTCTTCCAAGAGGCATTTGGAAATGCCTGGCCATCGGCAATGCCTGGCCATCGTCCTGCTGATTACAACTGGTAGAGGTCAGGGAGTGCTACTGGCATCTAGCATGGAGGGTCCAGAGATGTTGCTAAACATCCCACAAGGCACAGGACATTCCCCTATAACAAATAATTATCAAGGCTCAAATGTCTATAGTGCCAAGGTTGAGAAATGCTGGTCTGGGAGATTGCAATGAAGCAACCACAGCAAGAGTTTTCTAGAGAAATCATTCCCAGTGTGAACTACGTGCGAGACCAGTGATTCTAGGCTCAGTGTGTCAGAATCTCCTGCAGGGGTCTTGTTTAGACAGCTGTTGCTGGACCCACCCCCAGAGTTTCTGATTCAGTAGGTCTAGGGTTTTTGGTTGGACCTGATAGCTTTCATTTTAAGCAAGTTCCGGGTAATATTGTGTCTGTTGGTCTAGGGACCTCACTTTGAGAAGCCCTGTGCTATGCTCGGCTATGGCTGTCTTACACCTGAAGTCTAGGATGTCATCAAAGGTCCATGCCTCTTGGCTGGGAAGAGCAATGTTTCTCCTGCTGACTTTGCCCAAACGTACCCACATGACCTTGAGCTTTGTTCTCTTCCATTGGATATTCTGCTTTGATTTGGGTGATTGTTTTCCAACTGCACTCCTGTTCATCTTAGAGGGGATGACTGAGGGGAAGCCTGCTGCATCCCTGGCCTGCCTAGGCACGGAGCAGGAGCAGCTGTGTGCATCACTGGTGGTCACTGACAAGCAACCATGTGGGGACACAGCCAGGGCCTCTGACACCATACCCTGGTCTCAAGAGGCTCAGCAGAGGTGGGAGTGTGGAGAGACAAGAACAACCACCAGTCATGGCAGCATCTGCTGTGATCCTGGCACTGTGAGGAGCTGGGGTGAGTGGTGGGCGTAAGACAGACAGACCTGCACATTCTGCACATACATTGCAGAACTTAAAGTAAAATAAACAAATAAAAATTTAAAAAAATTATAATGACTTATCCATTAATGTATTTTCATGGCAAACAATAAGTAATACAATTTTGGATAGTACGTTAAAAAAAGAATTTATAAACTGCATTAGATTGGAACGTTATCTTCTTTCCACAGTGAAGACTTCCTTCAGTAATGAAGTAACCAATCACAGTGTCAGGCTGTTTGAGGATGTGAGAAGTTCAGTGCTTAGACTTGACCAAGAAGATCCTGGATCTTTGAATTCTGACAGATCTGACTATAATGCTGCGTTGGGAGCCCAGGGCTTCTCCTCTGGGAAACACTACTGGGAGTTGGATGTGGATGACTCTTGGGACTGGTCTCTGGGAATCAGTGAGGAATCTTGGATAAAGAAGAATGGAACACTCGTTGCATCTGAGGACATATTTCTTCTTTCATGTGTGAAGGAGGATAATTATTGCAGTCTCTTGATCACCTCCCCAGTGTTTCCTCACTATGTACAAAAACCTCTGGGCTGGGTTGGTGTGTTTAATTGTAAAAGTGTAAGTGTGAGTTTTTTAAATGTCACCAGGAGTTTTCTCATAGGGAGGTACCCAGCTGGCTCCTTCAATTTCCCTGTCATGTCTTCCTTTCTCACTGGCCACAGATAATCAGGGGAAGGAAGCTGACTATTTGTCTGGGAACTCCATGTACAAGGGCACCCTCCTCAGTTGAAGAAAAGGAACTATACTTTTTACCTAAGTTTTTTCTACTTTAATGCAACCTCGTTGTATTGATATTAAATAAAAAATGCGTGAAATGAAAAAAAGAAAAACAGACAGACTTGCCCTTGGGGCGCCTACACACTGTGGGGCAGAGACAAGGAGAGAAGGCCAAGGGTGTTGCAAAAAGAGGGGTGGCAGCAGGGCAGGGCTTGGCTGCCCATGGAGGAGAGGGCATGTCCCTTTTAGCTGGGACCCCAGAGGAGGGCTTGCTGAGGCGGTGACTTGAATCAAGACCCAAAGGAAGTGAGTCACCTTCCAGACTGAGGGGAGAATAAGCTCCTGATTCTCAGGTGGGCTGGCACATCTGGCACAGAGCCAGGCAGCCAGAGTGACACAGAAGGAAAGGTCAGAATAGCCCACTGGGAGCCTTGGGCTCATGGTAAGGACTTCTGCCTTTTTTTTAATAACAAAAAAGAACTTCTGGCTGGGTGATAGCATACACATGCAATCCCAGCACTTTGGAAGGCCAAGGTGGGAGGATCACTTGAGCCCAGAAGTTCAAGACCAGCCTGGGCAACATAGTGAGACCCCCATCTCTATCAAAAACAATTAGCCAGTGTGGTGGTTCACGCCTATAGTCCCAGCTACTCAGGAGGCTGAAGCAAGAGGATTGCTTGAGCCCAGGTGGTCAAGGCTGCAATGAGCTATGATGG
Organism: Sapajus apella; assembly: GCF_009761245.1. Classification (NCBI taxonomy): domain Eukaryota; kingdom Metazoa; phylum Chordata; class Mammalia; order Primates; family Cebidae; genus Sapajus; species Sapajus apella. The sequence goes on from NW_022437074.1 coordinate 1,209,543, forward strand.
TGCTACTGCACTCTACTGTGGGCGACCCAGCAAGACCCCATTTCAAAAAAAAAAAATTAAAAAATACTCACAAAAGACCCTTTTATTCTTTTTAGCTACATTGCTCAGGATGGACTCAAACTCCCAGCCTGAGCCTCGGGTACTTTGCTACTTGGATTATAGGGGCAAGCCACCATGCCAGCAGAACTTCCACTTTTACTGTGAGTAAGCTGAGGAGCAACCGTAGGGATTTGTGACAATGGGTGCTGTGAACTGGATTATATTTTAACTGAGTTACTCTGAGAATAAACTGCAGGCACAGGGGTGGAAGAAGAGAGACCCGAGGTGGCCACTGTAGTTGTCCCAGCAAGAGGTGAAGATAATGGTTTGGTACTGGGAGGTGGCAGTGGGCATTGTGAAAAGTGGACAAGCTCTGCCTGTGTCTTAAGTGACCAACTTCTCTTCCTTGCAAGTGTTCTGAGGGCTGATTCTGGTTGTTGAAGTGCTCTGTTGTATTGGTGGATATGCAGATGGTTAAAGAGGTTTTCTTATTAGGTAGCCAATGTTTTTAAAGACTTCAGTTGGGTATCCCAGAGGCAGGTCCCAAGATGATGGTTCATGAGAAGGCAATTCATTGGGGAGCGTTCTCAGGAGATGTGGTGATACAGGACCAGGAAAGCTTACGACGACCAACTGTTCAAGAGTTTTCTAGAATGTGGAACTTTCAGTGCTAAAACTGGTATAGTTCCAGGCAATCCAGGGAGGTTAATCAGCCTAGCTGGAAGGAAAGGGCAGGAGACCAATCAAAATGTGCCACCAATGAGGTCCCAGGGAAAGTAACTTTGGCTCAAGCCATCAGGGACAAAGTAGCCAATTATTTTTGCCACTGCAGCACTCAGCTGTGGATAAAGGGCTACCCCCCCACCCCCCACCCCCAGTTCCCAGGTACTTCTTTTTTTCTTTCACAGGCAAAGTGGGTCTGGTAGCCTAAGGACAGTCAATGCCAAGCTGGCTGCATCTGCTACAACTCTATTTGTAACTCTAAGTTGAAAACGTGCATGGTTTCTGAGGATTTTCATTGAACTCTTAAGAAATTTCCTAAATGCTGAGAGCCTGAAGAATTCTTTTCCTTGTTGTTTTTATTGTTATTGTTTGTTTTTTCTCTGTTCTAACTGCTTGGTGGAGCAGCAACCTCAGACTTTATAATAAGCAGGTAAGTGCAGATCTCTGCTTGGGACTGCCACGAACCTCCTGCAGTGGCATCTTTTCTGAATGGAGATTCTGCTGGAGGAGCAGGAGGATGGGAGCCAGCAGGATTCTGCTAACTGAAAACGCTGAGTCACAAATGACAGAAGTTCCTTGTAACTTTCCAGTTGAAATCCAGTTTGCACGATGTCATTGTACTGGCTTTGCAACACTGACAAGAATACTACTGGAATTCTCAGCTGTTATGGCAATGTACTATCAGGTAACCAGTTCTACACAAAGTGCACCAAAACTTGTCTGATCCCACTAGGAGTGGTGAAACCATGTGTGTGGAGGGCAGATTAATTAAAGCAATTTGCTACTAGCGTCACAGTAATTTACAAACAAATTGCACCTTTCTTTCTGAAGGCAATGATCAACTATCTTCTGGAAAAAGTATAATCTTCCTTAATCAAGAAAGGGCCATTATATGAATTTGATTACATAGAAATGGAATATGAGGATTATTATAGCCATTGTATATGTTCTCAAGATGCTTATAGGAATAAAAAAAAGGAAAGAAAGAAATCAAAGAAAAAAATCTGGTAGCTGTGGGCATTTTACCGGGGGGTAATTTGGGCTTTATTTCCCAAAACAGGAAGACAGGGAAAAATAACCTTATGTCTATATTTATTTTATCCAACCAAGTAAAACTTATCTATATATATTTTTTCCTCCAAAGACAAACTTAATTGAGGTAAGTTGCAATTCCTTTTCATTGACTTAAAAATGCTATAAGGATGCTATCATAAACCCTGTGTTAATTACCTTTCTTGGCTATTGTTGGCAAATGTTCGAGATTTTGTTTGCAAATTTCATCTCTAAAGTTCACAGTTACCTTTACTTCACTTTCTACCACCTGGAAATGTCCCTGACACCTACAAGTCCATTTTCTTATGTAAGGAGAGGGAGGACAGCAGCCAGAGAAAAAGGGGGATATGAGTTTGTGTGCCAATTTCTTATGGAAAGAAAATGCAGTATTAAAAAATTATGCATAAATTTATTAATGAAAACATATTTATTGAATTCTGACTGTGTGCCAGACAATGCTGAGCACAGGCCTGCACGGGGGACTGAGAGGCAGGCATTGCTTATAGTTTTATGGGGAAGATAAATAAGCGGACAAGTGCAGTACACTGAGTAGTTAGGAGAAGTACGTCCATTCACAGGGTAAGGAGGAGCCTGTGAAATCTTAGGGAGTCTGGGAAAGTTCCCTGAAGGAAGTGATGCCTGAGCTGAGTTTTGAAAGAGGAGGTGGGAGAGCTTTCAGGACTTTTTCCAGCAGTGTGTGGAAAGGCCTAGTCAGTAGCTGGGTGAGTAGCCTGAGGGAATGATCACCAATGGAGACATTCTCATGTGATGTGTTTCTGGTTGGTTCAAGTTCACACTGCTGGTTAACACAGGTGATTATTAAAGAAAGACACATGCACTTTAAACATTTCATTTTATATCAAAACATGTCGGTGTACTTACGTTTTTCCAGTTTTTAATAAAGGATAACTTTGCTTGATTATATATATATGTACTGTTCTACATTTTTCTCCTTGCATGACATCTATCGTTAATGTACCCTCTGAATTATTGTTTCTCTCTCTTCCTTTCAAGTGGAGTGAGAAATTGAAGTCATGGGGAAATAAGCTTCTTGAGAAAATTTTCTAGGGAGGTACACCCTTTTCTCACTTTTTAATTTGTTTTATTATTCTTTCATCCAAATTAGAGAGCCACTATAATCAGAAATTTACTTTTGTCAAGCCTTTTGAATACATTCAATTTAGTTTTCATAGAAACAATCTCTTTTTTATCTTCCTATTTTACTGATTTATGTAGTTTTAAATTAAATTATACTATGGCAATGACAATAAGTGCTAGCATAAACAATTTGGGGAAGAGCTGTTTCCAGGTGTACACTAATACAGCTGGGGAAGCACAGCTGTGTGGGGATCTTTATGAGTAGTCCACCTGCAGCAAGCAGCCAGCGTGTTTTGCAGAGGGCTGGCAAGTGCCCATTAACCCAGTGTACCAGCTAACACAACTCACCTGCTAAATGAAAGAGTTCAGGGACTTTAGTGTGAAATTCAATATGGCGGAAGTGTAAAGTTCAAAGATTCTACAAATCAATGTTAGATAACTAGATAGTAAGCGCATAAATGACCATTTGCTTAGATGTTTGAATTTTATCCTGCCAGTCACTGAAAACTATCTTAGGGCTAGAATACCCTGGAAGTAGAGTGAAAAAAAAAGGCATGCATGGGGAGAGTTTATTGGAGATTGCTTTTCCACATCAATGCCTCCTGGGAATTGGAGAACTTAAACTGTAACAAAAGCTACAGCTGATGCCTGAAGAGCTTTGGAGCTGCCTGGCTCTTCACAGTTGTTTCACCACGAGGCAGTTATGCCTTAACTCCAAACTCACATCTTCCACGCAGCAGCCGTTGGGTGCAGGCTATTGTCAAGTAGGGGAGTCACTTTGTGTGGTATAAGGAATGCATCTGGTCTTTTTTTTGTTTCTGGTATAGAGGTCTGAATGGCTTGGCATTTCTGGAGTGATAAGACTGTCTATGTTTTACTAATGAAGTAACTCAGGGTGAGCCCCCCAGATAGCTTTAGACTGGGGGCCATCACATAATTAAAGGGTTGAAATTTTGGGCCAGCCTCACCTCCAAGACGAGGAGACGGACTGGAGATTGACCTCAGTCAGGTGGTCACAGACTCACTCAATCATGTTTATGTTATGAAACCCACATCCCTGTGGCCATAGCTGTTCTGCTTATGCTCCCATTGTGTCAGGCCTGAATGGCTAGTGGCAGAGGGTGGTGGTGTCAACTGGCTGACAAATCTGTTGCATGATTGTATAATACTCCTTCCATGGGGGATACTCTCTGGTAAGTGTTACCATAAGATAAAAGCATCTTCATATTTCTTTCCCACTCTCATCAGGCCACCTAAATGCCTTTCCTCAGAATTTCTTGTCTCTATCTTTCCATTTTCCCTCCAGACCCCAACTAACCAGCTTAGCCTTGTTACCTCCCATGTGTTATACATTCTTACCTTGGGTCAATTCCCTTCCCACACAGAGCCTGTCCTCAGCTCTGCCCATTGGCAGAGTTTATCCTCATTGCTGTCTTTAGGTAGAACTAGAGAGAGATGGCTGTCAATTTCTTGCTTGTTCCCAGCTGTGGAGCCAATCCATTAATGAACTAAAAGCAATCTTCTCCCCCTTAGTGAGCTGGACATAAGGGACACCCCTTGTGGCTGAAGAGTTGAACTAAAGGATTTGCACCCATGCCATTGTGGTGGATCACATTAGGTTCTGGGTCACTTGTTCATGTAGGTTATCTGTGTCTTCAGGCCCGATTCATGCCTGGACTCCAATGTAACATTTGCATTTTACGAGTTGTATTTGCTTTTCTCTGATATTGTGATTTGGAGAGGCTTACACAACACAGGTCATAATGGAAAGTACTGTCTGCATGGTCACTTGGTACCCTATGATCAGGCACCTGTTTTCCTACCCCTGATACCTTTAGGGATACATTGGCATGCTTCTGGGGTCTCACATCCTTTCTCACCTATTCTCTGCTTGGGGTGGGCTGTCTGCATGCACAGTGGCCTGCCAGTGCTTGGGAGGGGAGCACACACAGTGTGTTTCCTGGAGTTATACACATGCTCACTTGAGGTGTTCCTCCCTTAGCAGTCTAATGTCCCTAGGAGGCCATATGCCAGTTAAATTCTGCCATTTTGCCTCTTAATGCACATCCTTGAGCCTACTCCCCAACTCCTGAGATCTCATCACCAGTTTCTGGTATTTCTATTTATTGAGAGACTGCCTTTCCCTAGTGCTGGCTGTGACCAATCATTATTTTAGAAAGACAGTGTAACAACCACCTCACATTCCTGGGGGATGGGAGGGTCCTCTCCTGCCTTGCTCATGCCTGACTAGCTACCTACTATAGCAACAGGGCTTCTTGCCTTTGGCTTGAACTTTCTCTTCAGCGGCAGCCTTTGATGTTACCTGTTGTGCTTGTTAATTTTATGTCAACGTGGCTGGGTATGGTAACCAAATATTTGGTCAAGCATTATTCTGAATGTGTCCGTGAGAGTGTTTTTTCAGATGAAATTAACATTTGCATTGGTGGACTTGAATAAAGCATGTAGCTCTCTGTAATGTGGGTGAGTCTCGTCCAATCAGGTGAGGGCCTGAATAGAACAAACACTGACCTCGCCAGAACAAGAAGGAATTCTGCCAGCAGATGCCCTTCAGACTTGCCTGCCATCCAAAAAACTGCAACATCAGCATTTTTCTTGGCCTCTAATTTTCTTGTCTACCCTGAGATCGTGGACTTGGCCTCCACAATCTTGTGAGTTAAATTTTTAGAATAAATCTTTCTCTCTCCCACCTCTCTCTCTGTATACATACGCCCCATTGACTCTGTTTCTCTGAACCCTGACCAATACACCTAGTGGATTAAACCCCAAGACCTAGAATGGCTCATAGGCATAATGTTTTCTTGCATCTAATACGAAGTGTCAGATGCAGCAATTTTTTATTTACAATGAAGCGTCTAGCATGCCCAGACCAAATATTTTACTAAAATGGTGAGCCCCTAAATCTTCATAAAATTTATATCTCATCCTCTGAAATGATGTGATGTAAATTATGAAGGCCTCAAACATATTTGCTACTTTTCACTCATCTGGTATTATCAGTATCATGTCATCACTAAAGTGGACAGGATACTCACGTGGTCAGATCTTCTCAGAGCGGACTGTAACTTATATTTTTGTGTGTTCCAAGTGAATGCAAACTCTGTCTTATTGTCTTTCTCAGTAGGTATGGAAAAAAATGCATTTATCAGATCAATGGCAGAGTAACACACACTGAGGCAGGGTGGCTCTACACTAGCAGAGATGCCCTGTGTGGCACAGACTGCAGTTGGAATTATCACGTGGCTGAGTTTGTGACAGTCCACTGCCAATTCTTTAGTATCTTTCTGGATTGTTTCTGGTTTAACTGGTGAATTAATGGGGTTATGTTGGGGGCCAGCCCTGCTGTGTTCTATGTTTTTAATCTCAATAATAATCTTTGAAACTTTTTCAGTATGCTAAATTGTGCTTGATTTACTATACAGTCATGTGTTGCTTACTGACAGGGATATGTTCTGAGAAATGTGTTATTATGTGATTTCATCATTGTGCAAACATTGTAGAGTGTTCTCACACGTATCTAGGTGGTACAGCATACCGCACACCTGGGCTAAATGGTGCAGCCTGTTGACCCCAGGCTATAAACCTGTGTACCATGTTAGTGTGATGAATACTCTAGGCAACTGTAACATAATGCTGAGTATTTTTCTACCTAAATATATATAAACATAGAAAAGATATAGTAAAAATATTACATAAAAGAAGAAACATGTTACACCCGTACAGGGCACTGCAAGACCAGGAGCTACTCTGGGCGAGTGAGTGAGTGGTGAGTGAATGTGAAGGCCTAGGACATTACTGCACACTGCTAGAGACTTTGTAAACACTGTGCACTTCGGCTACCCTAAGTTTATGAAGCAAAACACTTTTTTTTTTTTTTAGTAATAAGTTAACGTTAGCTTACAGTAATGTTTTAACTTTATAAGCAATTTTTAAAAAATTTTTGAACTCTTTTCTAATACTGTTTAGCTTAAAACACACTTTGTACAGATGTACTAAAATATTTTCTTGTTTATATTTTTATTCTGTAAGTTTTTTTCTATTTTTAAAATTTTGATTTTGATTTTTCACTTTTTAAAACTTTTTGTTAACAACGAAGACACAAAACCACATGTTAGCCTAAGCCTACACATAATCAGGGTCATCAATATCACTGTCTTCCACCTCCACATCCTGTCCCAAGGGAAGGTCTCCAGGAGCAATCACATGCATAAAGCTGTTGTCTCCTGTGATGGCAGTAATTCTTCTGGAATCCTCCTGAAGGACCTGCCTGAGGCTGTTTTACAGGTAACTTGTTTTATTTTATTTTGTTTTACTTTGTAATTAGGAATATGTGCTAAAATAATGATAAAAAGGATAGTACGCTAAATATATAAACCAGACCCATAGTTGTTTATGGTCATTATCAAGTCTTATATACTGTATATAATTACATGTGCTGGACTTTCATATGACTGGCAGTACAGTAGGTTTGTTTGCACCAGTGTTGCCACAACCACATGAGTAATTCATTGCACTAAGATGGTACAGTGGCTAAGATGTCACTAGGTTTTCAGGTCCATTGTAATCTTTTGGGACCACTGTCATAGCTGAGGTTCATCATTGACCAAAATGTCATTACATGGTGCATAACTCTTATTGGTGACAGAGGGGGGAGGGCTCAGAGACGTCCATGTGGCCTTTCCCACTGTGATAACTCTTACCTCACATGGCAAGGAGTCAGTGTGTGGTTTCTGCCAAATGTCATATGTATCCCTCCCAATTATCATTTAGAAAACAGAAGACATGATCGCTGGGTGGGTCATGGACCCATTGGACCCACAGTAACTGAAACCTGAGCCAGGGCTTCATTCACTACTCAGTCCTCCTGTATCCTCTCTCTAAAAGAGGGATCATGGTCTCTCCATATCTTATCAACTTGCACATTGTGTACCACAGTCATAAAATGCTGCGATATTTTCCTTTCCCCACTGTATGATTACTTATTTAAAGGGAACTGCGTCCTTTTGGAAAAGGACTGGAGATAGCATTTGTGAAGGCACTTGCCGTAGGACTGAAGGTTCCTGCTGGGGACATGGCTTCTACTTCAGGCTGTGGGATCTGGGTCTGAATGCTTAGGTCTAGAAGCTGAAAAAGTGACTGTGACGATTTACTGGGACAGCTCTCCTCAGTCCTCTGATCATCCGTTTTTTATGTGCACCGTACAAACTGAACATTAGCCTTGTTGCCTACTCATCTGTATTGTCTATGTGACATGTTCTATTATCTCCTGAGCTTTTTGACTGCTATAATGACCTTGCCTTTTATTAGGAGAGTTGTTTCCTTTTTATTCTAATATTTAAGTGCACCATCCAATCTCTCTGATTTTGGGATTCTATCATTCTTATTGCTGTCAGGGAGCCTACTTCTGTAAGATCATCTCCCACAGTTAGCCCTGGCCTACAGAGCACAGCCTTTTCTGAGATTCTCAGGGATGCAGTTGTCCCTCCCTCTAACCATTGCATTTTTTACTGCTTTGGTAAACAGTTTCCCCGTGCTGCCCACAGAACATAGCCAACAAGTTGGTTTTCTGGCATAGAAAGTACTAGAAGGAAGTATGTTCCTTCCACCACATTCCTTTCTCTGAGCATTTATCTTCTACTTTATTTTCTTCCATGGCCTTTCTACTAGGTTGACCTTATATACATGGACTATTACTTTCCTCAAGGTTCCAAGAACTATTAAAGCATACTGGGTCTTTACCATGTTGTTAAATTTTGTATCTTGGGTGAGTACTTCCATATGAATAAGTTTTCTTTTATACAACTTTGCCACCTCCCTTGATCTAGTGCCTTCAAGATGTAGTCTCATGTATCAGATCCTGCTGGTACATGTTGGCTAGGTCCTGTGGCTCCTTTAGGGTATAGTTCTTTTCTCTCTTAGTAATTCTATTACCTTCCTGACAAATTTATGATACGACTTAATTATTAGTTATTTGTGTGTGTCAAGGGGCAGGCATTAAAAAAGATGTGTGTTATCTTGTAAGGGCAAAGACCCTCCCCCTTGCTTTTTATCATTTTCAATTAAGGTGATGGGTGGGGGTTGGCTACCCTGTAACAGAAATGAGTAGACCATGTTAGCAGGTGCAGAGATTTCATAGGGATCTGGCATTCAAGATTTTAAGTGCATTAGCTCAAATATTCCATCCCATGTCTCAGGGTCCCATGCCTTTCCAAGGGCCCTGGCTTTAGCAACAGAAGGCTTGATGAGCTTTAGAATTCGAAGCTCTGTTACTGCCTTATAAGCATGTCCTGGGTTTTGATCCTTTTTCTTCAGCAGATGAGAGGCACTCTATATCATGCTAATGAAGCTCTCCAACTCTTAGATTGAGCTTTCCAACCCTCAATTGTCACTGTTTTCCTTCAGTGTATTGATTGCAAATACACTGATTGACCCAAAAATAGATACCTAATGCCATAGTTCTTCTAATTTCTGCCTTCCTGAAATTTCTCAATCACTGAGATAATTCTCACGCTAGTCCATTCTTTTCCATCTGTATCCAATCACAGTTCACTATGGGGAAAAGCTTTAGCAATTTCACTGCTACAGGATGCCTGTGGCCACTTGTATTCCATTTATCACCAGTGATAGGATTCTCATAGCCAGTTGGTCAGGCATGATCCACATTCCACTTTACACCCTATTTAGAGACCTGCATTTTAGAGTCCACTTCCTCAGACTACTCCTGGTACAAAGGCTTACACTGGGTTCCCCCAGGAAGCAGACACAGAAGCAGATGTTTATTTGCATACAGGTGTTTATTAGAGAGTGTTCACAGGAACAACATCTGTAGGGAAATGAAGGAAGGAGAGGTGGGCAGAGGAAAGAAGTGACCTGCAGGGTAGATCCCACAGGGAGCTCTAGAGCTGAGATGACCCTTCAGGATTTGCCCCAACTGAAGAGTAGGTGGTCAAGCTCTGTAGTCTTGCATTGACTAGTCATCAAAGGTCTGCTGTTCTGAGGGAGGGGGTGTGGCCCTGGGTGAAGCTGCTGTCTTCAGCTGAGTGTACCTAACGGGGAGCCACTCAGTTGACAGCCATTAGCCCCAACATTCCTGGCAACTGTGGCAAAGGGCTGCTCAGACCCAAAGGAGGACCTAGTTAGCAAAGCACAGCATCAAAAGGAGGACCTAGATAGCACAGCACAGCATCCACAGGAGGACCTAGTTAGCACAGCACAGCATCCAAAGGAGGACCTAGTTAGCACAGCACAGCATCCAAAGGAGGACCTAGTTAGCAGAGCACAGCATCCAAAGGAGGACCTAGTTAGCACAGCATCAAAAGGAGGACTTAGTTAGCACAGCACAGCATCCAAAGGAGGACCTAGTTAGCACAGCACAGCATCCAAAGGAGGACCTAGTTAGCACAGCACAGCATCCAAAGGAGGACCTAGATAGCACAGCACAGCATCCAAAGGAGGACCTAGATAGCATAGCACAGCATCTACTAAAAGATTTTCAAACTGGGAAATTAACATAATCAAATTATTTCATTAGAGCTTCACCTTGTCAGAATTAAAAAAAGATTGGAAGAGTTCACAACAAGTTTGAAGTGCTCTAATGTTGTTATATTTTCATATTTATATTATACATGAAGGACAGTATATTCCTACTAGGAAGAACTCCAAGTTAGGAATTACAAGAGAAATATAGAAAAATATACTCTATATGGGATAGTAATTCCCCCAGGGTATTTCTATTTCAAGTCCTTACAAGTCTTACTATGATTCCATTGTTAGTTAATCTCCCACTCATTAATGGCTTTTCACCAGTGTCGTTCTGCAAGCCAAAGTGAAGGGAAAGTGAGTAACAAGTTAAACAGATAGTAACAGGTTAAAGAAACGGAAATTCGTATGTAATTTGCATGAGCATCAGGATATCGGAAAAAGTTACAGTGGATGCGATAGTAATGAGAAATAGACCTGAGGTTATTAAGTCAAAGAGGGTAATAGACTTTGTGAGCGCTAGGTCACTGCTCAACATCTAGCCTTGGTTGAAAGTAAGGGTAGAGGAGAAGGAAGAGAAGTGAAAACAGAAAAGGAAGCACAATGTTCAAAAAATTGCTATTCTTTCTGCTTTATAAGGGTAATGTACAAATATACTCTTTGCAAGAAGTTTAAGAAATACAGAAATTTAAAAGTAAAACTTTCTAATCATCACCAAGAAAAAAATCATTGCTAATATTTCTATTATTTTTGTGAATATTTTAAATACAGTTGGTTACATAATGTATATACATTTGTAGCTTGCTTCACTTAATATTTTCCCTTATATCAAAAAATTTTGTCATTAAAACTAATTATTTGAAAATGCCTACTTTCATTGTGGTATGCCATCATATGAATATGCCATATCCCCTTGTTGTTGGACATTGAGATGGTTTTCCAGGGTTTGCTTTTTTAACTATTAAAATTGATGCTGTGAAGAATTTTTTTATAGAAAATTTTCAATGTAGCCCTTGTTAGTTTCTGAAGAAAAATTTCTAAAATCAGGAATCTTGGGTCAAATTACACAAGTTTTTAAAATGCCCTTGATGAAATCACCAAATTGTTTCCAGAAATGTGGTTTCAGTTCTTGCTGGTATGAGCAATGTGTGGTGTGTGTGCTCCTCTCTAAATGCAGTCCTGTCTTGACATTCTGCCAGTATACTCTACATAAATGTGATCTTGCTGTTGCTGTCTTGTTTTGTATTTTTTTAGTTAGTAGGCTGACTCTTAGGCACTTGAGCATGCTTGGAAACTCTTCCTCCCAGACCCATACCTGAAAGGCAGGTTGGTGCCCATGCACCCCTCACCTGTGTCACAGTTTCTGATGAGCATTTGTCGTGAGCAGCTCTACATGCAGCCAGACAGGCTGCCACTCTGACACGGCAAGCCACCAAACACTAGACTTCCCAGGGGTCTATGCAAAAAGATCTCACATTTAGGAACTGTACCGTTATACAGTAAAATGTGTTCCCTCCACTCCCCAGATTCATTCGTTGAATCTCTAATCTCAGGACCTCAGATTGTGGCTCTATGTGGACCTACGGTACTTGCAGAGGTAATCAAGTTAAAATGAGCTCATTAGGTTGGACCTTAATCCAGTATGACAAATAGTTCTTATAGAAAGGGGAAATGTAGACACTGAGACATGCATGGATGCTTCGAAGATGTGAGGGGCACAGGGAGGAATTGGCCATCTCCCAGCCAAGGGGAGAGGCCTGGAACAAACGCTTTCCTGCAGCCCTCAGAAGGAATCAATCCTTTCCTACTTCCAGCCTCCAGAACCGTGAGCCAATAAATCTCTGCGGCGTAAGCCCTCGGTCTGTCGTACTTTGTTATGGGAGCCCTAGCAAACGAATACATACACATTGTAGAATCTGAAGAGGCCCATCAACAGCTGTTTTCTGGAAGGCTGAAGATCACTGTGCTGCTGCATGCAATCCCTTCTCTCTAGCCACACTGTGCATCCCCATTTGCTGGGCCGCTCAGAGCCTGTCCCTGGAAGTGCAGACGGAAGCAGGCCCTGGAGCTCTGTGAAACTCTTAGACTGGGAGGTCGTCAGGCCTCAGGGAAGTCATCAGAGCCTCAAATTTAGGAAGTTCTTGGGGAACATAGGGGCAAAAAGATCATAGCTCAGAGAATGCAGCTTCTGAGACATGAAGAGGAAAGTGAGTTTCGAGCTGCTTTTTTCAGTTTAACCACCTGAGGCCATTCTTCCTGCCCTGGGTTCCCTTGAGCTCCACCTATTACTACTCCTTTACCTGAACCAGTTGCAGCAGGCTTCTTTGCCTGGTGACGAGAGGATCCTAGATTAAGACAGCTTCAGATTCTGAGTCTGTGAGGATGGGACTGGGTGTCAGGGGTGTGGGGCAGAGGGTCGTAGGGTTGGGGCAGCCAGGGACAGATGGTGACTGCAGCATCAGGGCGTGGATGGGCTATCCCTTTGGGCTCTGAGTTCAGTGACTTTGGGAAATCTGGAAATTTCCCCAGGTTCTTCCAATAGAACTGTCAGTCCTAGATCTTAGGAGGTAGTACAAGAGTTAGGCCTTTTCTGGATTTTTCACCATTCTTGTGGTAAGAAGGGAGAGGCTACACCTGGAATTGCTTTTGGAAGCCACTTTAAATGGATGCCTCAGGATCAGACTTGAAATAGAAAAGCCTGTTAACTAAAAGCACACAATCACCTTTTCCTTTTATTTTGCAATGATTAAGAGAGGATTTGAAAACCCTCCCTGTTTGTCATAGATCTTTACTTAAAAAGTATTGTGAATGGCTAAAAATACTATCCCTAATCACATAATAACATCAAAGCCACATGAAAGCATACCACAGATAAGTATATAAAGAATGTGTTCACATGCATGTATACAGATATAATTGCTCATATCCACCCTGATTTCACTGTCACTTAGAATCCTCCCTCTTCTTTATCCCTTAATCTTTCTGCCTCCAAACATGATTAAAACATAAAAGAAAGTCATTGTCCTCAAATACTTTAGAGTCTTGTTGGAATTTTTTTCAGGGGAATATCGAGAGGAGAAAGATAGGCAAACAAGTAACTGCAATGCAGTGTTTTATGTGCCGTAATAAAAATATATACAAAGACATATAGAGTCCAGAGCTGTTCTGTCTGTGTCTGGGCTTGCTGGGAAGGCTTCCAAGGAAAGTAACCCTTAGGCTGCACCTAGAAGGATGAGAAAATTTTTCAGGCAGTACATGGGAAAAAGTTGTCCCAACCAAAAAGTCTGATGGCAGAGTCACAGAGCCTGTCCAGGGTGCTGAGAAGGGATGCTGTAATCCAGGAGCCACCTGGTGACAGTGGGTGTGTGTGGAATGATGCGGGATCATTGAAAGTCTCCTTTGAGATCTGGAATCCTTGATGCCATGTCCAGGGAACCATAAGGATTGGCTGTCACTGAGTTGTATATAACTGAGTTGTATTTCCCTCATTGGTGGAGGGAAAGTAGTAATTTCTTCCAGATAAATAGGGAGAAGGATCATATAAGCTATTTCATTAACTGTGTTCTCTGACCAGAAAAGACTGACCGCACAGAGCTGCAGGCTAGTGAAATATTATGATATTTATTTGCAAGACCTAACTAGCGTCTAGCCAGGTGGTTGGAGGGACACTGTTTTCTCTGAAGTGCCCATCCATTTGTGACTAAAAGTACATAAAATCCTACAGACAACTACGGGTCCCCTATAAGCATCACTTGCACCTGCTGGCATTTTGCCCCATCAGTGACTGGGCTGTCACTCCTAAGTGCAGATTGTAAGCAGCCATGGCTATGGGAGTTCCGGTTTCCTCGTTCAGCAGCTGACTTCTCTTTATTACCTGGCGAGGCCTCTGGCTGTGGAAGGATGCAGCACTCGTGTTGGTAGAAATGCTACCTCAGGGTTTTCATGATGCTTCTTAGATTCCACTCATTTCTGAAGTCTGCATGGGGCAGAGCTGAGTCTTCTGAAGGCATTGACACAATCCAAGTGCATGTGAGCCAAATTGGTTTTCCCTGCTGTTTCCCAGCAAAAAATGATAATATTTTAGTGATGGTGCTGGCGGTGGTATATGGGGAAGTTGACTATTGCGGAGTACTAGACAGGTGGGTGACAATAGGTAGAAATGTTCCACTTCAAGTCTTCCCTGACTTGTATTTTATAGAGTTAAAAAAGCTCAAAAGACAAGACTAGTAGTATTTAGATACCTTGGTCAACTCCTAGCAAAGTGCTGAGACCCACATTATGTTGGTCCCTTTCAAAGACTGGAGTTTGAGGTAAAGACAAGAAATAGGCTATCTTGGATTTACATTATTTTAAAAAAGTAAGATATAATTCATTTTATGCATCCCCATCCATCTTCTGTAAGAGAGCCACGTATGTGAGAGAAAAGCACCAGCTGAAAAAAGAAAGCTGCTCCTTCACCTCCCTTCAGCCCCCATGCCATCTGTCCTGTTGGGAGTCATTCAATACAGAGGAAAGATGACAAACAGAAAGTGAGAGCAAGGCACCCCGATTCTAGTTCTGCCTCTGGGATGGCTGTTCAGCTTGCTCAGGGCATCAGTCATCTCAACTCAGCAGTAAGGGAGCTGGGCCTCAGGAGTTAGAAGCATCAGTGACAAAAATCTCTTTTGGATTGACTTTGGAGAAAAAATAAGGAAAAAAACTGGCTAAGGGTGCATAAATGACAGAAAATGGGACTGTGATCACGTTACCTTAGAAACTATAGAAGCAAAGAGAGGAGGGGCAGAATCAATGACAAATTCATGATTTAAAGAAGATAAAGATTTTCAAATGTGCAGAGAAAAGCTAAAAGGCACCTCACTGTGAAAGGAAGAGGGCTCAGGAGGGATGGTGGCTCTCAAGAACAGGGCTCTTACCAGGCAATTACAGAAGAGCCCAGTGAGAAATAGAGGAGAAACAGGTAGAGTGACAACTCAGAAAATGAATGTGGCTCAAGGGATCTCAAAATATAGCCCCAAGATAGGCAGAGGATGAAAACATGAATGAGTTTCATCACCAAGGATGAGAACATGAATGAATTAGTTACCTTTTAAAATGCAGGCTTGATGTGTTTTCCCTTCTTAAAATCCCATGCTCTGTAGAAAATAGTAAAATCAAATGTATTAATTAAGATGCTATCACAAGCATCATTCTTCAGTCTCCAACTCCAAGACCAGTACTTAGATGTGTCAGGAGACATGGCACCCACTTAGGGAGATGGTTCCTAGCCTACAACACCCTTTGCTTCTTTGATGATGCAGTACCTACTCATCGTCTTATATTCTTTTTTCATTCTGAAAAAGCTTGCATTAACAAGTTTAATATCAGAGGAATAAAAAGAATATAAAAATATCCATTATCCTTCCCCACACAGACAGTGGTTAATAACTTATTGCATATTTTTCTAGATTTCTATGTATAATAAAAAATTCTATCATTATATTTAAATAAAGTGATATTGTATATATGATTATGCATGCATTTATGCATATATCTTTACAATATTCTATTTTCATTTATTCTACCTAATACGGTATTTTGGTCATCTTTGCAGATTAATACTTAAAACTTTTTAAAATTTATTTTTAACAACTGTTATAATTACATGCCAGGTATCATTTAATGAAAGTCTTTTCTTTTATCTTTTTCCTGTTTTTCTTTTATTTTAGAGACAGAGTCTCACTATGCTGCCCAAGCTGGGCTTGAAGTCCTGGGCTCTGGTCATCCTCCCACCTCAGCCTCTGAAAGGGCCGGGATTACAGATCATTTCTAGTGTCACTTAGTTTGAATTAATTTCTATTATAAACAGAAACATACTTGCATGTGTATCTTGTACAAATATGCGCTTACTTTTCTTATTTACTTTTTCATTAATCATTTATTCAACAACTGTTAATTAAGCAATTGTTTATTACAAGCCACTTAAAGCTCATTTGCACTGGGCAGCCTAAGACTCCCTAATCTCCTGGCTAAGGCAAAGTCACTCCTGTCTGTCACCTCCCTGTTTGTACATTTTTGTGTTTCCCCATCCTTTTGGACTGTGAATATTTGTAAAGGTTGTCATCATTGTTCTAATTTTCAAAAAATATAATAAATGTACATTTTTAAATTAGAGATTTGAAAACCGAGTACTGTTCCTGAAACAAACTCTGTAACATTTTTAGAGCATTACGGAGAAAGAGAAAAACCTCAATGAGTCAGAATGGTTGATGTAAAGCAAGGCCATGCCAGATTAACCACATTTTTTAAGAAGGTTTTTTTTATATAGCAAATATAGATCAGGGAATGTTGTAAATGGAAGCTATCTTGGTCAATAAAACATTTTTTAAAAACTGGCATCCTTATAGCTACAGAGGAAAAAATCTATTTAACAATACTGTCAATAGGTTAATTTATAATTGGTTGAGCGATTGTGTCTGAAGAGTAGAGATTAATAAGTCAACATCAACCTAGGGGAACCTGGAAATATACCATAGGATTCTGGCTCTGTCCTACACAGAGTTAAATAGAAAATTTATTTCTAAAGGCTCACACAACAAGCCAACAACAGGATTATACAAATGCTATGTTCTTGGCTTCTTGCAGAGTAGAGCTTCCGTTTGCTGATCCTGTGGTCCCTTGGATATACTGACATGATGTAGCAGAAGGGGATGAATTACATAGCTGCTGCATTTTAGGGTACTTCTAATGTGTTTTTTTTTTTCCTATAAATTAATTAGACAAAACTAGGTGGTGAAAAGGCAGATCTTTCAATCCTATAAAAAAAAATAAATCACCTGTCATAGCCTGGTGTGTTCTTCTACATTGATTACATTATTATTTTCTTAACTTTTAATGTTCAGATCATTTAAAATTCACATGCAGTTGTAAGAAATAATGCACAGAGAGCCTGTATATTTTTAACATAATTTTATTTTCAGTGGTAACATCTTAAATAACTGTAGTACAATATCAAATCAGGAAATTTGTATTGATAGGATCAATATCCTTCTTCAGGTGTCACCAGTTATATGTGCACTCACTTGTGTATGTGTGTATTTAGTTCTATACAATTTTATCTTATCCACCACAGTCAACGTATGAAGCAGTTCCGTTGTGAGGATCTCTCACACTGCATTTGGAGCCTTACATTTCCCTTCAGCCTCCTCTTCCCCAACCCTATCCTAACCCTTGCCGACCAATAATCTGTTTAATTTGTATAATGTTGTCATTTCAAGAATCCTGTATAAAGTAGTAGGTTTCCTTTTGAGCATTTTTTTCACTCAGCATAATTTCATTGAGATCCACTCAGGTTGTATGTATCAATAGCTCATTCCTTTTTACTATTTAATAATCGTCCATGGTATAAACGTACTAGAATTTGTTTAATCATTCATCCAATGGAAGATTTGAGTTGTTTCCAGTTTTCGGCAATTACTAATAAAGCTGCTATGTGTATGGTGTTTTTTTCTGTTAACCTAAGTTAATATTTCTTTGGGTTAAATGCCTGAGAGAATAATCACTGGGTCTTATGACAAGTATATATTTATCTTATAAGAAATTGCCCTTTTCCTTTCTAGAATGGCTTTATGATTTTATATTTTCACTGGCAATGTGTGGAAGATTCCATTCCTCCATACATTCATTAGGATTTGATGTTTTATTATTATTATTTTTTAGTTGTATTCGGTGTGAAATTTGGGTTTC
This sequence comes from Sapajus apella, assembly GCF_009761245.1. NCBI lineage: Eukaryota > Metazoa > Chordata > Mammalia > Primates > Cebidae > Sapajus > Sapajus apella. The sequence goes on from NW_022437074.1 coordinate 1,227,675, forward strand.
AATCTACATTTTCTTTTATTTTTTTAAATTATACTTTAAGTTCTGGGGTACATGTGCAGAATGTGCAGGTTTGTTACATAAGTATACACGTGCCACGGTGGTTTGCTGCATCCATCACCCCATCATCTACATTAGGTATTTCTCCTAATGCTGTCCCTCCCCTATCCCCCCACCTCCTGCTATCCCTCCCATAGCACCCCACCCACCGATAAGCTGTGGTGTGTGATGTTCCCCTCCCTGTGTCCATGTGTTCTCATTGTTCAATGTCCACTTACGAGTGAGAACATGCCGTATTTGATTTTCTGTTCTTGTGTCAGTTTGCTGAGAATGATAGTTTCCAGCTTTATCTATGTCCTGCAAAGGACATAAACTCATCCTTTTTTAAAATGGCTGCATAGTATTCCATGGTGTATATGTGCCACATAATCTTTATCCATTCTATCATTGATGGGCATTTGGGTTGGTTCCAAGTCTTTGCTATTGTTAATAGTGCCTCAATGAACATACATGTGCATGTGTCTTTATAGCTGAACGTTTTATAATCCTTTGGGCATATATCCAGTAATAGGATTGCTGGGTCAAACGATATTTCTATTTCTAGAGCCTTGAGGAATCACCACACAGTCTTCCACAATGGCTGAACTAATTTATACTTCCACCAACAGTGTAAAAGTGTTCCTATTTCTCCACATTCTCTCCAGTTGTCTCCTGATTTTTTAATGATCGCCATTCTAACTGACATGTGATGGTATCTCAATGTGGTTTTGATTTACATTTCTCTAATGATCAGTGATGAATGAGCTTTTTTCATATATTTTTTGGCTGAATAAATGTCTTCTTTTGAGAAGTGTCTGTTCATATCCTTTGCCCACTTTTTGATGGGGTTGTTTTTTTCTTGTAAATTTGTTTAAGTTCTTTGTAGATTCTGGATATCAGCCCTTTGTCAGATGGGTAGATCACAGAAATTTTTCCTATTCTGTTGGTTGCCAGTTCACTCTAATGATAGTTTCTTTTGCCGTGCAGAAGCTCTTTAGTTTAATTAGAACCCATTTGTCTATTTTTGCTTTTGTTGCCATTGCTTTTAGTGTTTTAGTCATGAAGTCCTTGCCCATGCCTAGGACTATCTGCATTTTCTTAATAATCATCGACATTGGAGCATCTTTTCATGTGCTTATTTGCCATTATATGTCCTCTTTGATGAAATGTTTCTTCACATCTTTTGCCCATTTTCTAGTTGTATTGTTTGTTTCTTCATTGTTTAGTTTTGAGAGTTCTTTACATATTGCAGATATGAGTTATTTGTCATATATGCCATTTGCAAATATTTTCTCCTAGTTTCTGGTGTATCTTTCATTGCTTTACAGGGTCTTTCACAGAACAAAATTTTAACTTCTGATAAGGTCCGGTTTATCAATTTTCCCTTTTAACCTTTTATCATGCTTTCAACAGGTATGGCTTATATTTCCTTAAGCAAACTAATTTTAGATTAGTTTTAGTTTTGCAGAAAAGCTTCAAAAACAATACAGAGACTTCCCATATAGCCCTAATTCGGTTTCTCCCATTTTAACTTCTTACGTTACTATGGCAGATTAGTCACAACAGAAAAATCAATATTGGTACATTACTAGGAATTAAACTCTACACTTTATTTGGTTTCAGTAGTTTTTTTCCTAATTCTTTTTCTCTGTTCCAGGACCTAAATCAGGATTCCACTTTGGGTTTAATCATCAGGTCTCCTTAACTTTGTCTGGTATGTGGCAGTTTCTCAGAGTTTCCTGGTTTCTGATGACCTCGATAGTTTTGAGCAGTTGGTCAGATATTTTGTAGACTATCCTTCAATTTGCATTCATTTGATGTTTTTCCTCTATTAGGCTGGGATTCTGGGTGTTTACAAAAATGACCACAGAGGTTAAGAGCCATTCTCATCCCCTATAACTAAGGTACATGCTGTCAATATCCCTTACCACTGATGATGCTAACCTTGACCACTTGGTCAAAATAGTGTTTAGCAGTTTTCTTCATTGTAAAGCCCCCATCCTCTTTTTTTCATACCTGCTTTTTGAAAGCAAGTAACTAAGCACACTTCTTTGAGGTGGGTGATATCTACATCAATTATTTGGAATTCTCTTGTATAGCAGATTTGTCTTCCCCCACCCCCACCATTTATTTATTTATAACAGTATGTATTCATAGATATCTTCAATCTTGCATTATAATCTAACATTATGTTGTTTTATTGCTCAAATTTTTCCAGCTTTGGCAATTATGAGTTCTTTCTGGGTGACTATTGTGACTCTCTAATTCTTGTGTCATTGTTGAGCACATCTTGAATTTATGACACTTCAAGTTGCTCTAGGCTTATTTGCATGCTCCATGCTACTGTCTTAGAATCAGCCATTTCTCCAGAAAGACCTAATTATTTTTATTGGAGGATGGTATTAGTAATAAATCTATGTGTTGGTAGTGCTTTACTTTTTGAATAATAATTACAGTGATTTTTCAGCCTAATATACTATATGGTGTTCTGTGAAATATGAGCAAAATAAGATGAAGGCCTTTCCTATAAATGCCTTCTTCTTAAGTTCTAAAGACATGTGCATGAAAACTTACCATTTGTCTTGAGTTTGCTGTAAAGTGCCCAACCTTCTTGTTTCGCTGGGACTGAGAGGGTTCTATTATAAGGGACTTGCAGTGTAAAACCAAGGGTGATGTCACATTTGATAGTGATGGCTGGAACTGGGCAGCCCTCTTGAGACCATGAAGGATGTCAGTCTAATGGGAAAAGTAATGTGCTGCAAAGAGCAGAACAGAAAAATGGAAAGAACCCGGGACTTTGATGACTTCAGGGAGTCGATTCTTGAATTGCTCTTCGTTAGAACATTTGTTCCTGTGAGATAACTATTTACTATTTGGTCATTTTGTGGTCATCTGTCAGAACAGATGTATATATTGAGTTAAAGCTCAATGTCAGTATGCCGTTTGGGATTCAGAGCTCATGCATTATTGATATTAAAACTACTGATACTGATACTTGTGGTTTCAACATCGTTTTGTGACATAGTTTTTCTTTGTAAAGGAGGTCTTTGGATCAGTGTTTGTAAAAATTAACTCACTGAGTTGTTCAGTCTTCTATGTCTTCATTGCTTTCAACAACCACTGGTTGTTGATAGTGGGCCAACACTTATGTTAGGTTCCGAGAATACGAAAATAATTATTGGCTATATCCTGCCTCTGAGGCTCAGAGGCAGTTCAGGCGAGGAGACAGAGACGCAAACAACTATAGTGATGCCGGTGATAGAACAAGCAAAGTGACATGGGCTTGCAGAGAAGAAACCAAATAATTTCTAAGGACTGGACAGGGGAAATGTGAAGGGGTTGGAATTAGTGAAAAAAAAAAATGCTAGAAAGAGAGCCAAAGGAAGAAGAAGAGAAGAGCATTTTAGGGTGCATGAAATGTGGGAGCAATTTGTGGGAGATGAAGACACAGAATTTTTGGAGAGAGCAAGCAGTGGTGAGGGATGTGCTACAATGAGAGATGAGGTTGGCAACATTAGGTCGAACCAGCCTCTGAAGAGCTTTGAATGCCAGGCTAAAGATTTTGGATTTTAATTATGTTATAAGCCTCTTAATGAATAAAAATTATGTGACTTTCATAAGGGTTTATCTTGCCCTTCAATAAACATTGTATTCAGCTCTATAAACAGGAAGTATGGATATCAATGACATTTTATTGATTCAGAAAAAATAATTATAAATTATTTTGGAAGTGACGTACTCTTCTTTTTTCCCCCATTTCCTTTTTCTCCTCCTCCTCTTATTCTTCCTTTTAAGCAAATCTGGGTTTTCTATATTGATTTTATTTAGAATTTTTTTGCTTCATTTCAAAACTAGATATTCAACCGATTCTCATGAGTCCAAATTCAATTGGAAAATATTTTCTCTCTATAGGACAGTAATTTAGCATCAAAAACCCACAGCTGGTTTTCTATAGCAATTGATCTTTTAGATTTAAGGTACAATTTCCTGTCTAAAAAGTATTTGGTGATGGTATAATTACCTTTAAAATATTATATATGAGATTACATTCATGATAGTGCTCTTCAAATAGAGTCTCAAGGTATACTGTGAAACCAGCTGGAGAACAGATCCTTGGTAGATATGCTACATAGGGTAAAACTTTGAAAGCGTCTTAGAATTTGTTTTGTTCTAGGAATCTTAATGCAATTTTAATACCATTGTTAGTTTAATTTTTTTGTTGAATAATAAAAATCAGGAGAAATGGTTTAGTTGAACTTAAAAAAATACGCTTTCACCAACAATATAAGCAATTTATGACTTCCATTTTTGAGATAGAGTCTTGCTCCGTTGCCCAGGTTGGAGTGCGGTGGCACAATCTCAGCTCACTGCAACCTCCGCCTCCTGGGTTCAAGCAATTCTCCTGCCCCAGACTCTCAAGTAGTTGGAACTACAGGTGCCTACCAACACGCCTGGCTAATTGCTAATTTTTGTATTTTTAATAGAGATGAGGTTTTGCCATGTTGGCTAGGATAGTCTCCAACTCTTGACATCAAGTGATCCACCTGCCTCAGCCTCCCAAGTCCTGGGATTTTAGGTGTGTGCTGTTGTGCCCGCCCACAATTTATGACATCTTTTTTTATATTTATTGGGTTTAGGTATATACACTATCATAAACTTAGTGTAAGGAAATGCTCTTGGAGCAGGCAGAAAGGTAAGAGTCAAATGTCTATAGCAGACAGTAAAGTGTTACACTTGACATGGTTCTAATTTCCTCTTCTTCATAACTCCTGTGGAAGTATGTGCTGTTTATCAGTGAAATCCCAATCACTTTCTGCACAATTCTCTGGTGTCAAAAGTCTCTGGCAAACACATGAACTTTAGCTGCTGAGTTGGTGTAAACTCCTCCTGGAAGGCGATGCTCCTGAGTGCTTGCACATAATTACACAATGATGTGGTTTTGAGAATTTTCGAAACAGTCTATTTTAAATTTGGCTTTTCCAAAGCAATTCTTTACTCTCTGGCAGTAATTATCAAATTCACATTAGACAAACAAATGTTAGAATAGGAATCCTAAGAGCATCTTGGCCCTCATATCTAAGCCTTGTAACTATATCTGTGGTGGGTCTATAGATCAAGCTTTGAAGATACACAAGGAATAAAACGATGTCCCTTGGAGATCAGAGTCAATGCTTGTAACTGGGCTTGGATGCTTGTTAGAAGCCACATTCTATTGCAGAATTAAAAGGGACTGACTGGCTCTGGGCAGTAAAAATAAAACCCAGGGCCAGAAAAGAAAGTCTGTATTGTAGAATTAGGGGGAAATTACGACAAACACGAAATTCAGTATAAAATGCAAGCTCAGAGAGATAATGACAAAAGAAGGGCTCAAACATTCTTTTTATGCAGAAATTAAGACCAAGGCAGAATACAAGCCAATCGTAGTATTTTTCCCCGTGAATAAGAGTTTTAGTACTAATCTAGCCACCTCATTTGGCAGATGAGATAACTCAAGGAGGCTGTGGCCTATCTTTGCTTCATAACTGGAGTGGAATCAGAAACATTTCTCTTATTTAGTACTTTCCTTCTATGAGCACTTTGGGAGGGCACCGTGGGGGTGCGTGAGAGAGAAGTGATGGGGTTTGAAGACAGATTGGGTTTGAATACTGGTTCTGTCATCTTAGCCACAATCCCCTCTTCTGCAAAATGAGAATAACAATAGTGTTAAATGAAGTTTAGCCTGAAGCTGCCTCCTTGCATATTTTTAGTTTGGCCCACAGATTTCTCTGTATATCATGGACTATAACCTTAGTGAACCTGTAAAAAGACTGTAGCCTACTCTTGTGCCAAACACCAAGTTTTGGCCAATCAAAGGTGGCCAATTGTTCAAACCCTATTCAAATAAGGCAAATGCCGAGCTATAACCAATTCTGCTCTTTCTGTACTTCACTTCCCATTTCTGTATGTCACTTTCCTTTTTTGTTTTCGAGATAGGTTTTTGCCATGTTGGCCAGGCTGGTCTTGAACTCCTGACCTTAGCTGATCTGCCTGCCTCGGCCTCCAAAGTGCTGGGTTTACAGGCTTGAGCCACTGCGCCTGGCTGTCACTTTCCTTTTTCTGTCCATAAATCTTCCACCATGTGGCTGCGCTGGAGCCTCTGAGGCTGCTCTGGCTCAGGAGGCTGCCCAATTTGTGAATCATTCTTTGCTCAGCTAAACTCTTTTAAATTTATTTTGGCTAAAGCTTTTCTTTTAACAGTAGCTTTAACAATTTTTTTTGGTAAAGTTCTGTGAAAATTAAATGAACTGATGATTGTAGAATTCTTGGTATAGGACATGACATAATAAAGTGACCACTAATGCTATTAATAAGAGGCAAGACTTCATAACTTTGTAATTCAAGATCGAGGTGTAGATAGCAGCAGAGATGTCAGGTGAGAAGGGCAAATGACTCTTGCTCTAAAGTTCGGAGGGACTTGCAGGGATATCGGGGGCATCTTACAAGGAACACAAAGAATGCCCCTTCTCAAAATTTCTGTCTGGAATTGCGAATTATGGGCATTTCTTTACATAGAGTATTGGGCCTCCAGAATTAGGAAGGGTAATCAATAAACAATCAGATTGGGTTGTCTGGGGAAGAGGGAGATGAGGGAACAATCTGGAACACAGCAGACCCTGGAATACTGGGCAAAGAATCAGGGAAATGTATGGAAAAGCAGAGGGCTCATTCTGGAGCTCAGATGAGCAGAGATGGGAACCTCTCTCGACTTTAAATCCTTTTTCAGAAGAGGCAAAGATTGACTGAAATTATTTATTCCCACTAAAGGAAACAGGAAAGCAAGTAAAGTGATCTATCTATTATTTACTCCATCTCAGATAATTGGGAGTAGGTGGTTCTATCTACAAGGATTTAGCTGGAAGTGCTGTTGATCCATGAGTCACATGAATATTCAAAAGTATCAGAGGGATGAAGCCTTGGCCAGTCTCTTTGTTGAGACTTCATGGTGGCTGCTAATGCAAAAGGGAAATGCAATCTGCATTTCTAAAGGATTGCAAAAGCAGTTTTATGATTTGGGCTTGTTCTCCCATCATTCTCATTTTTTGTTTGTTTGTTTTTCATCATTCTTATTTTAATTATAGGATACTTGCTGAGAAAGAACTGCATAAGGAAGGGCGCTTCCACCCTCTCCTCCACCAAAGGGAATTGTAATTAAGAGCAGATTGACAGGACAAGAAGGTGATTAAATCCTAGGCTCAAAGCCTTGCTCCCCTGACACTCTTGACAGAAGCACTTCCTCCAACTTTAACTTTTCTCTATGTGTCGGTATGTTAACCTCTCTGTTCAGCACCATCTTTATAATAACCAAGAGTAGGAGAATTGCAGTATTTATTTTCAGTTGAACTAAGCTAGAGCTGCAGATTTTCAATTTACTGGTTGGGAAGCTGAAGACAAAATTGATTTAAAGTATTCATTTTCCATTTGAATTTAGGTTTTGCCATAGTTTTACAAGGTCCAAAATACTTGAACTTCTGCCATGTTTAAGAAATTCAGAGAAAGCATTGCATGCTTTGTATTTTAGAGAACTTAGTGGATTCACATTGCAGGAAGGATAAACATCAACATTTTTTTTTTCTTTATTTACCACAAAGTAGTAGGAGCTGGTTAACTCCCACCTTAGTGTTCAAAAACTAAAGACCAATGTGACAAAGCCATTAAAAGGGAGTGGGAATTTATTATAAGTATTTATTTTTATTTTTATTTTTTTTTATTGCATTTTAGGTTTTGGGGTACATGTGAAGAAAATGCAAGATTGTTGCATAAGTATTTTTAAGATTGAAAAATCACTTAAACAAGCATTCAGCTAAAAAAGATTCCTTTCTTGCTATAAATTAATATGTAGATCTCAGAAACTGTCATAAGTGCCAGCAGTATTTTTTATTTGAGTTTATAATAGTTGCAAATTCTAATGATGTTCATTTTCTTTGAAACTGACATGATTTGACACTTGCGCAACTGCTGACTTTAGCAAATTGGTAACTATTTCCAGTATTAATAATAGACATTTAAAATCACCAATTGAAAGAAGGCATTGAAGGATATATTAAGCAAAACTTTTTGAGCATTCTTCTGGAATTATTTAAAAATTAACTTTTTATAGGGACCTCATTTTTAATATTTGACTAAAGCAATTTAAAAAATTTAAATAAAATTCTTTTTAAAGCTGGAGTCATGAAGAAGATTGGTTCTGAGTGTCATAAACTGGCTGAAGTATAAATCTTCACAAAGTGGTGTTTGAAATGAACACTATGGTAACTCAATTCGGACAGCCCAACCCAATCATAAATCTTAAGACCCAACCCAGGATCTTCCTATGCATAATGGGCTCTAGTGTTTCACAGTTCTATTAGTAAATCTTGGTAGAGGCTTTTGAACATTCTGGCAGACTCATATCCCTGTGCCTCACTTCTGCATTCGATTTACAACTTTTGTGTTAAACAGGTGCCCCTGTGCTGGGAAGAAGTTAACCACATCCTTAGTTATAGTAATGTTCTCTGCGATGTATGTTGGGGCCATATAAGTGGCCACTCGTCCTGGTACCTTACTGCATACATGTGTTAGTTTTCTTGTTCTAGACATTCCAGGCTAAATTGCACCATTTCTATTATGCCATTTGAAGTTATTGACTGAGCCATAGTTTCTACTTCTCAGATATATAGTGTGATTTTAGGCCAATTAATACTTTAGGAAGTTGCACCATTGTCCTAGCATCTGCAGCTAACTATTATACTTTTCTTTTGTGAGAGTATTAGCGTCAAAACCAGTCCAGACACTGTTCATGTCTGCCAAATGGCTGGTGAGACAGGAGGTCAGATTGAATTAATTTGCACAGTTTCCCATCTGGCGTCTGATTCATTCTGTGAGGCTGCTGGAAACAAAGGAGGTCTGCAGATGACTGCTACTAAAACATGACCATAAGTATATGTTTTCTACCAAAGGATGTCAATGTGAACAGTGACATTGCCCATGGCTCTACCCTATGTTTGTGAAGAGGCCTGATTCGTAAATGCCTGTGGTCTAACAGGTCTAATCTTTCTGACAGCAAAGATTGTCAAACACTGGCACAGGTTGGTAAAAGAGATGGTAGCTTGCTTTAACACTATACACACATATTTATGGGAGAGATTATAAACTATTCCAATTGGAGATAGAGAGTCTTGAATCTTGAATAAGCTAGAAGGCTCTCTAGGGAGCTTTAAACCATAATGTCAAAAATTAGAGGTAGTAAGTATTTTTTCCAGTGAAGCACACCCTAGTCATGGTAAATCCATGAATGCAGTGACACTCTCTAACCCTGAATTGTACTGTCTGAAGTCCAGATATTCTTTGATGCCACTGTATATTTTAGGACTCTGTTTCTTTCGATTGAAACCCACTCCTCATCCTTCAAGAGAATTCTTTACTGTCTGACAATTAAAAGTTAGTCATGCTTATTTTATTTAGTAAACACATTCATTTTTAAAAATCAAAGTTTTCATGACAGCATCAGTGGACTTAACTGGTTACGTCTGTTAAAAGTGGCTTTAATGTTAACAAGGGCAAGAAAAAAATGCTCAATATTACAAATCTTTTGGGAAATGCTAATCTAAACAGTAATGAGATCCTATCCACTAGGATGGCTATTATTGAAACATAACAAAATAAGACAAAAAAATGGCCAGGCACAATGGCTGATGCCTGTAACCTGGGCACTCTGGGAGGTCGAGGAGGGTGGATCACCTGAGGTCGGGAGTTTAAAACTAGCCTGACCAACATGGAGAAACCCTCTTTCTACTAAAAATACAAAAAATTAGCCGGACATGGTGGTGCATGCCTGTAATTCCAGTTACTGGAGAGACTGAGGCAGAAGAATTGCTTGAACCCAGGAGGTGGAGGTTGTGATGAGCTGAGACTGCGCCATTGTACTCCAACCTGGACAACAAGAACCAAAAAAAAAAAAAAAAAAAAAAAATTAGGAAAAAAAAATTGTTGGCAAGGATGCCAACAAACTGAAATTCTTGTGTACTGTTGATGGGAATGCATAAAGGTACAGCTGCAATGGAAGACAATATTGTGGTTCCTCAAAAAAGTCAATGGAATTACTGTATGATTCAGAAATTTCGCTTCTGGATATTTATCAAAAGGATTGAAAGCAGGAATTGGAAGAGGTATTTGTACACCTATGTTCATAGCAGCATTATTATAGTATCCAAAAAGTGGAAGCAGCTCATGTGTCTACTGATGAACAAACCAAATGTAGATACATGTACAAGGGGATATTATTCAGCCCTAAAGAAAGAAACTATGATACATGCTACAACATGGATGAATGTTGAAAACATAAAAGTGAAATAAGTCAGATATTAAAGAACAAATATTGTATGATTCCACTCCAGTCAAATTTACAGAAAGCAGAATACAAGTTACGGTCACCCAGGGTGGAAGGCAGTGGAGAGTGGGGAGCTATTGTTTAATGGGTGCAGAGTTGCAGGTTAGGAGATGAAAGTTTCTGAGATTGATGTCAGTGGTGGTTGTTCCACATTATGAATATATTCAATGCCACTGAATAGTACTTTGAAAAATGACTAAAAGGGTAAATTTTTTACAAATAGCTTTGAGGATCATTCAGAGTTAGAAAAAGAACGAACTTTTCAGTTAGTGGATCTAGATTGGATCTTGATTATGATTGACTTTGACTTTGACTGGGACCCCTTCTTGCATAAGCCACTTTCAAGGTACTGAGAGAGCCTCTAGCGACACGTTCATCGAGTCACATATTTTTAAAAATTTGCAAAAACAAGCTGTTTCATCTCAGTTGATAAGGTCATTTTCTCTTTCCACTTGCCTTTCCCTCCCTTATACTTTTTCTCACTTCAAATGCTATTGGAAGGGCAGCCAGCAATTTTGGGATATAGCTAAGAAGCTGAGGGAGGAATGTATTTAATGTAGTTTTAGAACGGTGTGTTTATGGGCTTTCGTATGTTGGTCAGCTATTGCTAGTCCACTATGGGATTGACTGAAGAATGTTCCCTGGACTAACTAACTCACCTCACCAGGTGTAGTAAAGAGAGGTTTGGGGCTGGAGGTGCTGTGGCAAAAAACATTCTATGGTGCCTGGTATGGAAAATATCTGAGTGGAACCAGAGGCACGAACCATTTACAATTCAAAGAGAATCTAAGATGAGTCACTGAGTAAGGCTTGAAAAACTCTGAAACCTTGCAGATCATATTAAAAAGAAACTTGATGAAAATCTTTCCAATTTGACAAGAATCCAAAAAACTTATGTGACATTACAAAATAGAGTTGTGAAGGTAAAAGAAACTTTTCTAAACTATCAATGACAAAAGCGAATTTGACCAATTCTGGCATATATCATCAAGGAAGTTGAGTGAGGAATGTATTTAATTTAGTTTTAGAGGGGTATGTTTATGTGCTTCTATATATTGGTTTTTATTTCTCTGTATATGCTTTTATATATTGGCAGCCCAGTATACGATTGACTTCAAGGAATGTTTCCTTGGCTAACTCATCTCATCAGGTTTAAGCTGAGAAAAATATGTAGGATTATATTTCTATTCTTTTCATAGAAGATATTACTAAATCACAGTGACAGAAAAGATTAAGGAAAATGCACATAAAATTTTGGGAAAATGTATAATAAAAGTTGAGAGTTAAGTCATGAAAACATATTGTTTTACTAGGTTTTAGGACCTTTTGGTTTATTTATTTTTATTAATTTTATTTTTTATTTTTTGAGATGGAGTCTCCCTCTGTCACTGGAGTGCAGTGGCGCCATCTCGGCTCACTGCAACCTCCACCTCTGGGGTTCAAGCAATTTTCTGCCTCAGCCCCCTGGGTAGCTGGGATTACAGGTGTCCACCACCACACCAGGCTAATTTTTGTATTTTTAGTAGAGATGGAGTTTTACCATCTTGGCCAGGCTGGTCTTGAACTCCTGACCTCATGATCCACCTGCCTCGACCTCCCAAAGTGCTGGGATTACAGTTGTGAGCCACTGTGCCTGGCCTGGTTTATTTTTAAAAGTTGTAATTCAGAGAGGAATAAGCAGAAGTCAGAGACTCAAAAACCAGTGAGGGTGGATGGGGCTTGAGGATTGAAAAACTTACCTATTGGGTACAATGTTCACTGTTCCAGTGATGGGTGCTCTAAAAGCACAGACTTCACCAGTAGGCAATATCTGCATATAACAAAACTGCATTTGTGGGCACTGCAGAACTCTCTGGAAATGTCATGATTGGGCTTTAGAGATAAAATGCCTTCGCCATTCCCCAAATTGGAATATATCTTCCCCCCAAAACCAACCAACCAACCAACCAAACAAACTGCATTTGTATCTTTGAACCTATAAAAATAAAAAATATTAAGTTGTAGTTTTTTTCTCATTTTAAGTATACATGCACTTTCATATCTACTTTTATATTTATGATTTTGTATTCCATGAAGTGCCAAAAATTATAAAAAAAAGAAAGAAACCTTCAGTCTCCATGAAACCTGGATCTAATCTAGTTTGGGACTTAGGATAATTTTGCTCTGAATTTATTTTCTGAGGCCTCGAAAATCAGTAATTATACTATTAAAAAGAGCTATTATGAGCACAAAATTAGGTGGTATGGGTGAGTTTCTGGTACATAGCAGGGTTTCTATAAATGCTTATTTTCTTTTCTCTCATCTGAACTATGATGGCATAAATTTATGATATTAACATTGGCTTTCATATTTTTTCTACCTGGTTACATATTTTTATCTCTCCAAATCCATCCTGAGTTCATTACTCTCCCACCTGGCTCCTGCCTGTGGCCTCTTCCTCCCCGAATCCATCTTTGTCTGCTGCCATGGTGAATTTTCAGAAAGTCAGACCAGATCTGAGTTAAAAATCTGACCTGCTTAAAAATCTTTAATGACTCCCTTTGACCAGAGATAAAGTTGAAATGCCTCCCTGTAGAATTTATGGTTTGTAATTTAAGGTTTTGACTCAGCTGGGGAACAGAGGAGGCTTCCCAGGTAGAGGGTTCTCGAGTCACAGGGCAGCGGGAGTTGTCCAGGCTGGCAGTGGGATGGGCCTGGAAAAAGGTGCCTTCCACTGCTACAACTGCACAGAGCCCCTTCAGAGGCTGCAAGCAGTTGGTTCTGGCTGGTTTATGAATCTAACATGGAGAAGTGGCAAATGTGTGGCCGGAAGAGACTGCCAAGGAGCCTTCCATGATTGGCCTTGACTAGCTTGCTAAGGAATTTGGTGCTCACCTTGAACACCAGGAAGGGAGGTGAAAAAACTTAGTCTGTCTTTCCCCATCCTGACCTTCTAAGTCTTACCTCTATCTGTGACGGCTAAATTGGTGTAACAGCTTTGCTGGACCATGGTTCCTAGATATTTGGTCAAACAGTATTCTAGATGTTTCTGTGATGGTGATTATGGGAGGAGTGGGGAGGATTAATGCTTAAATCAGTAAGTAGACTTTGAGTACAGCAGATGAACCTCCCTGAAGTAGTGGGCCTCAACTAATCAGTTGCAGGTCTTAAGAAATAGACTGAGATCTAAGCAAGAAGGAATTCTGCCAGAAGACTGCATTTCGACTGGAAGTGCTTCTCTTCCTTGAGTCTCTAGCCTATCCTGCAGATTTTGGACTTGCCAATCCCCACAATAAAGTGAGCCAGTTCCTTACAATACATCTCTCTCTCAATGCACACACACATGCACATACGCACATTCTATTGGTTCTGTTTCTCTGCAGATCCCTGACTAATATACCATCCTCTGGTCCAATTCAAATATTATACTGTTTGTAGAATCCTCTAGCTCCAAGTTAGTCATTCTCTACCAGGCTACCCCTGCAACATTTTCTACATAATATTGTTCAAGGCTCAGTGCATGAGTGATGTTTATTTACATCTGTATCTCCCTCAACATGGTGAGCAGCCTGGGAACCAGGTCTCATCCATCAGTGAAGACCCTGTGACTAACTGTAGCTGGTACAAAAAAGGATGCCTGATAAATATTAATTGAATGAATGAAAAAAAAAATAGAATGGATGAAGGACAGTGTATAGCTGTAGTTTCCACAGAGAGTATGATGCAGGGTACTAATAGGTGATCAGTGAATATCCATGATATCCATGTTGATACCGTAGGCAACTATGAACCACATTACTATGAGCCAGACATGATTCCAGGCTCTAAAAATACCATAGAACCTGAAAGGCTCACACACATGTATTTTTATTACATTAGGGGGGCTGGGCGCTGTGGCACACGCCTGTAATCCCAGCACTTTGGGAGGCCTAGGCGGGTGGATCACGAGGTCAAGAGATCGAGACCATCCTGGCCAACATGGTGAAACCCTGCCTCTACTAAAAAATACAATAATTAGCTGGGCGTGGTTGCACGCACCTGTAGTCCCAGCTGCTTGGGAGGATGAGGCAGGAGAATTGCTTGAACCTGGGAGGCAGAGGTTGCAGTGAGGTGAGATAGTGCCACTGCACTCCAGCCTGGTGCCTGGTGACAGAGCGAGACTCTGTCTCAAAAAAAAAAAAAAAAAAAAAAAGAAAAGAAAGAAAAGGAAAAGAAAAGCAAAGAAAAATTAAGGGGCTCTGCTGAAGATTTTTGGAACCAGTCTATCTCGGGTTAATTCCTCCACCATATGACTACCACAACTAACCTCTAGTTCTCTTTAGAACCAAGACAATACTGGGCTTGTCCCATGCAGAAGGAGAGTGCCGTGCAAGGAGTCAGTGGTACAGGGCTGTTCTGGTTGCCTGGAAGGCCACTGTGGCAGCTTTGGGCTCTCACACTCCTCCCCAGCTCCCTGTGACCCCTCGATTCCCATCCCCGAAATGCTGAGTTTCCTGGGAACTGCGTTCAACATGATGTGTGTTGAAATGACCATGCAGGCTAATGGAACCCCCAGTAGGCTTTGGGGAAAGGTTTAGGGAAGTATAATAGGCTGCGGGAAAACAGGGTCACAAATCACACATTTCTCACACTGTACAGCTGAGAGAGATGACTAAAGCGTGTTTGTAATTTATTTTCTCCTTTGAAAAAAAGGTACTTCTGGCAGGGTGAACACAAGATCTCTAAAAATAAGTTACTCGCTGATTTTTCACTGCAGATATGGGCACATCAACATCCACAGGAAATTCGAGTCTCCTGGGATGGTGGCTTCCCATGGAAGGCAACAGAAGTCACAACAAAGACAAATCGCTCTGCATTGGGCTTTGAAGCTATGCAGATCCAGAAAGATACAACGTCAGAAGGAAGTAATGTCAGATTTCCAGTTCTTATTCCTTCTTAAAGGCATTCTGGGTATCCAGGGCCGACAGTGGCCCCTGGGTCTGTGGGTAGGATCCTCCTTTCCATCCTTCTGTATCATTTTCCTCCTTGACTTCTTTCACCTGTCCTTTATCATATTACTTTCTACCCAGGGCAATCTTGTGATACCACTAGCTGGTTGGAGAGTAATAGGAGAGAGGAGGACCCCACAGGACAAACAAACAACCCAACCCTGCCTTTTTGAAAGCCTGGCTGTCAGAAGCTTCCTCCAGCAGGTGGCTGCAGGTCACAAAACCAACTGGCAGCATTCCAGTTCTTAAAGTCCACCACAAAAGGCAAAAGTGGAAGCAGGATTCACAATACACAGTGATCCTGCACATGCTCCTCCACTACTGATGAATTGCTTCAGGGAAAAACTCAAAGTGGAGATATTAAGCTATTTAGGCCACTGCCAAGATGCTGCTGGCTGGCTTAACCTCTTCAGTGCCTGCCTAGTTCTGCTGCAGCTGTTGGCACAGTTACCAGCCCTGAGATATATAGGGCACTTATTTTTGGAAACATGCTCTATATCCGAAAGCACTCATGATGATGAGATTCAGCCAGACGGCAGAAACACAGTCACCTGCTCCAGCAAAACATCACTGTGCACAGCAGTGGTTCTGGGTGCCATTAATTATTATTAAAGCCAGGCTGCCTTACTTCTACCTCCCCGAAGCCTCAAAAAGAACCTAGATTTGGCTCAAAGATTTTGAAAAATGCTCAAGACAAAATTTTTACTTATTTTAATGGAAGGAAAACATAACCAAGATGAGGCAGCTTTGTTGATAGCACTGCCTTCTCCTTGGATCGGGAGTGCCCCAACACCAGATCTTCTGCCCACAATCTGGGCTTCTGAGACCTGTCTTGCCACTGGAAGGTCCTTCCTTTGTCCACATCAAGGGAGCCAGCCTGCTGGCCTTGTTTTCCTCTTCTGTGGTTCTAAACAGGGAGAGTCATGGCACTGCTCTGAGATCCATCGTCTATAGAGCATTTTCAGATTGAGTTCTACCTATGCTCTAAGAGGAAGAGACAGAGGCTCTCATAAAGTCCGGAATTTTGCCATGTGTTAAAGGGTCACCACAATGCTGACCTTGAAGAATTTTATTCATGATTGAGGCAATGTCTTAAAAGTAGCCTATATATATGGGTGTCTCACTGAAGAACAGAGGAGGGGAATTAGTCCAGCTTGGAGCTGAGTAGTTAATGTATTCCATTACCTCAAAAGCTTAGGGCTGGAAACACAGATGCCTAGAGAAGTTAGCTTTTGTATCACTGTAGCGTCAGTAAACAAAGCAGATATTCATTGAGTCATGCTGTATGCAGGCATTGTACTTGCCAAGCCACTCTCGCCCTCACAGAGCTCACAGTGCAGCAGAGACAGGACTCAGGAACACAGAGGAAGATCAGAGCTGTGATGTGCTGGTCTCCTGGTAGGTGTGGGACCTGGGAAGGACAGCTAACTCCTCTGTGGGGACTGCACCATGAAAAGCTGTGGGAGGGAGGAGAGCTTTGGAACTCTGAAGAGAAGTGATGATGTCTTTCAAAGAGGGAGGTGACATAGCCCCTCTTTTGGAGTGTTTTGGAAAGGTGACTGTGGCTGCTGTGCGGGAAGCAGTTGGAGAGAAGATGGTAAGACTTGAGATGGAGAAGGCTGTTCAAGTCACTGAACACCTGAGGCACTGTCCCAGGGTCAGAGGAGATGGACACATATGTGGAAGGACCCCATTGAGCTCGGCCACCTGGACGAGAAAGGGGAGGGTTCTAAGGTGGCCCTGGGTGCCGGATTTGGCCATGAGGAGCATGATGGCACATTTCCTGAGAATGGGACAGATGTAGCTGTGGAGGTTGAGATGCTCATGGGCTGCAGGACTGCATACTGTGAGTCCATAGTTAAGAATGCAGAGCTAGAGTCTGAAAATGGGAGGGATATAAATACTGCAGTGTGGGGACAGTACTTATACAAATGATACCTAGATTCAGTTGTGAGAAAGGGTGAGGACCAGGGTGGGATGCTTTAGAGAATGAATTCTCAAGAGGAGGAGAGCAGAAAAAGCAGCAGTGAGGTGCTAGGCTGGGTCAGGTGGAGGACGATAAAAAGGGCACCTGAGGGGTGACAAAGGGACATGTGTGGCAGCTGGATGCCGAGGCAAATCCAACTCTGCCTTTGCCTGGAGCCAATCCCAGTCAAGAATACCAAATGGTCAATGCACCCCGCTTTGCTTTCAATCTGTTCCCAGTGAAATCTAATCTAATTGTATATGAATTGAAATCCAGACTCCGGAGATGGCCAAGCTCTTCTGTACTGCTGCAGTTTTCATCCTACTCTAACTCTGAGCACCAGGGACTTGTTACTGGACCCCTCAGCCTGAGGCTCAAGCCATTTCTTTCCACAAACCAACTCGCTTAATCTTCTCAATGATGCTCTAAGCTATGCACTAAAGTTGCCTTATTTTATGGATGAGGAAAGTGAGGTGCAGAGGAATTCAGCAATTTGTTCAAAGTTATAAAACTATTAAATACAGAGAAGGGAATCCTAGTTTTGCTATTTTCCTTATCAGCTGTGTGACCTGCAGTAAGTCTCAGATTTACATATTTTTATCTTGGAAAAAAAAAAGAAAAGTGGTGAGAAGAATGATCTGTCCTAATCAATTCCTTTCTCAGGATCATCTGAGATAAAGTTGTGTTCAACGCAACTTGTTCTGCATTTGCCAAACTGGAAAGTGTAAAACCTGCCACTACTGTGTTACCACCTCCTTTTGCTGGAAAGCCCTCCTTCATTGGGACTGAGGGGGAGAAAATGTGTTTCTTACAAGGTTAGACCCTCATCCCTGGCTGCGCAGCATAGTCGCCCGGGGAGTCTTAGGGTGCCAGGCAGCACCATAGACCAACACATCACTGGTCTCTGGTTACTGGGTTCAAGGTCAGCATTTTTGAAAGCTCCCAGGTGATTGTAGTGCAGCTAGGATTTAGAACCACTTGATTCTATCTAAAGATAGAACTTGCCCCTGTCTGTTACCAGTGCTGTCTTTACTTACTTACAGCCAAAGGGCTCAAGCCTTTAGGAAGTGTTGAACTCCACGATAGAGCAGTCCTCCATGGCTCCCAAGATCCCCACTCCCCAAACCCAACAGTGTGTACCTCCAGTATTGTCTACTCCCCTGTGTATAGGAGCAGTCTGTGTATATGGATGTCCCTCCCTCAATTAGTTAACTTATGTGGCAAAAGTGACAGGATTTTTCAGATGTGATTAAGGTCCCCTGTCAATTGATTCTGAGTTAACTGAAAGAGAGATTATCCTGAGTAGACCTGTCCTAATCAGGTTCTTTAAAATACTGTCTCTCCTGCTGGCCTTGAAGCTGCTGTGAATTCTGTAGAAGCAAGGACACAAGTCTGGCCAACAATGCCTTTGGAAGCAAATCCTGAACATCAGATGAGACCTCAGATCCAGCTGTCACCTTGATTGTAGGCTTATAAGACCCTGATTGGAGGGCTGTGCTAAGCTGTTCCTACACTGTTAACACCTGGTAATAGAGGAAGGAGGCAGAGAAATTTTAGGCAGACAGGGGCAGGTCCACAGTGAAAGCCCACCTTCAAGCCAAAGTAGCCCGGAACCTGCAGCCCAAAGTGAGAACTTCTATTCCTGTTTGCCCACTCCCTCCCAATTGTTTCTTTCTGAATAACGTCTTCTATTAAATTAATAGATTTATTAATTAAATGCTGCCTTTTCCAAAATGAACGACAGCCCACCCCACCCCCATCCTGTGCCTATAACAACCCCAGACTCAGTCAGTAGAGGAGACAGATGGCCAGACTTTGGGGAAGAGAAATGGTTTGACATCAGGAAATAGACAGCTGGATTTCGAGGAGAAGATGACCTGGCTTCTGGGAAGACTACCTGCCCTTCCCACCCCCTTTCTACCTCCCCTTTCTGTTGAGAGCCATTTCTATCACTCAATAAAATTCTCTGCTTTCACCATTCTTCAAGTGTCTGCACAATTCCATTTTTCTTGGATGCTGGTCAAGAGCTCAGGACCTACCGACTGTGGGCACCCAAAGATGCTGTCACATCAGCCCTTTGCCCTTGCTGTTAGAGGGCAGCCACCCTACGTGTTGAGGCATTGGGCCAACTGAGCTGTTAACTAACAGCTATCTACAGATGGTGGAGGCTAAAAGAGCAATGTAACACTTCCACTGGGGATTTGGGGTCACAGGCACCACCCCCCCAACCTGGTCACTGCTGCTGGCCCTGCATGGAGTTTGCACTCAGAGTGGCCAGCCAGACTCCACACTCACTCACTCATACCCTGTCTGGCCATGAGCCCCACACAGAGCTTGCTCCTGCTGGTGCCTAGAGCAGTTGGCTGGGTCCTGCACTCACTCGTGTGCTTCCTCCTGCAACGTGTTGAGCATGGTGGTTGGAGTAAATGTTCACCCCCTGTCATGAGTCCAATGAAGGAGCTGAGAAGAATCCTGCATCACTGGGGTATGAGATAAATGTACGTTGTCTTCAACTGCTCAATTTGTGATATTTTGTAATGTAGGGTAGAAAATCAATACAGCCAATCCTTTATTGACATGAGGTCCTGGACAACTTCTCATGACCTTAGAGAAGGAGGATGGGAGGAGACCACTCTCTTTGTGGTAGGGACAGCATGAGTGGCAGCTCCACAAGGAGCAGGGGGGCAGAAAGGGACAGCACCAACTGGCTTTGTGTCACTGAGAAATGACAAGTGTACAACCAGCATATTTTTATAATACAATGTTAACGCACAGTCTAAATCCACACAGAATTTCAGAATTTCAGAACACAGTATTCAAAAACTGTATTTTTTAGAAAACTTGTGGACATAACAGTGTATATTGCTGATCTGGAATCTGAAGCAGGTGGGTCTTTTGGTTGATACAGTCCAAGAATAGAGAGGACAAGAAATACACTCAGGTGAGATATCACTGGGCCATCACAATTCACAGTTTCACGCTCGAAAATGTTGACACAATGTTCACCTTTTTCTTTCTGTATAGGATACAAATGTTGAACATTTCCTGAATTCTGCTTTTGCTATACTTTACCTGAGCAAAGGAAAAATCAGGATTCCATGATCGTGCAATGACCATGGATCCTCAAAGGTCTTTTGGATCCAGGAGTTCAGATTAACATTGATTTGGAAGCTGTGATTTCCTGCTTCTAGGAAGGAGGATTTTGCCACTCTGAGACAAGCCATATGGGACATCTAATCACTCCTAAAGAGAAATCCTACACTTTGCTATTTTTAAGAGCAAGTGAAACTGAAATACATGTATCAAATTTTGCTCAAGGTTTGTGAAACTTTAAGTACTGGAGAGAAAAAAATAATCTGATAAAATAATTTATTTTTGAAATCAGGAAATTTACCAACTTTATGGAGCACCAGCACTATAACGTTTTAACTCTTTAGTACAGAATTTTTCAAACACAGTACAGAGTAGGGAGGATAATACAATTGACCTGGTGAGCACATCTGTCAGCTTCAATGGTCAACTCATAGTCAATGCTACTTAATCCGTCTCCCTCCCATTTTTCCCACCCTGTTCCTAGATATAAGAATCTAGTTTTGCAGTTAAAAACGATAGCAAAGGCAAGGCATCTGGTTTTTCTACCTATTCTGCAGGTCTGAATGATGACCTTGAAGCATGCATACATGCATTTGGCCCCCAGACTAGGCAGGTAAGCCGGTCAGTGGGTACGTGCACAGACTTGAGAAGAGGAAGCTTCTCTGGATTCAGAAAAATTACTTCCCCTCTTCCAGCTTCTCCTTTTCTTCTGAGCCATCACAGATACCAGTTCTAAAAGAGCAGAATAATGTTGTCAGCTAGGATTAAGTATACCCATCAGAGATATTATGAGGAAAACAGATAAACAACCTCACTTTTTTCCCCCACAAAGAGCAGCCTCCTGGGCTTTTTACTGTCTCTTTTCTCCACTTCTCCGGGGGAGGGGGTGGGAATCTTGCCTGGGACCAGCCAGAAAGACCCAACTTCATTCCTTATCATAGGAATCATAGTTCAGGATGTGTAGGGAAGGAGCATATTCCATCTCTCTGTCTCCAGGGAAGCCCTTGAGATAAGAAACACTCCTCCCTTTGAAAGACTCTAGTAGAAAATCTCCAGGACTTCTTTGAACATTTAGTCACTCTCTGGAAATCCTGTCCCTTAAAGCAAGCCTCCTCACTCTCGCCTGTTTCATTTTGATCTGGACCTTATGTTTTCAGAGACAAGTCATATACTTTACTTGCAAAAGAGCTGTTCATACCCTTGCTTCGGCTTTTGCATTATCACTCTCAATCTATATTCCTGTAGGGATTGTTGGTTTTATGAATCAACTACCCAGTCATTCTTATACACCTCTTCCAATCTTCTCTAAGCTCCCACATCCCTTTTAAAGTGTCAAGCTCTAGACTGCAACAGATGTTCCTGAAGGAACTGAGACTAGAAACATAACACAAAGTTATGCTCTTCTGTTGATGACTCATAGGGTCTTCTGTCTATGATCAGCCTGTTTTTAAAAATTTAGATGATGTAAGTGTCATAGAAAGGAGGACAAAGGTGGTATCTGTCAGGGGTGTAGAGTGTGTATCTTGATTGCCTTGGGGAGCATTTTAAAGGTTAAGTCTACAGAGCATCCTCACAAGTTCCCAATATTTAGTCACATGAACAGAGGTGACATGAGCCCCTCTTTGCACCACCCTCCTCTGAGAGCTCAGGTTATCAGCATGGGGTGAGCACCCTTTTCTGTTAAGGGCTAGGGAATAAATATCTTAGGCTTTGTGGGCTACATGGTCTCTGTTGCAACTTCTCCCTGTGCTGCTTTCCAGGATGTGGCTATTGGAGATATTGTAAATGAATGTGCCTGGCTGTGTTCCCATGTAACTTTATTAGCACTGATATTAGACGTTTTCATGCTTTATGTGTCATGAAATTCTTGTTTAGATATCTTTAAGCATTTAAAAAATGTAAAACCTTTTTGTCTTACACGCCATATAGAAACAGGTGGCTGGCGTGGACCTGGCAGCGGGCTGTCATTTGCCCATTTGTGATCCAGCATTTTCCCATGAGACCAAGTGAAAAGGAAGGGTGGGACAGTTAGAGAGATAAGCTATTCCATTTTAATTTTTTTTCTTTTTTACTACAACAACATTTTAAAAACAGAAATGGCAAGTTGTTATTCATTGCTCTGAGCAGATCACACTCTAAATGTCACACAAGAATTTTAACAGGATGGAGTCATGCTGGACCTCTCTTCAGCATCTCTACTTGATCAGGGATCCCATCCCATGAGGTCCAGGGACATTTTGTATGAATGTTGACCATCTTTTTAGGAATCCAAATCAAGACTCATAATTTGATAAAAATTTTTCAGATTTGTAAATTTATTTACATGAAATGTCACAAAATTCTAAACATTAGATAGCATTTCATTACATAATTAGTGACATTAATGAAAAGTGTTGGTGCTCTGGAAACTTTAGGAGTTATTATATTTATGAGGAGATTCATTAAAGTGTCACTTAGGAAGAGATCTTTCCCTGAGCATGTGTGAGTGAAGACCCACCTTGTATTGCTGCCCTGAATCTGACCTCTTTTTTTTGAAATTGAAACTTGTACATTTCTTTTGTGAATCACAAGTTAGGAATCTGGTTGGCAGTTGCATGTATTATTTTGTGCATAGCTCATTGATGCTTTACTGGGGACATTTTAAGCCTTTAAAACATAACTGAGAAAATATTACATTCATAGCCTGCTTTAAATACTCTTGTATCATTTAATCTCTCAATTTTGCAGTTCAGAACAAACCATGAAGTCATTTTGTTTTTGGAAAAGTAATCAACTCTTTCTGAGTGGAGCCAGTTGATACTGCACACTACTTTTGCAAATGTTGAGGCTGAATAGTGAAATCCTAGACAGGTCTTTGAAATAAGTTGATTTGAAGTAGGGGCTTTTTTCACAATTCATAGTAGTTCTCAGAACAATAAGTTTATGTTAGGCAAAATCCACAGACATTAGTGATGAGGTTGGAATGAGCAATCTTTCAGTTATGATGTAGATCTTCACCATCTTCTGGCTAGAAAGTCAACTGTTTGGCTCTGATGTAATACTTTAGGTACAAAAGTATTGAACTTACTAAGGCTTCTTGTTTTTCGCGTGTGTGTGTGTGTGTGTGTGTGTGTGTGTGTGTGTGTGTGTGTATGGGGTCTTGCTGTATCTTCACTGCTCATTAGTAACTGGAAAGGAAAGAAAAGAAACTCCAACATTTCAAGTTTGGGGAAGAAATTGCTAAAATGAGCCTTCTAGGAGTAAATTTATCCATGAGGATCATTAACTAAACCTCATCCTGTGTTCTCACACTGTAGGTAATTGAAATTTGGTTCCCTCCCTGCACTTCCTCCCTCCCTTCCTCATGTCCTCCCTCCGTTCATTCCTTCCCTAACAATGCACATGCTTTTCTTTAATGGTTCAGTACTCAAAGATCCTTATGTGCCAGAATAGTAACAAGCCTCCAGATTCTGTCAGGAAATTCTGATAACTGCGAAGTGACTTCGAACCCAGTTTGGATTGGTCTTTCTCGCTGGCCTGTTTCTACGCTGTTCCTATTTATTTGTAGTGGCTACTGTAGAGTAGGTTGCTCAAAATATGTTTTAATGTGTAAATGGCACATTTTTAAAAATGACAAACATGTAAAAAAATAGTAGCAGAAATACTGTAGCAGGTATGTACAGTTAAGTTTTGGTCAGCCCAGAAGAGGCAACAGTGAATTATGCCTAAGAACTTAGCAAAGACTCCACAGACCAGGGGCACCTGAACCTAACCTAGAAGGAAGAATCAAACTTAGGCCAATGGTAGTTGTGGCTGGGAAGTGAAAATGAGGGAGGAGATGATCTTCTAGGCTGGTGAATTTCACATTTTTTGGTCCTAGGTGACTTTTATAATCTTAACAATTTTGTTTATAGAATAATGCATTCTATATACTGATATTTCCTAGACCAGAAATCAAAACTGAGGAATGCTTATATTTTAAATTATTTCTTTTTTCATTTAAAATATAACAAACTTTTATTACATGTTGTCATAAATACTATATTTTATGAAAAATAAGTACATTTTCTGAAAGAAAAAACTTAATGAGAAGAGTGGCTAATCTCTTTGATGTCTAACTTCAGAGCAGTCAGATACTCACACCTGCCTCTGCAGTCAACCTTTTTCAATACCACATGCTGTGAAGCCTCTGGAAATGTCCATTGCATATTTATGAAAGAATGAAGGTGAAAGAGGCAAATGACACTTTAGCATTAAGATAAAATTGCTTTGACCTTTTTAAGCCATCTGAAAGGTTTTTGGGGATGGACACTTTCTCCCTAAACCACACAGTCCTCTCTCCTGAACCCTCACCTGTGTGTCCACTTCCACTGGACATCTCATGTGTGCCTCGACATGTCCAAAGCCGACCTCTTCCATGTGCATCTCATTTTCCTTCGTCCACGTCCTGCCGTATGCAGAAAGCTCACGTCGCGTTGCCGCTTCCTCTCCTTCCCTCCTTCGCTTCAGTTCCTGGTCCAGAACGTTCTAGCTCCTTAGCAACAACTCCGCTCCTTCAGGGCAAGTGCTCAGGCTGTTCTCTAACACTAAAAAGCCTTTGATCTGACTTCCAGACCCTGGATATGGGTCCCCTTACTTCCCTCCCTCGATGTTCCCACAAGGATCTTCATAAAATGTAAGCCTTAGTATATCTCCCACCCAGCTTAGAATCCTTGAATTGTTTTCTAGTGTCCTCAATATGAAATTACAACTTTTTAGTATATCTTAGAGTCATGTTTGTCATACTAAAATGCACTGCAAATCAGTCTAAGCACACATCCCAGCTCATAAAATTTATGCTGTGGTTTATGGAAGTGTGTGTGTGTGTGTGCACGGGGTCTTGGGGCAAAATGCATTTCTGACAATGGGTCATGGTCAAACACTTTTGGAAAACACTCTTTCAGAAGACCCCTGAGCACTTCTTTATTTTCAAAGATAGCTTCTTCCTTCTGGACCTGCAGCCAGGTAGATTGCTTCAAAAGTTTTAGGATGTTTTGCTTCCCTTCCGGCCTGTGCTCATGCTTTCCACTCTAGGATGCAGTGTCTTTTCTCTCCTTTATACTCAGAAAATTAGAACTTATCTTTTAAGATTCAGTTTGTACCTTGCCTCTAGGACGTCTGTCTGCTTCTCACCTTCCTTCCTGTCCTTCAGCCTTCCCAGGACTTCTCCAACACCCTGGCAGAGTCTGGTGTGGGTCCAAAAATTTAGATAATTAACTGTTGGCTCCCTGAAGACATCTTTCCCTGTGGCTCTAGTGCAATCCTTATGGAATAAAAGCTCAGTCTCATCAGTTCTGCCCTCAAAAATCCTGGGGGGCATTCTTGAGGCCTTCCTGTTTCTCAGTGCCCATACTGAACCAGTGCTACCCCAGGGATGGAAGGGAGAGCTTGAACACACTCTCAAATGCAGCTCCTGAACTTTTTAAAACATTGGCACGTGCTATATTGACACGACATCTTGAAGACATGGATGGTGCAGAGAAAAGTTACACTGTGAGACAGTTCAGCACACTTGCACATCTGTCCTCTCCCCATCAAGCAGCTTTCCCTTGGGGAAACTTCCCCTCACCTGCCAGGCTGGGTCAAATTTCTGTATCACTGCCTCTTAGCACTTTGTACTTCCAGCTGATAACAGCTATGGCCCTTGAAATTTTACATTCATTTTTATATTTATGTGATTAATGTTTCTAGACACATTAGAAGCTTCTTTCTAGAATATATGTTCCAAGAAGCACAAAACTGAATTTAGTTTTGCTCTATCATATCCACTATAAATGTTGAAGAAATGAATGGTAATGAGAGGTCCTAGCATGACAAAGAAAAGGTAGTTGGAGCAGGTGGGAGGAGGACACAGTCTGAGAGGAACAAGCACTAGAGTAGTAATGATTAATTTTACCTGTCAACTTGGCTGGGTCATGGCATCCAGAGAATTGGCTAAACATCAATCTGGATGTTTAGGTGAAGATTTTGTGTATGTGTGTGGATAAGATTATTTGAAATTGGTGGAGTTTGAATAAAGCAAGTTTCCCTCCAAAATATGGGTGGGATTTGTCCAATTAGTTGAAGATTCCAATAGAACAAGAGACTCATCTCTGGGCAAGATGGAACTCTGCCAATAGACAGTCCTTGGACTTGAACAACACTTGCGGTTCTTTGGGTTCCAAGCTTGACAGCCCATTCTGAGGAATTTTTTTTTGTTTTTGTGATGGAGGTTTGCTCTGTTGCCCAGGCTGGAGTGCAATGGTGCAGTCTTGGCTCACTGCAAGCTCCACCCCCTGGGTTCAAGTGATTCTTCTGCCTCAGCCTCCCAAGTAGCTGGGATTACAGGTGCCTGCCACATGCCCAGCTAATTTTTGTATTTTTAGTAGAGGTGGGTTTTTGCCATGTTGGCCAGGCTAGTCTTGAACCAGACCTTGTGATCTGCCCACCTCAACCTCCCAAAGTGGTGGGATTACAGGGATGAGCCACCATGCCTGGCCGCAGATTTTTTACTTACTAGACTTCATAATCCCATGAGTCAACTTTTTAAAATAAGTTTCTCTTGGCCATGTGGGGTGGCTCTTGGCTGTAATTCCAGCAATTGGGGAGGCTGAAATGGGCAGATCATTTGAGGTCAGGAGTTTGAGAACAGCCTGACCAAGATGGTGAAACCCCTTCTCTATTAAAATACAAAAATCAGCCTGGCATGGCGGTAGGTGACTGTAATCTCAGCTACTTGGGAGGCTGAGATAGGAGAATCACTTGAACTCAGGAGGCAGAGGCTGCAGTGAGCCAAGATTGTGCCACTGCATTCCAGCTTAGGTGACAGAGCAAGACTCTCTCGCTAAAAATAAATAAATAAATAAATAAAATACATACATCTCTCTTTCATAACTGAGAGGTGCCCCATGAATTAAAAAGTAAATTTAAAAAATTAATCTTTCTTTACGTATACCTTCCTTTTGATTCTGATCTTCTGGACAATTCTGCCTAATAAAACTGTCAGGACTGCATATTGCCCGGAGACATTGTTCTCTTAGAGGGGGTTGGTGCCCATTCACAGGGCTGGGAGAAGCAGCCTTGTCAGGGTGGCTCACATGCTTGGAGATGCAAGTTCTTTCAATACTTTGCAAGGGGAAACTACTTATATATTGAAATAAGCATGGGCATAATATAAACTATAATTTGAAATGTGTTTATGTTGGATGCACAAAGCAGGGGACTTCACACTGTAGAGGCAACCAGCACATGGGCCCTCAGCCAGTAGACACTTTTGGGGTGTGACCCCCCACCTTTAGTCTCAGAATTCTTTAGACTGCTAAGAAGCAATCATGAGCTGTAGTAAGAGAAAAGGAGATTTCGAGGTGGGTTTCAATAACATCACGCTGGAAGGGGTGTTGAGGCTCCATTGGTAGAGGCTGATTGGGAGAATGGAAGAGAGGCAATGGCAACAGCGCAGAAGAGACAAGAAGGGGCCTACGAGAAGGTGGGGAAAATTCCGAACCATCACTGAAGGTCTGGCTCAGGGTCTTCTCCCCTTTCCTGACTGTCCTAAGCAGCTTTGTTCACTTTCCTCTGTGCTCTGCAAATACTGTTGTCTCAATCACAGTGCCTCCCACATACATTATGGTTATTTGTTGAAGAGTGTCGCACTAGACTGGGAGCTCTCTGAGCACACATCCTCAGTCTTCTTCATCTTTCATTTCCCTGCCTAGCACCAGGTACAACCTTGGTGAGTACTGATTGCATGGAAGACCGACTGACTGGCATCGTGGGCTGGCACTGCCATTAACTGAGGCAGAGAATGCCAGGCATGCTATGAGTCTAAAGGGAAAGCTACCAGATTCACACATGTCCCCTGTCATTTTATCATTGTTGTGTATTATTTACTATTCTTTGGTCAAACAATTTCAAAGATATCAAAAGAGCTGAAGCAGCCCAATGACACACGGTCTAAATTGTCAATAATTTTAAGTTAGCAAATTCGTAAAGAATGAGAATTTTAAAATGTAACTAGTTCTCATATGTTGGATATGTTTTCACAATTTATTTCCTTAGAACATGATGATTTAATGTGGTAGATTCATAGCATGTCTTTCAGGAGAGTCTGCTTAAAATGTTGTGACGACTTAATAGAGATGTTCAAATGATCAAAAGTTGCATAATTTTTAATTTAGGGACTACTCAAAAACTTAAGCCTTTGGTCATATCAAAAGGAAGCCTTACATTCCAGGTTCAAGGTGGAAGGCCACAGCATCTCTAGAATGTAGCTAATTGCCACATTTTCAGAGTTATCATAGGCTAAGTGTTTTTGCGGGAGCATTTCTTCTCCAGCATCCTTAATTGTTTAAGTCTTGGACATTTACTCCATCTAGATTATTAAAAATGAATGAGAAAAGTTGTGCTCACCAAGTTTCTGGATACTCCAAAAGTTACAAAGAACTTTGTCCACGGGCATTTTTAAAACAATCTTGGATGGTTCAGAGGTCTCCTCCATGACTCAGTCATTCCAGAGTCTTGTTTCCTTGCATGGCACTTTCTTAAAGACATGTAGCGGGGTGTGGTAGATAGAAAATGAATGCATGACACTTTTTAAAGAAGCTTTCCTTATGTTGTTACTGAGATTTGAAAATATCTTTAAATAACTATTGAACAATAGAAATATTGAATGGTCTTCCCTCCTTTTCTATCACTTTATCAGGATGGCTCCTTTAAAATGTAATGTAATCATGTTGTGTTTGTTTTTCTCTGTTGATTTTGATATAGTAAAATACAGTCTGGATTCAATTGTAAAATGTATATTTAACATACTAACAACAACACAAAAGGCTTTGATTTTAAAAGGAAAAAAACCTTCACAATCTCGCACATCAGCTGTTTCCACTTAGTGTTTGCGTGTTCCTGCACATACAATTCCTGATCATCACATTCATGATAAATTGCTTTTGAAATTGTTTTCTGAAATCTACAAAAACACCCAGAAAATACGAAAGAGAGGGAAACTAAGAGCACTTATGGGTGAGGTGGGGTTGAGGCACCCAAGGTGGAAGAACCCAAAGAGAGTCTGAGGTGTGGAGGAAGCCTTGGAGGTTTCAGAAGACTTCTTTCAAAATTGAAGCTAGCCTCCTCCGATAGACAAGTGTTGCCTCCGGGACATTTTCCTGGGCGTTATCTGAAGACTTCAATCTTAGAGCAGCTGGAGGGGAGTCTGCTTCAAGAATTTTAGCCCCACGTTGTATCAGGGAAACTCCAGTGACTGGCTCCTGGGCAACTCATGGTTCCCAATGCCAGGACTCCTGGCTGGAGCAGGGCTGAGCAGGCCGTCTATGAGGCACTCCCTGCTCCGAGGCCCTCACCATAACAACTGTGCCTGCTATTACAGAGCCCTTCCTGGGTTCTAAACAGGATTCTCTTCCCTCAACAGCCAGTTTTGCATTATTAATACCTATCACCAAACATCACTTTAAAAAAGGAAGATGAAAATAAGAAGGGCATAAATACCCCCTCAAAGCCTTTGATAACTGAGGTGCGCAATATTGTGGAAAGCGAAAATATGGCTTTTCAATGGTTTCACTGTATTTGAGGTCTTTATTTGGGTTTTAGGCAACTCCCTCCAACACACACTGACACACGTACACACACGCTACACACACCCCCACGGATAGGGGTCTTGCTTCATAAGAAAAAGGAGACTTTCCATATCCCTTTCCTGATCTAACTAGATCAAATCTCTCTATTATCCTCACTTTGAACACCATGTACCTCTAATTAAATAGCACTTTTCAAGGTTGTAATCTTATAAGTATAGGTTTTTAAATTAATATCTGTTTCTCTCAAATTTCCATTCTGTGTGTACAAAAACCATCCTTTCCCTCCTTTCTTCCTCCCTTCCTCCCTCCTCACATTATCCTGCAGCACTGGACATGTTACATGAAAACTGAATGATTGAAATAATGGCAGTGGAATACTGGCAGGGGTGACTGCAGTCTCATTCCTGTATAAAAACTGTAAACCTGCCTGTATTCACGTTGAGCTTTCCTACTTGAGGGAGGGGTGCTGGGATGTTTAAAGTCATTATTTCTTCTCTCTGGATTGTTAACATGCCCTCAGCTTCTCCCATCCACAGGCAACTGAATCATTGGCTCACTGTAAACCAGCTAGCAGATTGTAATCCACAGCGTTGGAGGTGGGGCCTGATGGGAGGTGATTGGATCATAGGGGCAGACTTCCCTTTTGGTGTTTTTGTGATAGTGAGTGAGTTCTCATGAGATATGGTTGTTGGTAAAAGTCTGGTACTCCCCTCTTCTTGCCTTCTTTCTCTCCTGCTGCAAGGTAAGATGTGCCTCCTTCCCCTTCACCTTCTGCCATAACTGTAAGTTTCCTGAGGCCTCCCCAGTCATGTTTCCTGGCGGGGGCAGGGGGGAGAGAGAGAGAGAGAGAGAGAGAGAGAGATTAAATTACCCAGTCTCACGTAGTTCTTCATGGCAATGAGAGAATGGGTTAATACAAGTGGGTCCCAGGCATCATGCACACAGATATGTGTATGGTCATAAGCATGGTGTAGGTGCAGATTTGATGTAGATCCACATAATGCTCTAGGGTCTTGCAGACATGCATATTCAATGAATAGCACGTAAGAATTATCCACCCCCATTGTTACGGTTGCTATTGACTCAGTTTGCCACACTTTTATGCTTAGCTTTCAGTGAGCAGAAGCCAACCCTCATAAATCAAGCTGCATATGACACAATAGAAGGGAAGTTGAGAGGATTTGCATTATCTGCTAGGAAGGATTATAGAAAGGCGCTTCATTAGAAATTGGGAGTGACAGGTAGAGAATACATTTTTGTTGTTGTTATTTTATTAGTATTAAGCCTAACTCCCTTCCATCTGTGGAAGCACAGGGGCAAGATGCCTTCACATTGCATGGACCCCCTGTAATCAATGCATGTGTGGTGGCTGGGAGACAAAGACAGGGCCAAGAACATCATTTGCTGTTTCTTTTGCAAATAACTTGAGGGTGGTCTTGTATAAATCATACTTGTGGCTGTCATCCAGAGCTAGAAAGGGTGATGAGTCCACAGAATGCTAGGATAACTGGGTGAGGCAGTCATGGGAATGTGTGAAAATACAAAGCACAACTTTGTTGAATGTTGGCTTTCTGTTAAGACACCTGGCACCCTGTTAAGACAAAAAGAGAAAAATGCATTGATCCTTTGTAAAATGGAATTTTCTTTAATAAGATGAGAAGGAAGAATAGCAAATTTTCGTTGTGGAAATAACTTCCAAAAGTCTGATTGTTGTAAATACAGTTTCCCAATAGTACCATCAAGGAAAACAACACAAATATTTGTATGTGATGGCTTAAAGGGAATGATGAAGACCAGGTGAATTTATAGGCTTTGGAGGATTTGTTCTCAAGACAGCTGTTGGGCTGTACCTCAAGCCATGTCAGAGCAGTGAAATCAGCACACACAGAGCAAGGCATCACAGAGCACCCTGTAATCTGCAATATTTCATCAAAGAAACACACAAAAATCAATATAATGTGATACTTGCAACTTCACAAGCAAACTGAGTAACTAAGGAATCACCAAATCTCAGTTGATAATAAATCAACACATGCTAACAATCTTGGTGAAAGAAATAGGACTGTTTAGAGTGAATAAAACCTGCTTAAACAAGTTGTTCTATTTTGGGAGTCAGGATTGGTTCACCCTGGGGAACTACTGGCCTAAAGGGGACCTTCAATTACTGCAAGGAGAGCCAGTCCTCCTCATTGCCCGGATGGCTTTGAATTTCCAGGCTTTAAAACCTGATCCCTTTAAAGGCAAAGCAGGGGGAAACAAGATGCAGAGATAACAGCAACACAGAGCGTGTGAAGGTTTGCCACCTTTGTGTTTTTGTTGTTTGCTTGGAGTGAAATAGCAACCACTTGCAATTTGAGACTAAAGATGGATCATTCTAAGGTCCCAGTGGAATCATGTTGATGAATAGAGTGGATCTTATCCAGAGAAGCATAAACACCAACCACAGTTAATTCAGAAAGGGCTTGCCTGAGAGGTTGGGAGGTTGGTGGTCTGCCTTGTTAGCGGATGAGAACAGCTGAAATTTACATTGTTTCCACCGGTTGCCAAATATTTACACAAAGACACGCATTCATGCATTATGTGGGTTTATATGTGCAGATAGGCAGGCCAAGAGTAGGATCAGATGAATCTGAATCACGGGAATGATATAAACTGAATATGTGTTTCTTTTAAAACGTTAAAGTGTGTGTGTGTGCGTGTTTTATTTTGCCATGCATAGTGAAGTGGATTTTTCATCTTAGAAGACCTAGATTTTAATCTTAGCTTGACCATTTCTAGTTATGCCTTTATTGACAAATTATTTAAGTGCTCATTTAATTTCTTTTTTAGTAAATTTGTTATAGTATTAACACTCAGTTCACACATATTTTTTAAAAAGGATTAAACATATCTGGTGGAATGCCTGCCTCTTAGAGGGCATGCAATCAAGTTCAGCTACTGTGTCTAAACACAACATTAATAATAATGTTGTCTGATGATAGGCACTTTTTAAAATACTCTGTCACCTTACTTCGTGAAATTACTTATTCACACCAAAAAAGCAGAGGGTGGAAAGGTTTATTTGATTTCACGTAAAAAACATAACACATTCTCCTCTGCATTATGTTCCTTTTCTTTCATAAATCTTAATCCTGAGACTACTTTTTTCCCATTTAGTTAAGAAAAGTCAACATTGCAAAAGCCTGTTTATACTGCTTTGGGGACAAGGAACCTCCGTTCCATAATCTAGCCCTTGGCTTAATTCTGTCTAGCCCACATAGATAAAGGAAAAGCAAAAGAGTTTAAATTTCTCTTTCAACATTTTTAAAGAAGTAAACTTTTCTAAATTGTTTCATTTTCAAGAGATTTTTAAAAAGTTCTGGCAAAATATATACAGAACATAACCTTCCCCGTTTTAACCGTCTTTAATTGTACGATTCAGTGGCGTGAAGTACACTCCCAGTGTTGTGCAGCCGTCACCCCCATCCATCTCCAGACCTTTATTATCATCCCAAACATAACCTCTGTACCCATGAACCTGTGATGGTTAATACTGAGTGTCAACTTCCGTGGATTGAAGGATACTAAGTATTGATCCTGGGTGTATCTATGAAGGTGTTGCCAAAGGAGATTAACATTTGAGTCAATGGGCTGGGAAAGGCAGACCCACCTTTAATGGGTGGACACCATCTAATCAGCTGCCAGCCCAGCTAGAATATAAGAGCAGGCAGAACAATGTAAGAAGAGAGACTGGCCTGGCCTCCCAGCCTACATCTTTCTCTCATGCTGGATGCTTTCTGCCCTCAAGCATTGGACAGTTTCTTCAGTTTTGGAACTCAGACTGGCTATCCTTGCTCCTCAGCTTACGGATGGCCTATTTTGGGACTTTATGAATTAATAATAAACTCCCTTTTATGTATACATATGTGTATAATTGTTTATATATATATATATATATATATATATATATATATATATTCCATTAGTTCTGTCGCTCTAGAGAACCTGGCTAATACAAAACCATAACTTTCCATTTTACCATCCCCTCAGCCTCTGGAACCTTTATTCTACCTTCTGCCTCCATGAAGTTGACTGTTTTAGATACCTCATGTAAGAGTAATCATATAGTATTTGCCTATTTATGTTTGGCTTATTTTACTTAGCGTGCCTTCGAGTTTCACCTATTGTTGTAACACACCTCAAAATTTTATTTCTTTTACAGATTGAGTAATATTCCATTGTCATATACACAGTCACCCCTCAGAATGAAGGGTTGGTTCCAAGACCCGTTGCAGATACCAAAATTTGAAGATGCTCTACTAAAAAATGATGTGGAAATCACATATATCTTACACACGTCATGTACACTTTAGTCTCTAGATTACTTATAATATGTAATACAATGTAAATGCTATGTAAATAATTGTTACATTGTATTTTTATATGTATTTTTTGTTAGTTTAAAAATTTTTTTCCAAATATTTTTGATCTGAGATTGGTTGAATTTTGAGTGCTGAACTACAGATACAATATGATTGTACCACATTTTGTTTATTTATTCATCGAATTATAGACATATGGTGTTTCTACATTTTGGCCATTGTAGATAACGTGCTATGAACACTGGTGTACAAATATATGTTTCTAAGTCCCTGCTTTCAGTTCCTTTGAGTGTATATCAAGAGGCGAAATTACTGAATCACATGGTAATTCTATGTTTAATTTTTAAAGAAACCATTGACTTGTTTTCACAGATGCTGCATGATTTTTCATTTCCACCGGCAAGGCATGAAGATTCTGATTTCTCCAATTCTCAAACACTTGTTATTTTGACAATAGCTATCCTAATGAGTGCCAAGTTGTATCTCACTGTAGTTTTGATTTGAAGTTCCCCAAAGGCTAATGATGGTGAATATCTTTAACTTGCTTATTGGTCATTCATATATCTACCTTGGAGAAATGTCTATTCAAGATTTTGCCAAATTTTGATTTGGGTTATTTGTGGGGTTTTTTGATCACTGTATTATAGAAGTTGTTTTTTTAAAAAAAATATATTCTGGATGTTATTTATTCATTGGATATATGCTTAGCAAATATTTTCTCTTCTTCTGTCTGTTGTCTTTTTTTCTCTCTTGTTAGTATACTTTAATACATAAATGTTTTAAGTTTTTATAAAGTCACTCTGTTTTTCATTTGTTACCGGTGTTAAGTGATCTTTTTTAAAACAAGCATTTATTAAATGCCTCTGAGTATGCCCTTGTCCCCAGTGTGGTTGATCTCAGAGAATCAACTGTGCAAAGTAATCTTGTGGACCCTCTTTCTCTGGGTGCCTATATTTCTTTGTGTACTTCAGCTGACATAAATGACACTGGTGTTTCCTAGCACCTTCATTTAGATGCCCATCATCAAGTGGGAGTTTAGCTGAACAATAGAGATTACTCCTATCATGCTGGCATTTGTGTTTTTAGCAACTGAAACATCCTGGAAAAATTCCCCCAGTGATTCAGTAATTTAATTTAGCAGCATGCTTAATTTCAGCCAAAGTAAGCATAGTTGCATAAATAGTAATATTTAGAAATATATGGTATATTAGTCTGTTCTCACATTGCTATAAAGAAATCTGAGACTAGGAAATTTATAAGGAAAAGAGGTTTAATTGGCTTATGGTTCCACAAGCCCTACAGGAAGCATGGCTGGGAGGCCTCAGGAAACTTACAATCATAGCAAAGGGTGAAGGGGAAGCAGGCAAGAGAGAAAGAGGGGAGATGCCACACACTTTTAAACAACCAGATCTCATGGTAGCTCACTATCAGGAAAACAGCACTAAGTGGGAAATCCGCCCTCATGATCCAATCACCTCCTACCTACCTCGAACATTGTGGATTACAATTTGACATGACATTTGGGCAGGGACACAGACCCAAACCATATCATAGGGACACATATTGGTTATTATAAGGTTATTTTTTCATTCAGTCAGTTGTTTAAACCCCCACAATTCTATTTTTTAAAATCTGAAATTTGTTAGATATTCTATAAGGAAAAAAATAATCAAATCTTGATTTATACTGGCTGCCATGACCTATAATGCTCATGTACTTTCCTGAGACAGGCAGCATTCAATTTTCTTTCCCCTAAAGTAAGTCATAAATTTTTCATATTTTAAAGTAAATACAATTGGATTACCTAACTCCTACCATATATATTCTTCAACTTTTCCTCCCTTCCTCTCTGAGCTCCTGAAAACTTAAAAAGAAATTATTAGTTTCCTCAGTTGACAACATAAGTACTTGAGCTAAAGGTTTACCCTCAGCAGGACCAATGGAAATTTTAATATCATCGATTCAATTACTCCATAAAGTGTAAACTTTGCAATACCAAACTTCTTATATGTTTGGAAGTATTCTAAAAGTATACAAGTAGTCATTTTTCAACTGCATTCTCCACATTGAAGAATGGAGAGACTAACAGAAGGTTAAGGAGACAGCTTTACTATATTGTGCTAAGTTTCTTAATATTAGGAGCCATGTATGCAGATACATATATAAACATGTCACTGAGGAACACAAATTAGAATCTCTACTAAATGAAAAACAATTCATAAGTCAAATTTTTGGTCAATTTTTAATTTAGAAATGTGGCCAAATATCTGTCTTCTAACAACCATGATTAATTAAGCGTTTTAAAAGTTGTTCTGCAAATGTGGTTGATGTCAAAAGTTTTTTTATACTGCTGAGCTAGGTTCAGCAAGTCTATAGTTGAATGATTGTTTTTTAATAGTACATGCCTTTACAATAATAAGAGTTTAGGCTAGAAAATTGAGCCCAATACTTCAAATATATATTTATTTGACCTATTATGCATAATACACAATAGTGTGCAGAGAGGCTTAGTGCAAAGCCTGTGTAACACTCCTGCATGGGTTGGTGGAAGCTTTGAGTGTTCAGTGAGATAATGTACATAAGGCTCTCGGCACCTGGCCCAGTGCAGAGGACAGGGGAGGAGCCTGAGGGTACCCTAGGGAGGAGACTGAGTCCAGGTCATACAAGACTTTGTAAGGGACTTTGTTTTTTGCCAGAGCAATGTGAAGCCATTACAAGAATTTTGGTGGAGATGTGACATGATCTGATAAGACTGGTTTCTTTGCAGAGCTGAGACAAGTGCGGAGGCTACAGGAATTGGAGGAACAGCCAGGGCATGAGTCTGAGAGGTATTATGATGTTAGGAGAAGCTATAGTGAACACAAAGTTCAATTTTATCATGTAGAATTTGAGGAGCTGCGTAAGGCAACTACCTGGCTCAGGACATACAGTGTGGCTGGAATGTCACCCTGGTTCCAGTTTCAAAGCTTGAGTTTCTTGTAAATGAGACTTTTTACCTGTGGTGCATGTGGGTAGCACTACACCTTAGCTTCGGCTGCTATAACAAAGTACCATAGACTGGGTGGCTCATAAAAACAGCAATCTATGTTCTTCTAGTCTGGGAGCTTGGGATCAGGGTGCCAGCATGGTCAGGTTCTGGTGAGGGCTATCTTCAGGGTTGCAGATGGTCATCTATTCCCTGTATCCTCATGCATTGCAGAGAGGAAAGGGGCTCTCTGGAGTCTCTTATTTAAAGGAATGAATCCCATTCTTGAAGGCTCCTCCCTCATAATCTGATTACCTCCTAAAGGCACCACCTCCTACTACCATTATATTGCAGGCGAGAATTTCAACAAATACATTTTTTGTGGACACAGACATTTGATTCATAATATGCTATAAGGGAAAGAGGACTGAACTTGACCTCAAGAGTCATGGAATTGAACCTGGTTATTTTTACTGACAAATTAATTAGGGGTTCATAGGCAAGTCATTTCACTTTGAAAGCCTCAGTTTCCTCATCTATAATTTGGGACTACACTATCTGCCCTTCTTGCCTCAATGTGCTATAAATGCTACTTGCTTTAGAATTTAAGTTATGTAAGAGGAAGCTTAATGGAAAAAATCACTGGGTTTCAGTCCTATGCCCTGGGTTCAAAAACTGTGTGGTCTCTGGGAAGCAACTTAGACTCTCAGAGTTGCTTTTTTCTCCTCTGTCAAATGTAAATATAATAGTTGCAAAGAACTAACATCTGTTTTGGTTGAGGTCAAATTACATAATGGATTTGAAAGTGATTTTAGAACTTCTAACATAAAATATAAGTATTGTTACTGTCCTCATGGCTCTAAATCAGAGTTATTTTTGCATGGCCAAAGGAAGTGATAAGTGATCCACAATCTTTTATTCAGTCCCTCCTATGTACCGTGCCCTAAATTTGTAAGTCAGATGGTCTGGACTGAAGGAAGATGTGGTCAATCTATTTAGTAAAGTTTTCTTTGAGTAATGCAAGGGGAGACTCATAGAGCCAAACCTGTGAAGACGCAGCTTTCTCTTTATCTGCATCATTCTCATATTAGGCAAAGCATTGTATTTAGAATGCATAATATCCTAATTTATAAGTAGCATGGCATTTATAAGAGGCTTATTTTCTAGATTAAATTTTGCTGGTTTGAAGTATTTTATCTTATTGGATTTTAAGTTGAAATATACAGATTTGAAATCTTGGTGAAGCTAATTGACATGGAATTGTTGTGATATATATACATACACATTCATTTAAATATATTGTTCCTGAGAAGTACTTTTTGGTTTGATTCTCCTTCAATTTCCAGAAGTTTTACTGCTTGTCTATTAGCTTATTTCCAACATTTTTCTTCTCAGTCTTCAATTACATAGGGGGTTTCATCTTGTGTTGGACATTTGGAATGAAATGTTGGAGGCTTTGCTCTGTATCTCTTGATGAGTGGGGTCTGCCTGACAATTAATCAGAACGCAATGATCTGTTTACAGCCAACAGCCGTTAATCACATGTGCCACAGTGTTTGGAAGAAGAGGCATTACTGTTCCATCCATTTGTCTCTGTGTTTTCTTTCTCTTCTGCTCTGCGTAGCTCATCCAAGCCACTTCATAGCCTTCTCATTAGTTTGCTGAAATTTATAACAGAAGTTGTTGTTGTTGTTTTTTGGTTTCCATTACTTCTGTTACTGCCTAAAGTTGTAATAATGTTCCTATTGGCATGACATTAATTACCGATGGTATTGGAGATGCAGTACAATGTAATTGTTAAGACATAGGGTTTGACATCAGCAGCCCTGTGTCTACTTCTTACTAACTAAATGACCCAAGCAAGCAATAGAGTTTGAATATTTGTCCCTATGCAAATCTCATGTTGAATTGTAATCCCCCATGCTGGAATTAGGGCCTGGTGGGAGGTATTTGGACCATGGGGGCAGATCCCTCATGGCTTGGATCTACCATTGTGAGAGTGAGTTCTCGTGAAATCTTGTCTTTTGAAAGTGTGTGTGTGGTACCTTCTCTCACTCCTGCTTTTGCCATGTGATGTGCCTGCTCCTGCTTTACCTTCTGTTATGAGTAAAAGCTTCCTAAGGCCTCCCACCAAGTCAAGCAAATAGTAGAGCCATGCTTCCTGCATAACCAATTAAACCACTTTTTAAAAATAAATTACCCATTCTCAGTATTTATAGCAAAGTAGAAACAGCCCAAAACATCAAGTGACTTTACTTGGCTGATTAAAATAGCCATTGTTTTCACAGGTACTAACAGCCTTCCAAATAAGTTTTGTGAGTCTGTCCTCGGCACAAGGCCTACAAGATCCTTGTTACAGCAAGTACTAGTTGCTACCACAGCTACATTCCCAAATGTTAGTGGATTAACTTAGGAGAATGTATTTTTCACTGATGAAGAGTCCAATTGCTGCCTTAGACGCTTCTCCATACAATCATTCAGGGACCCAGGGTGACAAGAAAATCTTCCATCTTCACCATGAGTCTTCCTGGGCATCAGCATCTGTTCAGATGACAGACAAAGAGAAAGAGGGTGATCATTTTGCAGAATCTCATGGGGCAGGCCAATAAATGTTTTACTTGACTTCCATCCACTTTTCCTTGGCTGTTAATTCGGCAATTAACAGCCAGTGAGACTACAAGGAAGCCTGGAACTAGCTGTGTGTCCAAGGGGAAAAAGAAATAGATTTGGTGAATACTTCCTCAGTCTTTGCCTCGATCTACTTTCTCAGTCTGTGGGTGATATGAAAGAAATAGATACATGACACACCTGCTTGCAAGTTATAATTCAGCGGAACAGGAGGTAAATGAAGCCATTAGAGAATACTAATGTGCTAAGTGATACAGCACTGACTCTAAGCACTAGGAGAGGTGAGAACAAGGAGATCAAAGTAGGAAAGATCTTTCTGGGGACAGTAATATTGGACATTATATGTGAGACTTGAATTTATCCTTAAAGACTTGCAAGAATTGGATACATGTAAGGATGGGAAAGGTATTTGTATTGACTTGCCAGGATAACATAACACTTATTCTGATGATTTCATTAATTTTGTTCCATGTATACTGCATATACATAAAAAGAGGAAAACCACCTAAACACTGGTGGCCTGCCAATTTTTTTCTAAGCTGATTTAAGTCTTTAGCCTCTATTTGATATACAGCCCCATGGCAAACATTGCTTTATGAGCTTAGATCAAAGTATCCACAAAATGCAGACACTAAAATACTATGTTCACATCTGAAGATGTTGTGAATGTGGCTCTGCTCCATGAGTACATCCTACCACTGATTTGACATCTCCATTTGGATGCCTGAAGGGGATTACAATCTTAATATGTTCAATAACAGAGCTCTTGATTTTCCTCGACATGTTGACCTGTTCCCCATCTCAGTAAATGATACTGCTAGGCAATCAGTTGCTTGGGCCAAAAACCTGGGAGTCACCCTGGATTGCTCTCTTTGTCTCACCTCACACAATCCATCTTTCAGTTCTTCTGCTGTGTCTTAAAGATATATTCTCCATCCAAAATATATCTCACTTTCTTCACAGCTAAAACTCCAATCCAAGGCACCATCAAAGAGTCCTTCCTCCTTTTCCTCTTGTCCCCTAAAGATATTTTTTCATACAGCGGCTGCAGTCAGCTTTTTAACACTAAAATTAGATCATTTTATTCTTCCTCTGAAAACTCTTTAAGGATTTTCTATAACAATCAAAGCCAAATCCAGTGGCCATGTGCCATGGCTCATGCCTGTAATTTCAACACTTTGGGAGGCTGAGGCGGGAGGATTGCTTAAGCTCAGGAGTTTGAGACCACCCTGGGCAACATGGCAATGCCCCATCTCTATAAAAATACAAAAATTAGCCGGGCATGGTAGTGTTCACCTGGTGTCAGCTATTTGGGAAGCTAAAGTAGAAAGATCACTTGAGCCTGGGAGGCGGAGGTTGCAGTGAGCTGAGATTGCACCACTGCACTGTAGCCTGGGTGACAGAGTAAGACCCCATCTCAACGAACAAAACAAAACAAAACAAGATAAAACAACAACAACAAAAAAGTCAAATCTAAGTTTCTCACTTGAAAAGAGCTAATATGTCATTCTCCCTTGTGATCAATTTGGTCACTGCACAGAAGAAGCTCTTTGGGGTTTTTGCATTTGTGATTCTTTCTGAACAGAACTGTCTTTATCCAGAAATCCACTCCCTTACTTCATCAAATTCCTTTCAAATGTCAGCTCCTGAAATAAGTCTTCCGGGTCTTTTACCTGAAAGACTCCACCTAGAATGCCTTCTACACCCTCATCATTTTTATTTTTCTTAGTGAACACAATCTCTCTATGAAATATATAGTTTTCACTTGTGTAGTTTCATCTTCCCCAGGAATTCATGAGGCCAGGAACCTTGTCGAAAGTGTCCATATCTGTGTTCCTCACACGTAGGACAATATCTGCACATGCCAGATGGTTGACAAACATTTCTTCAGGGAATAAGTGAGCAATGTATTTTGGGAGATACTGAACATTTCTCATCCACACTTTGAAGACTACATTGTGTCACTAATCACTCTCTAGAACTGAGTAAAATGCTTGTGAACACTGACGGTCTCAGAAGTGCTTCTATCCATGTAAAGAAGCAAAGTGATTTAAGTTATGTTGGAATATGTTCAATTGAACTCTGAATCTCCTCATGTCAAGTCATCTATGGTAGAGTGCACAGGAATGGAGTCAGAAATACTGCATTCTGGCACCTGCTTTGGCTCCAAATGTAATTTCCAAACGTGATCCCCAGCTTCTTCATACTTAACATGAAGGAGTTGATGTTCATGACCTTTTCCCAAGATTACTACCAGTCTAATATACATCAAATGTTTTAAAAAGGGACAGATAAGGTACCATTTTCTTTAAAAAGTATTTAAAGAAGTATGTATCCATCAGCATTCAATAAGAAAAGCAGAGGCACTAGGAGGTATTTACACATGTAAAAAGGAACTTGTTACAGGAATTTGAACTTCATGGATATGGGAATTGGTTGAG
This sequence comes from Sapajus apella, assembly GCF_009761245.1. Classification (NCBI taxonomy): domain Eukaryota; kingdom Metazoa; phylum Chordata; class Mammalia; order Primates; family Cebidae; genus Sapajus; species Sapajus apella. Next base: position 1,270,124 of record NW_022437074.1, read on the forward strand.
CAGCCTCTGTAAGCCTTTGGCCTTTGTAGCTGGTGCCAGACCTTGAAGTCCAAGCACAGGGAGATAGGATGAAAGGTGACATGAAGTGGAGGACAGCAGGGAAAAACTGAAACCCATGAAGATGTGCTGAAGTCCATCAGGTTGCTTCTGACCTTGATGGTTGGGGTTCTACAGGACAAGTTGAACCCTTTGTCATAGAGCCAAACACACATCAGGTCATGGAATCAGAGAAACTGAGGGAGAATTCAGGGGATGGTGTCACAGTTTCAGTTCCATCTGTTTTTCCCCAGGCCAATGAGGTAGCTAGCAGATAAGGGGTAATATGCTTCATGTACCAAACCAGCTGCTGTCTCACTTCTGCCACCAGATCTTGCAAGGAAGGTCCCTTGTGATCCAACAGAACCAGAAACATACAGAGAAGGGAGTTTTGCAAATGGTAGTCCAGCCTAGTCAAGTGACAAAGCCTCCACAAAATAGATTTGTGATTTTGTGAAATGAGTTCTCAACCCTATATATGAAGAAAAAAAAACCTTCTCCCTTTTGCAAGTTTTTGAAACTATCAGTGTTGTATTACTAATAAAACACAATTACAAACTATCAGTGTTGTGATAATGAATGCCTGGGCAGAGAGAAGCAGGTGCAATTCTCTTCATTCTTTGGAAAGATGCTAGAGGAAGCATATGAATCTAAGGTGTTAGGGGGTCACTTAGTCTGTCTTCTGTGTTTTATTGATGAAAAATCTAGGGCCTAGTAACATTTCGTGTTTTGTCCAAGTTTACACCACTACATACTTGTACCTCTCAAGATAGAGCTCAAAAGTCTTGAATACCAATCCTGAGTTCTTTCTATTTATTATCTCATCCCTATGCTCCAGAAACACAGGGTGGGTTTTGTCTTCTGTGGATGAGGCTGGGCCTGCCTGACATAGCCAAGGATTCGTATTCACAAAAAGTCCTGTTGTAAAGGGAAACATGGCTTTTGGAAACAGTTAAAGGCCATTCTCTTCCCAGCCTTTCCCTGAGCTAGGGGCTTGCTGAGCTGCAGGTCCTGGTGTTCCTGGAGCCCTCGAGAGAGATGGGATGGGGGTGTGTGGTCCAGGGAAGAGGAGAGAGAATCACTCTTTTAGAGGTAAAAAGGGCTCAGCCTGCCTGTATCCACATGCCCAGAATTTTGGCCCTAAGTCCTAAGTTAAATCAGGGCTGTGGGTTTTCTGGGGAATAACACCCACTGGTAGGAAATGGAAGCACAGTAGCAGCTACTGGCAAAACACACCATCACGTGTAGACTGAAACAAGTGGAGACCCCTTGAATAAATGTGTTACAAATAGGTAGTAATGTGACCAAGTTTTTTTATTTCAATTCACAAAGAGAATCTACACAGAGTACACATTGATTCATTTTTCCAAGAGCATGTTGATTTCATTTGAAAATGTGTTAAGGTGTGTTCGTTTGGTTTTATTGGTATTTACCATGATTATTGCCTTGACTTATGTAACTATGGTCTTTTGCAACTCAGTACATATGCACATAAGCTAAAACATTCACTTAAATTAACAGATGCAAAATGCATAGGATGGGCAGAAACTACTCCAGTGTAGTCGACTTTAGAGGCGAGGCCATCTACCTATCCTGAAGCTTGTAAAGACTTTCTAGATTCTGGAAGCCAAGATGTCTGGGGTGCGTGTTGGAGCAGTCACTGTATCACCCCTTGAGTCAATGTGTCCACTGTCTCACACCTGAGACTTGGGAGCTGTGAGCTGAATATATTTACCATCTTAACTGTCATAAAGAATTGTAAAAGTGGAGGATCTTAAGGTAATCTGGAAAGTTGCAGTCAGCCAGGAATCTCAGCTAATTTAAAGAAGGACCCTGTTTCTCAGAGGAGCATTCTTCATTGTAAGGAAATGATTGCCCACAAAGTAACCAGGAAAGTGAATTAATGATGAAGTAACCACCTCAGGTTGATAAGAAGAAGGCATAATTTGTCTGTACAAAGTAGTTTTCTGGAATCTTACTGATATAAAAACCAAACTCCCACAAACCTGTCCACAGCTCTTTGTTGATTTGTGCAGTGTTCCCAGGTGGGATGCTGGACACCTTTTGAAATATTCACATTCATTCAACTGAGCATTAATTAAGAATATACCTGGCAAGGTGCTTGTTCACTTTTAGGCTATATTTGATGGGGCATGGATTATTCATCTCCTTCATGCAAAGTGAAGGAGTCTGAAAGGAATATCTACATAGGATTCAACATGCTAACAAAGGAGCAGCTGGAGAAACAGAAGAGATTTAACCAAATTTGGGCAGAGTGAACATCGAACCAATCTTTAAAAATTTAGAGATCTATTACATGGAAAAGGAGTCAATTTCAATGACAGCCTCAGGAAATGGAGTTAGGAGAATGTGTTAGAAGTTTTTGGAAGACAAATGTCAGCTCAGTATGATGGAGCCATATTTTATATGCGGAAATATTCAAAGAACAAGGATGGAGAATGGGTGAGCTCCCATCATAGGATAGACATTGCATCAGGCATGGTTCTTAGAGCGCTATTAACAGAAACAGTCTCTGAATAATTAAATATATATAGGTTGGATTTCAAGTACCCCGCAGAGTACAAAAAATGCTAAAAACCAGGTCTCATCAGAAACCAGGGCAGCTCCTGGCCTCTAGCTAGAAAAAAATGAATGGGGTATCTTTTCAGAATGTCGTCTTTGGGTTGAATGTGTTTCTCAACTCAGTTTCAGATTCCAAGTTAAGCAGAGGCATCTGATTGGTCCGGTTTTCATCATACGCCCTCTACTAGAGAATGGTTCACTTTGTCTTACGCATGGCCAGCGACGGCCATGTGTGCAGTTGTACACTGCACAGCTCAGGGGATTGCTATTCCCATGTGTGGAAAGAGCTGGTTCCCAATATCAAAATGAATGCTGGGAGGTAAGAACAACAAATAAAAAGAGGGAGAGTCATCATTTGTCAGGAAGATTGCAGAGGGCATCCAACAAGTAGTGGTTTATTTAGGAGGACTTTTTACCCTGAAAGATTCTTCCAGGCCTTAAGTTCTTTAACCATTTACTAATGTTGAGTGAGGCATGAATTAGTAAACCCAGAACCATGTTTTTGCTGTTTTGTTTTCCAATTAAGTTGAAGGTAGAAGCATATATCTTAGTGTGTGGAGACCAATTCCGGTCATCAGCAATTCTTTTGTCCCATTTTGTCATTTCAATTGTCTTTCTAAATTCCCACCTTTATGTCATCCACCTTTGCCTCCTTTGGGAATATTGTTTAGTTGCACAGTTAACAGGCTGACTGCCCAGCCAACACTCAACTTACTGTTTTGATAATGTTTGCACAAATATACACAAATCTCTACAGATATAAAATACCTAAAATTATTTTTCTATGCTCTGAGCTTCATTGTCAGGTAATTTTAACTACAGTTTAGTTGTTTTCCATCTTTAAGTTGATACTCTATGTCAGCACCTTGAAAATTATTGCTGGGTAGGACTTCAAAGAAGTAAGAAATTGTGCTGAACTGGCCAAAACTGACAAGCAATCTCTAGTCCCACACAGTAGTTGGACAGTAAATTCCCCAAGCAACACTTAGCCCCACACTGCTGGCTAAGTGCTCAGTTTTCACTGTGAACCTTGCCTACAAATATACAGTTCTACTAAAACATTTTAAAGTTGTCTCTTGTGCATTTCAATTTTATTGGTGAGAGATTGAAAACTTTGCCAAGTATGTAACTGTGGCATTGTATGTTGTGAAATATAACAATGTTTTTCCTCTAAGAGTTTTATTGAGATATAGTTTATATGCCATAAATTCATAAATTTCAATATACCACTGATTTTTTGTAAGTTTTCAAAGTTAAACAGTCACTGTCACAATCCCCCCACCAAAAACAAAACCAAAAACCAAAAACTAAATCAAACTAAAATATAGCAAAACAAAAAAACCTGTTTGTTTTTTAAATTTCTGCCAGTTGAATTGATCCTTACTAAACAAAGACTTGGAGTATGTTCCATTCGCCATATGAAAGCAGATAAATATTAAAATATATTAAATTAAACTCTCCTCTTCAATTAAATTCAAGGATCAAATAATTTTATTACATAGTATTCTGCAAGACTTGGCTTCCAGACCATTTACAGATTATTCAGTAATTCTCTGAATTTATCTTTAATTCTTGTAAGCATGTTTATTTTTTTTTACTTCAGTTTGGTTTGCCTCTGAAAGGAACATCTGTGGTGACTTTTAAATATCTTAGAACAATATTCTCTAGAAGCTGACACATGTGGAGCTCATATAATGTCTATAAAACATCCCAGGATTCATTTTTAAGACCTTTGCCCAGGGTACACAGATAAAAGATCTGGCAGGGAGCCATAGTTTTGCCTCTTAATACAAGCAAGGTTGGAGCCAATTCACAGATCAAGGAGGGAGAGAAGAAAGAAAACTGGCTAAGGTTCCATTTCGAACTACCCACCTCTGAATAATAAATAGCAACTTCCTCCATGCAAGATCACTGGCTTTGTATGAAAAGATTTAAAAGAGATAATTAAAACTAAGTAGGCATGCTTTACTGCGGAACAGTATGGCTTCCCCTTGGTCTTATGCATTATTCTACCCATGGGATCTTCAAAGACCTTCATCCATGTTGAACTGGGTCCTGTAAAAATATTCAAGAAAACCTAAAAACCCTGAAGTTTTTGTTTATATTGAGAAGTTAAGTAATTGTGTTTGTGTGTGTCTGTGTGTCTGTGTGTGTTTGTGTGTGTGTGTGTATGAGACTATCAACAAACAAGGAAAGGAATGACAATTACAGAATTCAGGACAGTCCAGGAATCGGGGAGATGACAGGAGATAATAGCAATAAATAGCATTGGTTAGTTCTTATTGTGTAGGTTTTTGATATTTTATTTTTTGGGATGGAGCTTTGCTCTGTCTCCCAGGCTGGAGTGCAGCGGCAGATCGTGGCATGCTACACCTTCCAACTCCTGGGCTCAAGCAACTCTCCCACTTCAACCTCCTAAGTAGCTGGGATTACAGGCATGTGCCGCCATGCCCGGCTATTTTTTGTATTTTTAGTAGAGACGGGATTTTGTCGTGTTGGCCAGGCTAGTCCTGAAATCCTGACCTCAAGTGATCCACCTGCCTTGGCCTCTCAAAGTGCTGGCGTTACAGGCAACCATGCCCAGCCTATTGATTTTATTATAAGGCTTCATAATCTAACAGTAATCTATACATACACATGCACCAACTATGCAAAAAATTTGAAAAAGAATGATACTTTAAAATAATACCTTATAATTGTACTGGTCTGTTCTCACACTGCTATAAAGACATCCCTGAGACTGGGTAATTTATGAAAAAAAAAAAAAAAAAAAAAAAAAGAGGTTTGACTCACAGTTCTGCAGGCTGTATAGAAAGTATGGCTGGGGAGGACTCAAGAAACTTATAATTGTGGTGGAATACAAAGGGGCAGCAGTCACATCTTCATTTTGCCAATAGGAGAGAGAGAGAGAGAGAGAGAGAGAGAGAGAGAATGGGGAGGTGCTACACACTGTCAAACAACCAGATCTCCTGAGAACTCTATCATGAAAATAGCAAGGGCTAAGTTTACCTCCTTGATTCAATCATCCCACCAGGCTCCTCCACCAATTCTGGGAATTACAATTCAACATGAGATTTGAATGGGGACACAGAGCCAAACTATATCAATAATCAACTAGCATTTATCTAAGGAATATATAAATGGTTTAATATTAGGACACTTATGTGAATTACTTATTTATTGAAGGATAAAGCTAAAACGTGATTATCTCAACTGATGCCAAAAAAAAAAAACCCCACAATTAAAATCTAGCATTTCTGATAAAATGCTTACTAAACTTTATAAAAGGTAATTTCCTTAACTTCATGAATATAGTCTACCAGAAAGCTGTGGGAAACATCATATTTAACAGAAAACATAAGTCATTCCTATTTGAGCCTGGAATAAGAAAAGCTGCCCACTGTCACCATTTTAATGGAAGGCTCAAAAAAGGAAGGAATAATAATGCTGTAAAAAAGAAAAATTGGCATCATTTGCAGAAAATCTATGATCTATCAAGAAATTGGAAAAGAAAATAATGAAAATTTTCAGCCAGATGACTGAATCAAATATCAATATTCAGAAACAAATAGCTTTTCTATACTAATAACTAATTTAAAATATAGAAAACATATCCCTTTCACATAGAAGCCTGAAAACCTATATAAAAAATTTAAAACTTTGTTGAAAGACCAAAATAAAGGTGACAAAATTAAGAGACATAGTATGTTTATGAATATAAATACTCAATATTTGTATATTCAACAAATATTTATTAAACTCATACTATAAACTAGGCTTTTTAATACATACCGAAGACAACATAAGAAAAAGTACTTCCTGCAATGAGGGAGTGACAGACATTAAACACAAGTAAAAATACATCGTATGTCACATGGTGATGAGTATTTTGGAATAAAACTGATGCTGTGAAAATGGTTTGGGGTGCTGGATGAATAGGGTGGGATTGCCATTTAAATATTAATAGAATGTTCATGAAAGTCCTCATGAGGGAGGTCATATTGCAGAGCATTAGCTTTCAGGAGGAAGAGTGCACAGGGCAGGCAAGTGTCTGGTGAGTTGTGAACCAGAGAGCAATGAGCTTGTGAGTGGATGGGGTTGGGGGTACCTGCGGGGATGCAGATCCCTGGAAAGGCTCTGGGCCCTCGGCTTCGCTTTCCTGTGTGAGGAATGGGAAGACACTCACTGTTGGACTGCCAGTAGACAAGGCAGTCCACTTGCATTTTAAGAAGTCCACACTGGCAACTAAACTGAGAGATGGCTCAAAAAAGGAATTTAAGAGCGAAAGCAACAAGCTTCCTTAGGATGCAGGTGGGAGGGAACTTTCTGAGAAGTGGTCAGACTTTGGGTGGATTTTAAAAGAGGGCTAGAGAAGCTACTGATGATTTGGATATTGTGTAGGCAAACAAGGACTAATCAGGGATGAACATGATGATATTCATCCTCAGTAAGCAAAAGACAAAGTTGTCATTTGCCTAGGGCAAAACTATGGTAGGGGTAGGGATGAAGACTATAAACGGTGTAAGGATGGGTATTCTCCCTAAAATAATCATTAAATGCAATGCAACACCAACTCTAATTCCAACAGTCTTTTCATGGAATCTAAAAAGCTGACACTGAAATTTATCTGGGAAAAAAACTAAATTAGATTATCATCTCATACATATACAAAACATCTGTATAAATTAGCCACAACCTGAATATTGAAGCTATCCAAGCTTTTGAAATAAAAATTAACAACCCCCAAAAAGAGACAATTATAAAAAACAAAAGTAGAATCAAAAAAAAAAAATTTTTATAATCTTGCCCTGGGGCAACAATGTTAAATGAGATTAAGAAGATGAAGAAAATTATTGAAAATGGAATTTCAGTTTAAGTTTAAAAACATAAAAGTGAGTGGAAGAAATTATTTGTAATAGATATAAGAGATAATGGATTAATATCCATAATATACAAATAATGTCTATGTATCAATATGAATAACACAGCAACTGCATATAAAAATGGTCTGACTATAAAAAAGTAATTCACCAATGGAGAAATTCTAATAACAAAGAAACTTATGAAAAGTCAGTTTTACTTTTAATGGAATTTCTCTTTTAATGGAGAAATGCAAATAAAAGGCAGTTTTGGTTTTAATGGGGAAATGCAAATCAATTGTTACATAAGTGTTATTATTTTTTTCTTTTTTGGATGGTTGTGGTAGCAGAGGGAAGAGAGCTACTTGACAAAGTAAAAAATAAATATTCAATGTCAGCAAGATCATGGGAAAAATAGATCATTTTCTAGTTTTTTGCTGATTGATTGTTTAAGTTGGAGCAGCCTTTTTCATTTTGAGGAAGAATGGGTATTTAAACAACACTTATCCCTTGACCTAGAGACTTAAGAGAACACATTCCTGAGAAATATTCAGGCGTATTCATTAATATTTCTGTGTTTAGATATTCTCTGCTACAAATGCTTACATAAAAGCCTAGAACCAGTGAAGTGACAGTGACAGTTACCCCTTGGAGGCAAGGACCTGTTCAGGAGTGGCAGGTCTCTGGAGGGAGTTTGAAGGTTCTTTTCTCTTTTTTCTTTTTACTCCATGTTCCTCTGTTTTGGCTGTTGCTGTTGGTGATGATAATGGGAATACTATTATTATAATAAAAAGTACTAGTAGATAAGGAGATAGGTATGAGAATATTAATTGTGATATTAAAATAAAGCATTTAAATGAAACAACAATAAATGGCCTAGATGCCCAATAACAGTGAATAATCAGATATATTATGGTTTATTACTATCTTGTAATATTTGGCAACTATCTATCTAAAATAACATATGGATACCTAGAAAGTTATTTATAATATATTGTTCAGTGAAAATGTAAATTGAAGACTTAACATATCATATATAAAAATCTATATTAGTAATTTGTAAAATCAATTTAATAACTGAAACCTACAAGGTTTTGTTTCCTTAAATCTTGCTTTAGTTGCTTAAACTGTTCATTTGATTGTCATGTTATTTAGATATCAATAGTTATTTTAATAATGGCATTTTATCTTATGGGAATTCTATGTTATGCAAACTGTGCCAGTTACTCACACTTGAGGAAGTCCTGAGAAATGCATGTGACATTATCAGAAGCATTGTGATTTGGCTCATGGAAGCTTCCTAAATTAGAAGGGCAGTTTTAAGAATAAAATAGAGTCTATATAAGATTTGCCTTGCAAACCCAAGGTCATGAGCAATCAGTTAAATACAGCAAGAGCGTGTGTTGTAAATATCATAATGGCCTCAGCAAAATCAGTGAAAGTTTAAAAAGAGGTTTTGTAATGCTAGGGAAAAGCTTCAGTTATCCGATAATTTACCCTTTTCTCTGACAATAGCAACTGAATGCTATTGTTTTATATGGACTACTTTTTTTTTGTGGAGAAAGAACTGTATCAGGAGAACAAACAAATAACAACAACAAAAATTATTGTATTGATCTCAGCAGAATAAAAATTTTAAAATTTTGAAAATCTGGTTATTTAATTTTATAATTGACAATAGATTAATGCTCACTAACATTATGTTTTAATCGCAGTGTTGGACACACATATGAATGAAGAGCAAAGAAAAATTTTTTAAAAGTAAAAGGTGAAATTCTCATTATAATTTAAATTTTTCTGAAAAAAGTTGTTCTCAAATATTATACATATTTGAAAGTTATAATCACTTAATATTGTGACTCCTTAAAATGCAGTAGTAATTTTAAGATGTGGTGACAGATATTTAAAGGAATGTCTTTAGTTATGTCAACAAAAGAAATACTTATTGAAAACCTGCATGCATAAATAAGCTCTGTGAATTCAACTTTATACATTCAGAGGGGAAAGTTTTAAAAAATGTTTCATTCTTTCCAAAAAGTTTGTAAACACAATGAAGAGATGTGAATCTGTTGTTATCTCAGCCTACATTTTGAAGTGCTTTTCTGAGTGAGTGCCTCTTTTCTGTGAATTTGATTCTGCTGTTTAAACTTCCAGTTTTGGGTTATAACAAAGCCCCTGGAAGTAAACCAATGTGAATCACTCCAATATTGGTAGAAATCCTGGAAATGTTGGACACATTTAGACCCACAAGATGCTAGTCTACAAAATGGTGCTTTCCAAAGAAATTTTCAGGCCAAATTTTAACTCTTTGCATTTTTTGCCTTATATATTCACATTAGAGTTTGCCACTTCCCCCAACATGAGTCTCATTTGCAAAGACTGATTAAGACTACACTGAAATTTTACCTCTAGGCACATAAAAACAACACATTGTCATTATTAACAAAAAGTGACATCTTGTCTTTGCAGATTGAAAAAAAATAATATTGGTAAAATAGCAATACTACCAAAAGAGAACTACAGATTTAACGCAATACCTATCAATAAACCAATGACGTTTTTCACAGCAATAGAAAAAAAAATTAAAATTAATATGGAATCACAAAAGACCTCGAAAAGCAAAAGCAATGCTGAGCAAAAAGAACAAAGTTGGAGGCATCACAACACCTCACTTCAATATATATTCCAAAGGTATAGTAACCAAAACAGTACGGTATTGGTATAAAACCAAACATAGATAAATGGAATAGAATAGAGCCCTCAAACAAATTCATACACCTACAGCCAACTGATTTTCAACAAAGGCGCCAAGAACACATATTGGTTCTCTTCAATAATAATGCTGGCAAAACTCAAAATAGATTAAAGACTTAAATGTCAGACCTGAAACTATGAAACTATAGAAGAAAATGTAAGGGAAATGCTTCATGACATTGGTTTGGGCAAGGGTTTTTAAAAATAAGGCCTCAAAGGCATAAGCAACAAATGCAAAAATAGACATGTGGGATTACATCAGACTAAAAAGCTTTTGCCTAGTAAAGGAAACAATGAACAAACTGAAGAGACAATCTGCAGAATGAAGAAAATATGTGCAAACTATACAACTGAAAAGGGGTTAACATCCAGAATATACAAGGCACTTAAATAACAGCAAAAACAAAACAAAACCCAATTTGAAAATGGGCAAGAAGAGTGGTCAAGATGGCGACTAGAAGCAGCTAATGTGAGTGGCTTGCACAGAGAGGAATGGAAAGGATAAGTAAATACAACACCTTCAAATGAATCGTCCAGGTACCTGCATTGCGACTAATCAAAAAACAACTTGATCCATGGAGAATAAGAAAAGCAAGACAGGACAACAACCCACCAAGGAGCAACATGGAGCCAGGGGAATCTCCCTTGCCCAGGAAAGCAGGGAGTGAATGAGTGACCCTGGGAAACCATGCATCCTCCATGGACCCTTGCACCCTCAGGTCAGGAGACCTTGTGAACCTACTCCATCAGGGCCTTCATTCTGATAGACAGAGCTATGTGGAATCTTTGCAGAGCAGCTGCTCAGTCATCTGGGGAGGCTCTGGAGACTTAGATACTCAGGCTTACTTGCAAAAGTGGCTGCAGTTCCAGCAAAGTGGGTTGTTAGACTACTATATATACCCTCAAGAAAGAGGTTAAATCCAGGGGGTGAGCAGCAACAGTCTGTAGGCTCCACTTATAGGGCACATCACGAGATAAGACCTGCTGGCTTGGGATTCCAGCCAGCCACCAGTAGTGACATTGTACCTCCTAAAGAAGGAGCTCCCAGGAGGAGGGGCAGGTTGCTATCTTTGCTGTTTGAGTTCCATAACTGTTCCAGGCTTTGGGAGTATTTGAGGTGACCGTGGGGTGGAAGAGATCCCTCAGCACAGCACACCTGTTCTACCAAAATGTGGCCAGGCTCCTTCCTTAAGCAGGTCCTTGATCTCACTCCTCCTCGTGGGGTGGGACCTCCCAACTGGGGACTCCAGCCATTCCTGTCAGTGTTACAAACAGAGATTTGTAACCTCCTGGGGATGGATATCCCAGAGGGAGGGGTGGGCCAACAACTTTGCAATTTTGGTGACACAGCTATTCCAGCCTTTGGGCTTTGGAGTGTCTGAAGCAACTGGAGGCTGAAGTGGACCTCCAGCACAGCATAGCTACTGTACCAAAATGTGTCTGGACTGCTATTTTAAGCAGGTCCCTGATCCCATTCCTTCTCACTGGGTGGTACCTCCCAACTGGGGTCTTGGGCCACCTCCTACAGGTGTTTTTGAGTTGGCAACAGCCCTGTACCTCCCTAGGATGATGATCCCAGGGGGAAGGACGAGCTGTTCTTTTTGCTGTTTTGCAGCCTTCACTGTTGATACCTCTAGGTACTGGAAAATCTGAGGCAACTAGGGATTGGAATGGTCCTCAAGCATACCACAGCAGCCCTGTGGAACAGTGACCAGACTGTGACGTGAGTGCCTGTCCTGTATCTCCTCACTGGCAGGTCCTCCAGGCCTGGGCCTCAAGCCTGCCATTGCTAGAGTTATCAAGCCAGTGCCAACTCAGAAGCTGACCGGACAGAGTCTCTAGGGGCAACTGAAAGCCTCTCTGCCACTGTCTCTGCAGTGGAACTACCCTGGCCACCTTTGGACTAATAAAGGAGTGAAGGATAAGTACCTTATTGACACTTCCAAAGAACTTCAGTCAACTCAAGAAGAGGCAAGTTCATCTCTCATGGGCTCCACACACTTCTCACTGCTTGTCACTGGACAGGGAAACCCTGACATGGACCCACAGCACAGACCTTTCATCCTGGGCTGGTTGCATTGAGCGATTGCTGACCTGCATCTCTCTGAAGTGGAGCTCTCAGGAGACAAGCAAGCAACCTTTGGCCACAACCACTACTAAGAGCCCTTACTCTGCTGCCTCCAAATTGGGAAAAGATTATAAACACTGAGATCAGCTTAGAGCTGCAGTGGGCAGCCTAGGTGTGCCAAGTCATGTTCTACAGCCAACAGTCAAAGGGGAAAGGAACCATAGTTTCAGAGCATTGAGAGGGAACGTGGCTGCAACTGTGAGGAAACAGAAGAGAGCCCCACCACTGAGCAAGAGTCTACAAACCAAACAATAAGCCAAGTCCCACTTGCTGGATCACACTCCAAAGCTTCAACACCAAAAATACCTTACTGCCATACCCACCCCCTCTGAAACCAGAGACAAGAAGTAAGCTTCAAGTAAAGACCCTACACAAAGCTGCAGCCCAGTAAATATATCCAGAAAAGAAGTCTATTGACTGTACTCAATATACATTGCAGTTAAAAAAAAAAAAACACCCATATACAGAGATGAGAAATAACTAATGCAAGAACTCTGGTAACTCAAATAGCCAGAGTTATTTTATCCTCCAAAAATGACTGCGTCAGTTCTCCAACAAGAGTTCATAACCAGGCTGAAGTGGCTAGAATTACAGAAATAGAATTCAGAATATGTGTAGGAACAAAGACCAAGATTCAGGACGATGGCCAAACTCAATCCAACGAAAATAAAAGTCACAAAAAGCAGTTCAGGAGCTGAAGGACTAAATAGCCAGTATGAAAAAAGAAGCTAATGGGTCTGACAGAGCTGAATAACACAATACAAGAATTTCACAATGCAAACACTAGCATTAACAGCAGAACAAACCAAGCTGGGAATGAATTTCAGAACTTGAAGACTGGTTCTCTGAAATAAGACAGTCAAACAAAAATAAAGAATGAAGAGTAAAGAGTAATGAACAATCCTTTGAGAAGCATGAGATTATGTAATGAGGCCAAATCTATGAATCATTGTTATTCCTGAAAGGTAAGGGAGAAAAGCAAACAATTTGGAAAACATATTTCAGAATATTGCCTATGAAAATGTCCCCAGCCTTGCTAGAGAAGCCGATTGTCAAATTGAGGAAATACAGAGAACTCCTGCAAGATTCTACACAAGAAGATCATCCCTAAAACATATAATCATCAGATTTTTCAAGGTAGAAATGGAAGAAAGAATGTCAAAGGCATATAGAGAAAGATGGCAGGACACCTACAAAGGGAACCACATCAGGCTAACAGCAGACCTCTCAGCTGAAACCCTGCAAGACAGAACAGTCTGGGGACCTATTTTCAACATTCTTGAATAAAAAAATCTTCAATCAATAATTTCATATCCAGCCAAACTAAGCTTTTCAAGTAAAGGAGAAATAAGACCCTTGTCAGATAAAAGCAAATGTTGAGGCAATTTAGTACCACCATATCTGCCTTACAAGGGATATTGAAAGGACAACTAAATATAGGAAGAAGATACCACTACCACCTAATACAAAAACACGCTTAACACACAGACCGGTGTCACTGTAAAGAAACCACACAAATAAGCCAACATAACGACAAGCTAACAGTACAATGATGGGATCAAAATCCACACAAATCAATACTACCCTTGAATGTAAATGGGATAAATATCCCACTTAAAAGGCAGCATGGCAAGCTAAATAAAAAATTCCAATGGTATGCCATCTTCAAGAGACCCATCTCACAGGTAATGACAGTGATAGGCTCAAAGTAAAGGGATGAAGTAATGAAAAACAGAAAAAAGTAGGGGTTGCAATCCTAATTTCAGACAAAACAGATTTCCAATGAAGGAAGATTAAGAAAAAGACAAAGAAAGGCATTACATAATGGTAAAGCGTTCGATTCAACAAGAAGACCTGACTTTTCTAAATATATGTGCATCCAACCCAGGAGCACCAATTTCATAAAGCAAGTTCTTAAGGAACCACAGAGAGACATAGACTCCCATAAACTAATAGTGGGAGACTTAAACACTTCACTGACAGTATTAGACAAATCACTGAGGTAGAAAATTAAGAAAGATTCAGGTCCTGATCTCAGCACTGGATTAAATGAACCTGACAGATATCTACATAATGAACCTGACAGATATCTACGTAATTCTCCACCCCAAAACAACAAAATATACATTTTTCTCACCACCACATGGCACCTACTCTAAAATTGACCACGTAATTGGACATAAAACAATCCTCAACAAATGTAAAAGAACGAAAACTATACAAAACACACTATCATACCACAGTGCAATACAAACAGAAGTCAAGAATGTGAAAATCACTCTAAACTATGCAATTACATGGACATTTTTTTTTTTTTTTGTGAGATGAGGTCTCACTCTGTTGCCCAGGCTGGAGTGCAGTGGCATGATTTCGGCTCACTGCAACCTCCACCCGCCAGGTTCAAGTGATTTTCCTGTCTCAGCCTCCTGAGTAGCTGGGATTACAGTGCCCACCACCACACCTGGCTAATTTTTGTATTTTTGGTAGAGATGGGATTTCACCATGTTGGTCAGGCTGGTCTCAAACTCCTGACCTCATGATCCACCCACCTTGGTTTCCCAAAGCGCTGGGATTACAGGCCACTGCACCCAGCCTGCATGGAAATTAAACAACATGTCCCTGGATTACTTTTTGGTAGATAATGAAATTTAGGTAGAAATCAAGAAGTTCTTTTTGAAAATAATGAAATAATTAAAACACAAAGAAAAATGGTTAACTACATTAAGGGCCATTCATGTCACTGTACATTACAAAGCAATAAAAAACAACACATTTGAACACTATGCAATGTCAGAGGGAAATGTTAATGTGTAATATACTCTAATTATATTTTTAAATGACAGGGTTATACATAAACATGAAAGAGTGGAAATAGAGCCAACAAGCTGACAATTGGGAGACCGAAAGATTGCAAAAAATTGATCAATATGCAGGTGGATTTGTTCTTCTGTTTCTCCTTTACTGCCTTATTTTGTTCATAGAGATACTTTAAAATTGTATCATACATAAAAAATATACAGATGCTAAAACAGGAAAATATGTATAATATTCATAATACTAATGTGAAAATTTATGAAATGAGGCAGTCCAATGATAATAAGTTACATTATTAATAAAAATGTACTCACCAACTTAAAAGAAAAATGCAAAAACATTTCAGCTAGACACTCACAGAAGTAGTCAATTGAAGCATAAAGATGGTGATTTACATTATAAGCATCCCAGAAAGATAAAGAGATAAAAATATGTTTATGATATCAAGAAGCATTGGGGCAGATTGAGAGGCTCCTGCATATGTATTGACTAGAGAAATTGAAGAAGTAATATGTAAAGAACTAATGGCTAAGAGTTTTCAACAATTTGTTTTAAAAAGGAAAACCTTCTCCATTCAAATGTATCTTGACAATGTATCCTGACATATTGATACAAATCTTTGCATATCTCTCTCACTATGAAACTGCAGAACATAAAGGATTAAATTCACATGTTAAAAAACATAAAAAATGTTACAGCAACGCAATCAAATAGGAAAAAATGGGAACCTGTCTTAGTCTGTGTTGTGTTGTTATAACACAAATTATAAAGCATCTAGGAATAACTTTTAAAATATACAACATCTTTACAGATTAAATTATAAAATAATATCAAAGAACATAAAATGAAATCTAAATGTTTGACAACATATATGATGTTCGTAAGTGGGAAGCTTCAATATGATAGTTGTATTTTCACCCAAATAATTCTGTAAATTCAAATCAAGTTTAAAGAAAGCCTAGGGCCGGGCGCGGTGGCTCAAGCCTGTAATCCCAGCACTTTGGGAGGCCAAGGCGGGTGGATCACGAGGTCAAGAGATCCAGACCATCCTGGTCAACATGGTGAAACCCTGTCTCCACTAAAACTACAAAAAAATTAGCTGGGCATGGTGGCGCGTGCCTGTAATCCCAGCTACTCAGGAGGCTGAGGCAGGAGAATTGCCTGAACCCAGGAGGCGGAAGTTGCGGTGAGCCGAGATCGCACCATTGCACTCCAGCCTGGGTAACATGAGTGAAACTCCATCTCAAAAAAAAAAAAAAAAAAAAAAGAAAGCCTAAAAAGGTTATTTATGGAATTTGAGCAATAGTTCTTAAAATTTATGTATGAGAATAAATTTAAAAATAATCTTAGAGGAAAGCAAAAAAAGGATTTATCCTACTATACATGTTACAATACTGTCATGATTACATCAATAAATAGAAATACAGGGTGTTGGATTTCTTCATGGTTCAATCTTGGTAGATTGTATGTATCTAGGAATTAGATCATTTCTTCTAGATTTTTTAATTTATGGCCATATAGCTGCTCATAGTAGCCACTAACTATCCTTTGAATTTTTGCAATATTAATTGTAATGTCTCCTTTTTCACCCATGCTTTATTTATTTAGCTCTTCTCTCTTTTTTTATTTAGTCTGGCTAAAGGTTTGTCAATATTCTTTATCTTTTCAAAAAACTACTTTTTGTTTCATGGATCTTTTGTATTAGTTTCTTTTTTCTAAAGTTTATCATTTATTTCCAATACATTAGGATAAAAACCTCCCTTATGCATCTGTACCATTTAATTCATTTCTTCTGAAGTACAAAAGATCAGATTAAAATTGAGACATGTGTTTAAAGGAAATCCTTTGACTCAGAGTCCTAAAACAAACTGTAATGGTTCATTTTATCTAAAGAATTAGTTTTTGTTCAAAATATAAAGAATTCTACACTGTAAACAAAGACTGCTGTATATGTACTTAAATTAGGATTCTAGTATCTGCTTTTCCTCTAATTTTCCTGGAGCACAAAGTGTATTTGCAAGTCAGAAATCTAATCATCTCAATGGGCAGACTATTTTAGAATAAGCTTTTACCCTTAAGATACCTGGAAAGATAGTAGTCTCTTGGCTCTCTTAAATACCAGAATAATTCTTGCAGACAATAAATTCCACCAGGAAGAAGTTAGCAGTCTACAATAGACATTTGAAAAATACATTAGAAAAAAAAATACTGCAGGTCACATGAGGACTGATCTACATGCTACATGACAGAATAACTCAGATTTTCAAACCTTCTCTATTCTACCAGATTTGCTTTGTTGCTATTATATTGCTATCTAAATTATTTGATGGCAAGATAATAGAAAAATAAAAGGTAAAAAGAACACCATAACTGTTCTATATTCGTAGATTTATGAAGAAGAAACTCACAATATAAACGTTTTCCTATTACAGTTACTTAGGAAATCATCTGGCATACTGAATTTATAAAAAGAAAAAAGAAAATAAACTTAAAGAGTGTTTGGCATTCCAGTCACTTGCAGTTAAGACAAAAATAGGAAAGAAAGTAGGATAAATTACTATTTTAAGAAAAAACTTCAGAAGACAAACCAACCAAAGGTTCTTGTGTCTTCTGCCATTCACTGTCTCTTGAATTCTTCCATCTGCAACACAATATACAAATTATTATTTACATTATGATTATATTAGTAAAGAAGATCAGAATCAGTTTTTGTTGTGCTCTACAGTGTCCATTAGGATAACTGTGACCATTAAGGCAAGGCCTTAAATAACAAAAAAACGCCATTTGCATTGTATATTTTGTTTAAGTCTGTCTTCCGGTTCATCTTCAAGTTTGGTTCACAAATTTGTAAGAATCTAACAAGTCCTGTAAACTTAGGCTGTTTCTGAGGCTGATGACTGTTCACTGTGTTTCTCTTTTGTTAAGTAAAATGTTCTGCAGGCTTACAAAGGTATTTCCTTAAACAGTTCTATATCCAAGGTTCTTGTTCAAATGTATGTACACTTCTAAAGTTTGAGGGCTAATTCTGTGTTTTATCTTCTTCAAGGATTCAGTGAAATCAGATAATCAAATATTTCTCATCTCACTGGCAGACATATTCTTTGCCTGTTCTGGTTTCAGTACTCGGATAGGACCCAGTGCTGCATCTTTTGCCAAAGCTGTTAGGTCAATTCCTGTGCATTCATCAGTCATTCTAGCAAGTTGTGCTAGTTCTTTTTGGGTCAGTGGGCTTCCCTATGTACATAACAGATTTTTAAGCAAAAGTAATCTTGTCTCCTCATTTGTTAAAGACACATATACCCAATTGATGAAATGTCTGAGAACAGCCTTGTCTAGCTCTTGCAGCCTAATAGTGGCTCCCATTAAAAGGACTCTGTTATCTCCAGCGGACTGTACACCATCAAAATCTATTAGAAATTCAGTTTTTAGGCATCTACTAGCATTGTGCTCCCCTGTTTTTTTTTTTTTTTTCATCTATTCAGCCACTCTATGTCTTTTGATTGCAGAATTTAGTTCATTTACATTCAATGTTATTATTGGTAAGCAGACCCCAGGTGCAATAATGCTGTGATTTTTCCCTTATTTTATCCTGAACATATGAAGTTTCTCTCTCTGTGATGAGCCACCTGGAACTGAGGGTGTGGTAATGTAAGCACTCCTGTCCTATCATCGCTGGGACTGTGCCAGGTCAGATCTGAAGCCAACACAACACTGGGCCTTGCTCCGGGCTCTGTCCTTCATGATGGCGAGTTCCCCAGGACCCAGGAATATCCAGAGATGCTGTTTGGAAGCCAGAGATTGGTGTCAATAACCTCAGCAATTTACCTGATGTTCTGTTCTACTGTGGCTAAGCTGGCACTGAAACCACAATACAAAGTCCTTCCCATTCTTCCTCTTTTCACAGGCAGAGAAACCTTTCTCTGTGGCTACCAAATCCATTGGCCCATGGGGGATTCTACAAGTCCATTGCTGATGTTCACATAAGGCCCATGAGTTCTTCCATCAGGTTGTGGTGAATGCTGCCAAGTCTGGCACTTACCCTTCAGGAGAGTGGACTCCCTTCTGTTCCAGGGCAGGTTTAGAAATGCTGTTTGAGTGTCTAGACCTTGGAATGGGGACCCAAAAAGCCTGCTTGTTGCCTTACCCCACTGTGTCTGGGCTGGTACCTAGGGTGCAAGGCAAAGTCCCCTTTACTTTTCCTGCTGCTTTTCTCAAATAGAAGGAGTATTTCACTATAGCCACCACAGCTGGGAATATGCTGGGTCTCCCTTGAAGCCAGCACATGTCAGAGACAAGTATTGCTGGGTATTGCTGATGGTTATTCAGGGTCCAAGGACTCTTTAGTTAGCAAGTGATGAATCCTGCCATAATTGGATCCTTCCCTTCAATTCAATGGGTTCCTGTTTGGCTCAGGTGTGTCTAGAAATGTCATCCAGGAGCTAGGGCCTAGAATGTGTGCATCATGACTGCCCAGTGCCATACTCTACTGTGGCTTAGCTGTTATCCAAGATGTAAGACAAATTCCTCTTTGCTCTCCTCCACTTAAGCAAAAGGAAGGAGTCACCTTCATTGCTATAACCTGCACTGCCTGGGAATGGAGAAAAAAATGGTGCAAAAGAGGTTAAGCCTTCCCTTAGCCATGCCTGCTGGTATCTCCCTAGGTCACATGTCACCCAAATTCACTGTGTCTAAGCCCAGCCTAGCATTCAGAGTTGCTTAAGAATTGCAGGCCTTGTGTCATAGACTGCCTTTCAAATTTACCTAGGACCCCAGAGCAATTAAACCCCTGGTGGCTAGGTTTCCTGAGAAACTCAAGTTCTGAATACTGATATGGGCAATTCTCCAGGGACTTGGTGCAAATGCTCCCTCTGTTCATGGGCACTAGATGAGCTCAGCTTGGCTTTATTTTTTCTGTGACAGAGCAGCACTGAATTCAGGGTAAAGTCCCCCAGTGGCTGCACTCTCCCTCCCCCAAGTGCAGAGATCTTCATTCCATGCCACATGGCCACTACCAGGGGATGTGGGAAGGGTAGCATCAGTGATTCAAGAATGTTTCTCCTGCCGTCTTCAATGCTTCTTTCCATAATATGAAGTTTAAACCAGGTACTGTGACTGCTCACTTGGCTTTTGGTTCTTGTGACAGTGCTTTTCTGTGAGCAGACAGTTGTTAAAACTTGGTCTTTCAGTGAGGGGGACAAAAGGTGTAGGCTTCTATTCCACCATCCTGCTCCACTTTCCCTATATATTATTTCTAAGTATACCATTATGTTAAAAAATTTTGAAAAATATTGCTTTAATGAATTCCCAGAAACTAGAATTTTACATGTCATGTTTTCTCATCATAAAAATAAAAACCAACAATAAATATATGGTAAAAGTAAAAAGGAAAACAGAAGCAAAAAGTAAAAAAATAAATAACACTCCTCTCAAAAAACAATTATGATAAAACTTAACTGCTTGGAAATTTAGAAACATCCTTCTAAAGAAGCTCTGAATAAAATAAGAAATAAGATGATCATGTGATTTTTTTTCAGTAGTTCTGTTTATGTGATGGATTACGTCTATTGATTTGCATATGTTGAACTTATCTCAATAGATGCAGAAAAGGCCTTCGATAAAATTCAACACCTTTTCATGTTAAAAACTCTCAAGAAACTAGGTAGTGATGGAACACATCTTAAAATAACAGAAAATATTTATGACAAATCCATAGCCAATATCTTACTAAATGGCCAAAAACTCAAAGCATTCCCTTTGAAAACTGGCACAAGAGGAGGATGCCCTCTTTCACCTCTCTTACTCAACATAGCATTGGAAGTTCTGGCCAGAGCAATTAGGCAGGAGAAAGAAATAAAGCATATTCAAATAGGAAGAGAGGAAGTCAAATTTTCTCTGTTTGCAGTCAACATGATTGCATATTTAGAAAACCCTGTCGTTTCAGCCCCAAAACTCCTTAAGTTGATAAACAACTTCAACAAGTCTCAGGATACAAAAATCAATGTTCAAAAATCACAAGCATTCCTATACATCAATAATAGAGAAGCAGAGAGCCAAATCATGAGTGAAGTCCCATTCACAATTGCTACAAAGAGAATAAAATACCTAGGGATACAACTTACAAGGAATGTGAAGGACCTCTTGAAGGAGAACTAGAAACCACTGGTCAAGGAAATAAGAGAAGACACAAACAAATGGAAAAACGCCTTCTACTCATGGATAGGAAGAATCAATATTGTAAAAATGGCCATACTGCCCAAAGTAATTTATAGATTCAATGCTATTGCCATCAAGCTACCATTGATTTACTTCACAGAACTAGAAATAACTACTTTAAAATTAATATGGAACCAAAAAAGAGGCTGTATAGTTAAGACAATACAGGCTTTTTAAACTCTTTGATCTAAGCTAAAAGAACAAAGCTGGAAGCATCACAATACCTGACTTCAAACCATACTACAAGGCTACAGTAACCAAAACAGCAGGGTATTGACACTGTGACATGGTAAAAAGCCCCATAAAACTGCATACCTCAACCATACCTCGGCTTTCTGTTTAAACTGCTCTCTATAATCCAAATGTGAATGAGCAATTAAGGACTATAATCGCCACCTTACCCAGACAATGTGTAAACAAATGCTAATCTTGACTTTTGTGAATCACTTAAGTAACAACCAGAATGTCAAAAAGGGTCCCTGGCCCTCGGAGTGTCTGGAGGCCCTCACGCCATCTTCGCCCAGGAATTCACCAGAATGTCCAGAGCCGCTCACCCCATCTTCACCCAGGAATCCACCAGAAGGTCCGGAACTCCCTCACTGCCACACCCCGCCCCTCTCCCTCACATCCAAGGTGATTTTTACGGGTATAAAGGGGTCTTGACGCCCTTCTTTGGGGGCCATGGGTTGGAGAGACATGAGTCCTCTGTGGTCGCCAGCAATAAACACCCTGCAATTTGGCATACTTTTGTCTTGGTGTTGACTTTCTGTGCTCGGTCCTGTACAACAATACCAAAACACATATATAGAGCCATGGAACAGAACAGAGGCTTCAGAAATAGCATCACACATCTACAACCCTTTGATCTTCAACAAACCTGACAAAAACAAGCAATGGGGAAAGAATTCCCTAGTTAACAAATGGTATTGGGAAAACTGGCTAGGCATATGCAGAAAACAGAAACTGGACCCATTCCTTACACCTTATACAAAAATTAACTCAAGATGGATTAAAGACTTAAACTTAAAACCATAAAAACCCTAGAAGAAAATCTAGGCAATGCCATTCAGGACATAGGCGTGGGAAAAGACTTCATGACTGAAAAACCAAAAACAATAGCAACAAAAGCCAAAATTGACAAATGGTATCTAATTAAACTAAAGAGCTGCTGCTTAGCAAATGAAACTATCATCAGAGTGAACAGGCCACCTACAAAATGGGAGAAAATTTTTGCAATCTATCCATCTGACAAAGTGTTAATATCCAGAATCTGCAAAAAACTTAAATTTAGAAGAGAAAATCAAACAACCCCATCAGAAAACGTGCAAAGGATATGAAAAGACATTTCTCAAAAGAAGATATTTATGCAGCCAACAAACATATTTTATATAGGCTTAAAATGATCTTTTGTATTTCTGTGGGGTCAGTTGTAATATCTCCCATTTCATTTCTAATTGAGCTTATTTGGATCTTCTTTTTGCTTCGTTAATCTTTGCTACTGGTCTATCAATTTTGTTTATCTTTTCAAAAAACAACAACTTTGTCAGATGGGTAGATTGCAAAAATTTTCTCCCATCTTTATGTTTCATTTATTTTTTGTATTTTTTTTGTTGTTGTTTCAATTTCATTTAGCTTTCTCTGGTTTTGGTTAATTCTCTTGTTCTGCTGGGTTTGGGTTTAGTTTCTTCTTGTTTCTCTAGATCCTCGAGGTGTGACCTCAGTTGTCTATTTGTGCTCTTTCAGACTTTTTGATGTAGGCATTTAAGGCTGTGAACTTTCTTCTTAGTACCATTTTTGATGTATCTAGAGGTCCTCATAGGTTGTGTCACTATTATTGTTCAGTTCAAAAAATTTTAAATTTCCATCTTGATTTCATTATTGACCCAATAATTGTTTAGGAGTAGGTTATTCAATTTCCTTGTACTTGGATGGTTTTAAAGATTCCTTTTAGAGTTATTCCCAATTTTATTCCACTGTGATCTTAGAGAGTATTTGATATAATTTCAGTTTTCTTAAATTTATTGAGACTTGTTTTGTGGTCTATCATATGGCCTATCTTGGAGAAAATTTTGTGAGCCAATGAATAGAATATATATTCTGTGATTGCTGGGTAGAATGTTCTGTAAATACCTGTTAAGTCCATTTGTTCCAGGGTATAATTTAAGTCCATTGTTTCTTTGTTGATTTTCTGTCTTAATAACCTGTTTAGTGCTGTCAGTGGAGTGCTGGATAGACAGCAACACTACTATTGTGTTGCTGTCTATCTCATCTCTTAGGTCTATTAGTAATTATTTTATAAATTTGGGATATTCAGTGTTAGGTGCACATATATTTAGGATTGTGATAATTTCCTGTTGGACAAAGCCTTTTCATTATATAATGTCCCTCTTTGTCTTTTTTAACTGCTGTTGCTTTAAAGTTTATTTTGTCTGATATAGAAATAGCTACTCCTGCTCACTTTTGGTGTCCATTTACATGGAATGTCTTTTCCCACCCCCTTACCTTAAGTTTATGTGAGTCCTTATGTGAAGGCAGCAGATACTTGGTTGGTGTATTCTTACTCATTCTGCAATTCTGTGTCTTTTAAGTGGAGCATTAAGGCAAATTACATTCAATGTTAGTATTGAGATGTGAGGTACCATTCTATTCATGTTGCTATTTGTTATTTGAATATCTTGGTTTGTTTATTTATTTATTGTATTTTGCTTTATATGTCCTGTGAGATTCCTGCTTTAAAGAGGGTGTTTCCAGGGCTTGTTTCAAAATTTAGAGCTCGTTTTAACACTTCTTATACTACTCGGTTGATAGTGGTGAGTTCTCTCAGCATTTATTTGTCTGTAAAAGACTGTACCTTTCCTTCATTTATGAAGCTTAGTTTCACTGGAGACAAAATTTCTGGTTGATAATTGTTTTGTTTAAGGAGTTTGAAGATAGGGTCCCAAACCCTTCTAGCTTGTAGGGTTTCTACTGAGAAATGTGCTGTTAATCTGATAGGTTGTCCTTTATAGCTCTTAAGAGTGTTTCTTTCACCTTGACTTCAGATAACCTGATTATGTGTCTACATGATGATCTTTTTGCTATGAATTTCCCAGGTGTTCTTTGAGCTTCTTGTATTTGGATATCTAGATATCTAGCAAGGTTGGGGAAGTTTTCCTCGATTATTCCCCCAAATATGTTTTCTAGACTTTTAGATTTATCTTCTTTCTCAGGAATATCAAAGTATTCTTAGGTTTTGTTTTAAAGTTTAACCGCAAGTTTGGGTGGTTTAACACTAAACTTCTTGAAGACTTTTTTCATTTTTAAAAATTTTCATTTGTCTTTTTTGGATTGAGTTTTTTTGAAAATCTTGTCTTCGAGCGCTGAAGTTCTTTATTCTGCTTATATGATTCTATTGCTGAGACTTTCCAGTACATTTTGCATTTCTCTTGGTGTGTTCTTTATTTCTTGAAGTTGTGACTATTTTTTATTTATACTATCTATTTCCCTGAAAATTTCTCCCCTCATGTACGGTATCTTTTTTTTTTTTTTTTTTTTTTTAATTTTCTTAAATTTGATTTCCCTTTTTTTTGGTTTTTTTTTTTTTTTTTTTTTTTTTTTAAATTTCCTTAAGTTGGATATCACTTTGCTATGGTGCTTCCTTGATTAGTTTAATAATTGACCTTCTGAATTCTTTTTCTGACAATTCAGGGATTTCTTCTTGGTTTGGATCCTCCATTGATCATGAGCTAGTGTGATTTTTTTGGGTGTGTTAAAGAACCTTGCTTTGTCATATTAACAGAATCATTTTTCTGGTTCCTTCTTATTTGGGTAGGCTATGCCAGAGGGAAGATCTGGGGTTCATTGCTGCTTTTCAAATCTTTTGTCCCATGGATTGCTTCCTTGATGTAGAATTCTCCCCTTTTTTCTAGGGATGTGACTTTCTGAGAGCTGAACTACAGTGATTGTTATTTTTCTTTCTAGCCACCCAACAGGGCTACCAGGCTCTGGGCTGGTACTGGGGGATGTCAGTGCAGAGTCCTGTGATGTGAACCATCTTTAGGTCGCTGAGCTGTAGATACCTGCACAGTATTTGGGCTGTGTCCCGGGTCCTGCAGGAGCAATCTGCTTCCTTCAAAGGGTCTGCGAATTCTCTCTGAACTCCTGGTCTATTCCTGCAGTAGTTCTTGGAGCAAAAGTTCATGATATGAGTCTCCACATGCTATTATGTTCATCCTAGTGGGAGCTGCAATGTAGTCCTCCTTCTTATTTGCCATTTGTTTTGGAATCCATACTGTCTTTAAGAGTAATTATGTTTAGAAGGATCTCAGCTTATCGATTCAGGAAAGCCAGTTCCTTGTCATTCCAGCCACTTTCCCAGGTAGACAGGAATACTTTAGTGTTTGTGACCAATCCTCAATGTGATTCTTGTTACAGCATTGGTGCACTGCTGTTTCTTCACAGGTCTCTCCTTCCCTAGAAATCCCTACAAGAATCTAATGTGCCTAAGACAGAAATCCCTTATTTGTTTTTATATAGCGACCTTTATGATACACTTCTTAGATTCATATATATGTACATTTGTATGACCATGTAGTACATGCATGTGTGTCTGCTACTGTGCTCATCTATTCTGTCCTACTGGTCTATTCTGTTTCTTGGTCTAAGTGCCTGTGTTTGCACCAGCACTGTACCTTTAATACCTAATTATGCTATTTATTATCATGGCTTTGTAGTATGTTGTCAAGACATCTTGAAAGACAAAAGCCACTTATATGACATTCTTTTTAAAATTTTAAAAATTTAAAAATTGAATTCTTTATTTTACCATATAAATTTAAGAATAATTTTGTTTAATTATGCAAACATTCTAGCTAAAATTTTTATTAAGACTGAATTGATTTTAAATTTGATGAAAACTGACATCTTGTCATCCCATCTAAGAACATAAGAACATGAGGCAGATTTGCCTTTATAAAATGTAGTGAAGTTTAAAATTTTTCACTGTAAAGTCTTGGGACATGGCATTTTAAAATTTTGTTCCTATGTGTTTTATACTTTTGCAGTTATCATCAGTAAGATCTTATTTTTAATTATCTATTGCTCTTATAGAATAATGCTGTTTACTTTATAAGGTGATATTTTATCTGGCAATTTGCCGAAATCTCTTATTCTAGTAGTTTAATTTGTTTTTGTTCCATAATATGACAATTATTTTTTAAATTTTGAGACAGAGTCTTGCTCTGTCCCCCACGTTGCAGTACAGTGGCACAATGACAGTTCACTGCAAACTCTCTCCCTTGGATTTAAGCGATTCTCATGCCTCAGCCTCCCAAACAGCTGTGACTACAGGTGCATGCCACTTTGCCTGGCTAATTTTTGTATATTTAATAGAAATGGGGTTTTGTCATGTTGGCCAGGCTGGTCTTGTACTTCTGGCCTCAAGTGATCCACCTGCCTTGGCCTCCCAAAGTGCTGGGATTACAGGCATGAGCCAACATACCTGGTTAACAATCTTGTCTCTTCTCTTTCTTTCTACTTACTTCTTTTTCTTTTTGTATGATGTTGAATAGGCCTACCTATTTTAGCCTAGGTAATGGTAAGATAATATTTGACTTACAGGATATTAAAAGATATGTGCCTATAGTTTCTCCATTAATTTTGACGATTATTGTAGGTGTTGGTGTAAAATATTCATTGGTTTAGGGAAATTCTGTCCTATTTCTAATTGGTAAAATTCAGTATTAAATCCCAAGTGTTGAGTTTTTTCAAAGTTTCTTTACAGGCCATCTGTATTGCCTCCTCTACAACATAAAACGATGAAAATATCACCCGTCACTGCTCTTCACCACACCCACTCTCTTTCTCACTTCATGTTTGTATGACTTTTGCATTGTCAAAGTTACTTATTTATATTATGTTTTATGACTAAAATGAAATTTTTCATATACTTGCTTTTGTTTGATCATGAAATTTGGAAACAATTTTAAAAATTTTATAATTTTAAAATACTGTTTACTCTAGAACCAAGTATTGTGACTACATCCTAAGATAAAATAATGAAATTTTATGTCACTAAGCCTTTCCTACTCAAATGCAAAGTTGCAAGTGGACGGTAGATTATTTTCTATATTTTTCAGTTATTCACTATTATTCTTTTACATTTCTCCATGTTTATATGCTGCTTTTTTGAAATGTGCTTTGTTTTTCTTGATTCTCTAATTGTGTTTAAGTGTTTCTAGACAGACACACATAACATTCGTAATAAACAATAATGTCTTCCACATCTTAATTGTATTATGTCTCTATTCAATGGACTCCATATTCAGTCCTTGCAAATATTTTCTTCTTACCACAAAAAATGATAAATACGTGAGATGATTAATCAGCTCAATTTAGTCATTCCACAGTGTATACCTACTTTAAACATCACGTTCTAAGCAATAAATACAACTTTTACTTGTAAATTAAAAAAGTTAAATAAACTTACTCTCTGAAATATATATATTTGGATATATGTACACATATATTATTTTTCATAAGCCCTCTGATTCGGTGTAATTTGGACAGATTACTGTCTTTACCTGCCATTCAGTTGTTATTCTGATATGTTTGATCTTACGCTCATGTTTCTTGGATTCCTGAAGTTTCTTTTTTCTTAGATTGCCTTAGAATGATATTCACAAGTAAAATTTTCTAATTTCTTGCATGTCTGAAATTTGTCCATGTAATCCTGTAGACCGTTTGATTTGGCTTTCTAGGTTCAACATATTGGGTTCTCAAAATTTTCTAGGCATTAGTTCTTATTTTCTAGAATTAAGAACGCTAAAGAAAAGTTTGATAGTATTCTCATTGTCATTGACATGGGGGTTGCAGCCAAATGGTGAGAAGCCTTGAACATGGAAATATAATTTTTTCATCCTTCAAATAATTTTTGTTCAATATAAAAATTACATATCTAACTCTAAATATGTGTGTATTTATTTTTGCATATGGAATATAGCTTCAATGCAAGAAAAAATATCATTCGAGACAGAAACTTAGAATAACCCTGAAGACAGCCTCCCTGCATTTTGGCTCATATAGATAGAACTGTGAACCTGGAGGCATCCTTCTGGTTGGTTTTTTCAGAATGTGCTCTTATACCTCTCGGAATTCTCTGACACCGACATTTTCTGAGGAGGTAACATGTGAACTCTTCAGCTCTCTTCTCTCCTCTGCTCTGGTAGACAGAAAGATACTGCTGATCCTGTGTGGATTGCATTGGGCTTTCCTGAAATATTCCATTCATACAACCCATATCCCAAACTCCATCTTTAGCCTATGATCCAGCCTCAACAGAGTGGCATGTCCAAGACTGCTCTGTGATGTTTCTGCTCTCACATTAAAAACTTACACCCTCTTAGCTAGTGCTAAGAGGCCTCATGGCCTGGCCCTCCCCACTTTCCCTCCCTCTGCACTGTGCCCCGCTTCTTCCCCTCACCTGCAGTATCCTCTCCATCCCCCAAATTTAGAATAGAAGCTGGCACAAAATATCAATATTTGTTGAGCAAATGATTCAAATGAGTTAAATGATTTAAAAAGGAAATTAAAAACTACTGCTATATGCAATAAGGAGTAATTAAAATCTTCTAAGTTGTTTTTGGAAGTATGTGAGGAGTATATTTTTGGGAGTATGCCCTTTTGGGGAATACATGAGGTCAGCTCTCTAAATATACATTTATTCTAGAGTGTTTCAGATTTTTTTTTTTTACAGAATGTATTCCTTTGTTCATGAGGGCCATCCTCCCATCTTGTTCTCATTTACTTCAATTCTTTTTAACCTAACATTGACTTGGACGTGTGCAGAAGAGGTAAGAAGACAGAGAAAGGGGATTTAAAGAGGTAGAGACAACAGTAAGAAAGATTGGAAGAAACACTCCCACACAGCCTACTTCCCTGCAAAAGGAGGTGCTGCCTGCAGCATGGCTTGTGGGTGTGGTCAGGCCAACTCAGAATGTGGGATGGGCACCAGGGAGCAGACCCTCTTTCAGGAGCAGAGGCCGTGCCCCTTTATCCTGAGCCCTAGAAAACTGGGATTGCGTCACTGCTCACAGGAAAGCCCCCTCCTCCACTCTATGGCAGTTACACACAACACAAACCATTTCCATATTTGTCTTTCTTTCTTGATTTTGTGAATCTTTTCTCACTAAATTCAGCTCACATCTATCTTTTCTGCTTCCTTGTGTGTAAAAGTTATCTTGGAAAGCAGTCTGCACCTTTTAATAAAAATAACCATTGTTTTTGATACCAGAGTCTTAATTTTTCTGGCAAGCCTTCTTACCTTGCAATGAAAATGACAGTGGGAGAGAGATGAATGGACCTGTAGTAATTAGCTCAAGGAGTTCAGATGGAATAAACCTTTCCCTTGCATTTTGGTGCCCCCCAGGTGAGCTCTGCTGAAAAGATGCATTTCAATTTCTCCCAGAAGTCTGCTTTTAAAATAAATGTTGGGATATGCACGTAACTGCTGCAACGCAAGCCATCTCATCTGTTGGGTTCAAAGTTGCAGCATTCTTTTGTGAAATAAGAGAGTTCTTTATTTGACTGCTAGCCTTCTTTGCTGTTTACAAGTGTGGGTACTTTGATGGTCTAGGAGGAAAGTGTGTGCATTGTGTGCTCTTAATGAGCACTTGTGCACTCAGCCATGCGCAGCAGAGGAGAAAGATTTTCCTTTTAAAATCAAGCATCGATTATAAAAAGACAACAACAACAAAATCTTGACATGGAAGTCCTGAAGTGGGAAAGCTTGTCATCCTCATTATTTCTTATTGCTCAGAGGATCCCAACTTAATAACATTTCACTAGCAGGCACACCAGTAAAACATGTCTGGCAGAAACAGAAGAAAAAGCCAGAGATGGACACAGCTAATTGTATTTATGTCAGGTTTTGGGAATAATCAATATGCCTTTGCTTTATTATTTATATCTAGTCCAGCAGATACACACCTAATGCTCAATATTTTTCTTAGCATGTTTTACTGGTGGAGCTCCTGCAGCTCTGTGCAAATGCCTTACCAAAGAAGAGGAAAGGATCCTCTAAATGATTGTGCTGTTAAGCGACACGTAGGCTTAGAGAGCCGGATAACTACCTTCTGCAACCATAGTTTCTTTTTCTTTTTATTATAATCCTCTGTTCTCGAGCCACAGTCTCAGTTGGGAATTTGTCTTTTTATGTTCCCAAAGTTGAATCATCACCCACCCCAATATTGTTGTTCTTTTAAGACACTAAATTCCTTATTAAGAAAAGGTTACTTTCCTGTCTGGGTGAGAACTATGGTGAGAGATAAATAACCTTTTCATATGAGCCACTAGGTTGAAACCATTTGTGTTTCACATAGAGGTGATGTCTTCTAGAGAAATTTCAGGCAATCAGGGCTAACACCCACACCTCCTTTGCATGGAGGGCACTAGTGGGGGGCTCCTGGTGGCCCTGGCTCTGCTCAGTGCCATGTCTCCCCTGGCACATCACCACTCTCTCGGAACATCCTGTCACCCACACCTTCTGATAGTGGTGTTTCCACCGGTACTGCACTGCCTGGGCAGTGGTGTTTTTCTTTGGATTCTGGCTTCTTTTGTTGTGGCTGACGTAGCTTCCAGCACCTTCTCCTGTCGTGGCTCAAACCTGCTGAGTTAGACAGCTCATTACTGCTGTCTTATACTAGGGTAGGGACCCAATGTGGAAGAAGGGAAAATTACCCCTGTTTTGGCTTTGGAGAATGGACGGATGGTGTTGACACTTTAATGACTTCTTTGCAACCTGCCACAGGAAATCTAACTGTTATAATGTGGCAGTCAAGGCTCTTAACAATCTGTCCTAGCATTTCTGTTCTATTCCATTTCCCTCAATATGCCTTATACTTTCGTACACCTCTCCATATGCCCTGAACATGCCTGTGAGCTCAGGCTTTTACTCCTTTGCCTACTATCATTTCTCTCATGTCAAGGTAAGGGATGAATGGAGAATAGCAGATTTGGGGTAAATCTGCTATTTCTCAGGACATGCTTTTGAACTGGATTTCAGAGCCACTCATAGCAAGGAGCCTACTGTCTTCCCGGGTCACAACAATAACCTGGTGGGGACAATGTCAGGTCACAGCTCCCGTGTATCCTGTCTTCTCTGACTCCTGACTCAGGGAACCCTTATATTCCCAATGGGTATCCTTAATGGGACCTCACATCCATCCCATACCCAACTTCAGGTCACAGTATGTGAGAACACAGGATGGCTTATTTGTTCAGTGGATGCATAGAGGCCTGTGGTCAGAGACAGCCAGGTGAACGGCCAGCCATGGCATGGATGGCTCCTATGTCCAGGCCTGCATTCTTTGATCCTGCTTTGGACAGAGACCCAGCAACCTTGTGACATAAGACCCTGATCATCCTCTGACTTTCTGCCACCTCATCTCATAGTCTTTGCTCCAGGCTGGTGTTTGTCAGCTTTAAATGTGTTCCCACTTTTTTGAAAAGTGTCTGTTCATGTCCTTCACCCATCCTTTCCCAAGCTCAGTAGTTCTTGTGAGGAATGACAGGGTTTGAACTTTATTTTGCAGCATCGCAATTGTTGCTAACCATCATAACAACGAAAGCTTTTTTTTTTTTTACTGAGCACTTACTAAGTGCCATCTGCTCTTGTAGACATATGTCATCTCATTTAACCCTCACTGCAACACTAGGAAGTGGGAAATTTTCAATATATCTGTTTCACAGAGAAGGAACTAAAGCCCAGAGAGGTTAAGTCACTTGCCAAGACCACGCGGAAGTCAGTGGCATGGTAAAGATTTGACACAGGGCATCCTGGCCGTGGCTGTAACCCACTACACAGGAGGAATGAGCTCAGGCTGAGGGAACAAGAGATTCTGATTTCATGGGAATCTCCCACAGCTCAGTTACCTTTTGCTCAGGCCCTTGGGGTACCGCTGCATGGACAATCCAGCCTCCATCCAAAACCTATGCAGACATGGTCATACAAACAAGACCCCAGCAGAATCTCTTATCACTGACTCTTCTCTTTTCTTTCATGGGAAATCAGCAGTTATTTATGGCATCTATCCTGTATTCTTTCTTACGGATATTTGAAAAAATAGTATAATTCCTTACACAAGTAGGTTAACTTCTCTGTAGAGATCTATCCTGTGAAACTGTATTTTCACACAAAAACTAGGATATCTTTTTATATACCCATGGCATTTCTGGGCACTTTACATTTGTCTTACAATGTTCCTTACTTTGTGGATCGCTTGTTTCTATTTTCCTTTTAAGAGCTGTTAAGGTGGTCCAACAGAGATATTGTAAAAAATGTAAAATGTTTTCCATACTTTGTGTAGTTTCTTTAAAAACATGATATTAATCAGGCAATGATAAAAAATTCCTTGGTAAATCTAACTGGGGTGGCACTTTGATATTTAAATCAATCTTTTAAATTTAAAAATAATTATATGATATGTTGTGGTATGTTTGATTTTTGACTTAAATTTAGTATTTTATAGTTTTTTTAAACTTCAGATTTGCAAACAATATTGCTTATCAAGATTTTAATTAGTTTCAGCTAAGAAGCAGACGGGTTATATAATTGCAAGCTGCCTTACACATTCCATCTCTCCAACCTGTAGTCAGTATGAAAAGCTGGATTATGCTAATGTTTGTGATGCAGAAAGACTGGTTTATTTCCTAGCTGGTGGAAAAAGCTAGTGTATGTCTGTGTTATGTTTAATCAGGGAACTTCATTGCAAAATAACTGAGACCAAGGTGTTGGGTACTTCAAAATCCTCCCAGGTAACTGGAGTTGAGAGAATGGGGTTAATTGCCCCTTGGGCACTGGAATGAGGGAATATTGTTGTCCCCTCACAGAGGGCCCACCTTGACACCCTGCTGGGAACATCAGACAGTTTCTTCCCTTCCCCCAGGGACCTCGTGCTTTCTTGCACACTGGACTCAGTCAGGAGCATCTCAGCCCATCAGCCATGTTTTAAAGTATGTTTAACCTGGCAACTTGGCAGGGTTCAGTGGACCGCACCAACAGTCCTAGTTACCCTGGAGGCTGAACTGAGAGGATTGCTTGAGACTAGGAGTGCCAAGACAGCCTGGGCAAAACAGTCACACCCTCTCTGTAAAAACAAACAAACAAACAAATGAAATATAAACTGGCAACTGTTAGCTCACACACAAAATTATTATTTTTATATTTTTTATTGTTTATATATATATATTTTATATTGTACTTTAGGTTCATGTGCAGATCATGCAGGATTGTTGCATAGGTACATACATGGCAATGTGGTTTGCTGCCTCCATCCCCCTGTCACCTATATCTGCCACTTCTCCCTGTTATCCCTCCCCACCTTCCTACCTCCTGCTGTCACTCCCCTATTCCCCCTCAACAGACCCCCAGTGTGTGATGTTCTCCTCCCTGTGTCTATGTGTTCTCATTGTTCAACACCCTCTTATGAGTGAGAACATGTGGTGTTTGCCTTTCTGTTCTTGTGTCAGTTTGCTGAGAATGATGGTTTCCAGATTCATCCATGTCCCTACAAAGGACATGAACTCATTGTTTATTACGGCTGCATAGGATTCCATGGTGTATGTGTACCACATTTTCCTTGTCCAGTCTATTATTGATGGACATTTGGTTCGTTCCACGTCTTCGATTTTGTAAACAGTACTACAATGAACACACATGTGCATGTGTCTTTATAATAGAACAATTTATAAACCTTTGGATATATACCCAGTAATGGGATTGCTGGTTCAACTGGAATTTCTATTTCTAGATCCTTGAGGAATTGCCACACTGTCTTCCACAATGGTTGAACTAATTTATACTCTCACCAACAGTGTAAAAGTGTTCCTATTTCTCCATGTCCTCTCCAGCATCTGTTGTTTCCAGATTTTTTGATGATTGTCATTCTCACTGGCGTGAGATGGTATCTCAATGTGGTTTTGATTTGCATTTCTCTAATGACCACTGTTTGTGAGCATTTTTCACATTTGTTGGTCTCATATATGTCTTCTTTGGAAAAGTGTCTGTTCATGTCCTTTGCCCACTTTTGAATGGTTTTGTTTGTTTTTTTCTTGTAAATCTGTTTTAGTTCTTTGTAGATTCTGGATATTGGCCCTTTGTCAGATGGGTAGATTGCAAAAATTTTTTTGCATTCTGTTGGTTGCTGGTTCACTCTAATGATTGTTTCTTTTGCTGTACAGAAGCTCTGGAGTTTAACTATATCCCATTTGTCTGTTTTGGCTTTTGTTACCAATGCTTTTGGTGTTTAGTTATGAAGTCCTTGCTTATGCCTATGTCCCGAATGGTCTTGCCTAGTTTTTCTTCTAGGGTTTTTATGGTGTTAGGTCTTATGTTTAAGTCTTTAATCCATCTGGAGTTAATTATAGTGTAAGGTGTCAGGAAGGGGTCCAGTTTCTGTTTGCTGCACATGGCTAGCCAGTTATCCCAACACCATTTATTAAACAGAGTGTCCTTTCCCCATTGCTTGTTTTTGTCAGGTTTGTCAAAGATCAGATAGTTGTAGGTGTGTGGCATTGCTTCCGAGGCCTCTGTGCTGTTCCATTGGTCTACATCTCTGTTTTGGTACCAGTATCAAGCTATTTTGATTACTGTAGACTTGTAGCATAGTTTGAAGTCAGGTAGCGTGATGCCTCCAGTTTTGTTATTTTTGCTTAGGATTGTCTTGGCTATGTGGGCTCTCTTTTGGTTCCATATGAAGTTTAAGGAGTTTTTTTCCAGTTCTGTGAAGAGGATCATAGGTAGCTTGATGGGGATAGTGTTGAATCTATAAATTACTTTGCACAGTATGGACATTTTCACAATATTGATTCTTTCTAACCATAAGCATGCAATGTTTCTCCATCTGTTTGTGTCTTCTTCTCTTATTTCATTGAGCAGTGGTTTGTAGTTCTCCTTGAAGAGGTCCTTTACATCCTTTGTTAGTTTTATTCCTAGATATTTTATTCTCTTTGTAGCAATTGTGAATGGGAGTGCACTCTTGATTTGGCTCTCTTTTAGTCTGTTATTGTTGTATAGGAATGCTTGTGATTTCTGCACATTGAATTTGTATTCTAAGACTTTGCTGAAGTTGCTTATCAGTTTAAGGAGATTTTGGGCTGAGACGGTGGGGTTTTCTAGATATACAATCATGTCATCTGGAGACAATTTGATTTCCTTCTTTCTTAATTGAATAAACTTCATTTCCTTTTCTTGTCTGATTGTTCTGGCTAGAACTTCCAATACTATATTGATTAGGAGTGGTGAGAGAGGGCATCCTTGTCTAATGCCAGATTTCAAAGGGAATGCTTCCAGTTTTTGCCCATTCAGTATTATATTGGCTGTGGGTTTGTCATAAATAGCTTTCATTAATTTGCGTTATGTTCCATGGATACCTAGTTTATTGAGAGTTTTTAGCATAAAGCACTGTTGAATTTTGTCGAAGGCCTTCTCTGCATCTATTGAGATAATCATGTGGTTTTTGTCTTTGGTTCTGTCTAGATGGTGGATTATGTGTATAGACTTGCGTGACACACAAAATTATTAATGCAAAAAGACACAGCTATGTCTTGACTTGGGCACTCATTACAAGGGGAGTTTACTTCATCATAATTGATCAGTCTGTGTAATTAGGATATTCGCACTTTTCTGTATGAATGTTACACCTAAATAAATGTGATTTTATTAAAAATACATGAGAAAAGTAGTATTACCCACTGTCAATTTGCAGCATCCAAATGTGTCAGCTGAGGAAACAGTAAGACTATTGGGGCTCTACTCAGTGGAAATGCTCAAAGTGTCTGTTTACATATAAATCTGATGAATAATTTTCTCCTCTTGTCAAACTTTGGCTCTACAGTTGCTCAACTTGCCCCAGATCCTGTCTTGCTGCCTCTCAATTCTGAGCATGTTCAACATAAAGGAACCCGAAATCTCATCCATTCAAATCAAGATTTGCTCTTCAAGCTAGAACTTGAATTTTCATCCTTTAAAAGACAGTCAAAATATTATTGTGAATATGTTCTTTTAAAGCCATATTCTTTTTTAGGAAGGTTGCTCCAAAATTTTTTTATAAAAGCATCCAAACTGAACTTTGAGATTTCTGCCACTACTTGTAAGATATAAGCATGAAGTCAACTTATGCTGAGCAGGTTATGCCATTTCAAGTTTTATCCAAGAAATGTTTCACTTTTTAAATAAAAACTAATGGATTTGGGTAGACAGTGTTGGATTTCTGAGTTATTAAAAAAAGAGAGAAATAAAGACAGAAACAAGTCTAGGAAGCTGCCCTCACTGGATCAATTGATAAAAAGTAATATTAAAAAAATGAGACTTGACATTCAAAGAAATAAACACTATAGTCACAGTATATCTGAGATAAGAAATAGGCACTTCTTTCTTGGCTTTGGGCAAAGTTAAGTTGCAAGGGGAAAACCATAATGGAAATTGATTCTTTTTGATCTTTTGTTCTTCTTTTTTCCCTCTTCTTCCCTCATTTTATTCTTTTTGTTCCGTTCTGCTTTCCCTTTTGTTTGCCTTTCCAAAAAGACTACTGCAATTTAGAGACTCTCATGTGAGTTAGTAGGTAAGATGAATTTGTTAACTATTTACTAGCTTTGCCCTATCTGATGGAATCTACTTTGCTTTGACAAGTAAGTTAGGGGGATATACTTCCTGAAGCAGTGAAGAAAACATGAAATGGTGAGGTCTGAGACCATCACTAGCCACTAAATCTGCCTGAGAGAACTTATGATTTTATAACGCCAGAGTGCCCTTTGCCTGTCCTTGCCTTGCACTTAGCTGTCCTGATTTGTATAAAAATTTATACAAATTTTTGCACATAAGCCCTTTCGCTTCATAAAAGCACAATATAAAAAGTAAATTTCTTGCATGTCCATTCTAGTTTGTGAGTGCAGTTAGGATTTAACCTGCAATTTCATGTCTCCCTGCTTGGGAGATTTTTTGCATGAATGGAGAAGTCAGTGGAGACCAGGGCATTCTGTACAATATCTGAAGGACATCCCTGGTCTTTTTACTCTCCCTCCTCAAAGAAAACAGGGAACTAAGCCTATGATGGGATGTGGGCCACCCAGTGACCTGGAGACATTGGATAAACACTCTAAGATCGTGTATGCTCGGCTGGATAAACAGACACAATGACAGATGCCTCTTTTACAGTTGTTATGAGGCATATAAAGTACTCAGCCTGGGCATGTTGTACATACTCGATAGATGTTTGTTCTTATGATCAGGAGGCCACAGATCATCTTGACCTTAGAGCACAAATCCTTTGAAGCCCAGGGAAAGAATGAGAGTTGATTTAATGACACTACTGTGTTTCTGGCTTCTATATAGCAGTCGATTCTGTCCCTATGCACCTTTTGCTTGTGTGTGTGTGCCCTCACCCTTTTAATTATTTGCTCAAGCATCCGCTTCATAGTGAAGCCTATGTTGACTCTCTTACTTAAAATTCTCAGTCCAACCCCATTTATCCCAATTCTGCCCCTGCCCCATATCCTGCTTCATTTTTCTCAGTGGCATTTATAGCTTTTTAAGGACACCATATAACTAATTTATTTGTTAGGTGGTTGTTTGTCTCAGCATTTATATGTGAGCTCCACAAAAGCCAGACATGTTGCCTGTTTTGTTTTTGGTTTCGCTGCTGAATCTTCAGTGCTCAAAAAGAGTAGCTGACGCATAACAAGAGCTCAATAAACACATGCTGACTGAATCAAAGGATGTGTGTCTCTAGGACAAAATCTTTTCAGTAGCGAAGCTGAGATACTTAGGAAATGGTGACAAAATTTTGCCCATGTTTTACCTCATCTCGACGGAGTTTGGATTTTAGAGAAGATTCAAGTTCAAATCCTTGCTCTTCTACCCAGAGTGTGACTTGTAGCAAATCAATTACCCTCACGGTTCTCATTTCTTTTGTTTGTACTGTAGGGACAATAATGGTACTAGGATTAAGTGAGAATATTGATTTGATATGAGAATATTGATTTGAAAGTGCTTGGCATAAAGAGGAACTTAAAAAATGTCAGATTCTTATCATTTTGCCTTGAAGAAGTCAGTATCCCTTGAATCAAATTACACACACGCACACACACACACACACACACACACACACACACACACGAAGAAGAAGAAAAGAAAAGAAAAAGAAAAAAAGAAAAAAAAGAAAAGGTAAGCTCCAGTACTGGGCCAGCCCACATGCTGGGATGTTTTAGGAAAGCTGTAAGCTGCCCATTTAATCAGATCTTTGGAGGATCTGATTCATAGAGAAATAAAAATAAAAGTGGTCTGGATGCCATCTTAAAGATGTCCATACTGAAATTTCTGGAAGCTTTGAATGTGTGTTATGTGGCAAAAGAAACTTTGCAGAAGTAATAAAGAGGTGAGCCTTAGAATGGGGAGAGTATCCTAAGTTATCCATATTGGACTGTTCTAATGGCATGAACTCTTAAAAGTCAGGAACTTTCTCTGGCTGAAGGCAGATGGAGGAGGCAAAAGGAGCAACTGGAGAGAGGTGAACTGTGAGAGGACTCAATGCGCCATTGCCAGAGTGAACCACATGGAGAACATGCAAAGGAAAAAAGGCAGCCTCTGAGCGTAGAGACCAACTCCAGCTGTCAGCGAGCAAGGACACAGGGACCTTGGTCTCACAACCACAAGCTACTCAATTTGGCCAACCACCTTCAAAATATTTTAAGTGGATTCTTGTCCAGAGAATTCGCTAGTAGACAGTGCACCTCTGTTGACAGTTATATTTCAGCTTTGAGACCATAAGCTGAGGACCCAGCTGCACCCAGCCAGGCTTCTAACTATAGAAACTGTTGAGAATAAAGTTGTGTTGGCTCCTGAGTTTACAGTGATGTGTTATGGCAGCAATATAGATATAATTTTAAAAACTCCAATGTAGTACACTTAAAATGAATGGATTTTATGCTATGTAAATTATTGCTTAATAAACCTGTTAAAAAAGAAACAACAATGATGTAAGATACTAGTAAACTATAATAAGTAGATAAGAATTCCACGAAGGTGAATTGTCACAACTCAAAAAAGGATTTTGTGACGCAGATAGGTTGAGGTGGAGTATTTTCATTCTACTCTCTCCCTTGGACTTTCATGTGTAAACACACGCACATTATGTGCTGAACACAATGTCTCCATAATTATGGAGAAATGCACAGAGGAGCACAAATTCATTTTGGAATAACATGAAGGCACTGCCTTAATTTTATGGACCAAGGCTTAAAAACTTAAGGCTGTGGAAGAGAAAAAAGAAAAAGATTTAGACAAGTGTAATAGATTTCAGATAATGAAAAGAATATATGAAAATTCATCAAATCATTCCACTGCCATAAGAAATGCTTATCTGAGTATCAGACTTTGAAAGAGGCTGGTTTGCCACCACCTTCAGGAGCCATGTCTTCCTCTAGGTGGTTCCCAGGGCCGCCTGCCATATGCTATTTTGAAGTAAGACCCAGGAAGATATATGCTTGGATCTGAAAATATAGGCTTGTCCCGTGGTGAACAGAAAGATTTAACTATTCTGTGGGAGACAGCAAGCTGTTCTTTTAGTGCCTTTAATCTTCAGATTTCAGAAGGGGCCAACAATTAAATTTGACTTTTTGTGTAATTATTCTAGATAAAGTCAGGAAATCATTTTTTTTTCCCTCAACGTTTATACTGATTTTTCCCTCCAGAGAATGATTTAAAAGATGTCAGAAATTTTGAACCCACTTTAGTCTTGGGCAGTAAGATTATTTCTACATTACCAAGAAAATATCTATTTTTCTGACTCACCTGTAACCAGTAGTGTCACATCTATTTGATGAAAACTGGAAAGTCACAGGGAATTTTCTGCACAACTTTCCATCATCTCTTTCTCTACTCTTGAACTGTGGTAGCTCTAAGTCCCTCCTTCTTTCATATGAAAACACTGTCTTAATTTTCTAGTTGTATTGAAATCCTCTGGCACTGAATTCTGCTTGGAACAATAATTCGGCTTGGAATAACTTGACAACCAACTCATTTTAAGAATACTCTTCTAAATACACACACACACACATTTATATTTAGAAATACACACACACATATATTTTGAAATACACACACACATATGTACATATACAAGTGTATTTAAAGTAGCAATAGTTTTACTGTAAATTCTAGTTTTTTTCCAAGCATGACCATAAAAACAAAACAACCAAAGAACAGCAAGCAACATACTCTAAGCCATTTATGTGCCATCAGTGTTCTACCAGTGATGTCACAGAGACAGTATTCCTCTGTTTCCTGTGTTTTAGTACAAAGACTCGGAATTAGGAGAGACACAGACATGAGTTATAATTCTGGTATGCCACTTAATAACTTCATTGGCAATAAATTAGTTCCTCCAAGTCGAGTATTCTTGATCCCAGTGGTGCAGGACATTGACATAGAGCAAATGGGACCAGAACATTCAGCAGTTCTCTGAAGTTCTCAGGCCACCGCTGTTCAAGTTCCTTCATAATCTGGGTCTAAATGAGATTTTCATTTACATGGACTCACTTATCATTATATTCATTGTCTTATCCTTTGCCCTTGCTACTTTTGAGAGGAGTTTATTTGTTTAAAAAAACTGATTCTGTAACATTTACTTTTTGTGTTAGTGCAGTTCTAAGACTTTTAACATATATAGAGATGTATATAAACATAATTACCATTTTATCACACAAACAAATTCCCCTGAATACTTTACATTCAGACCCTCCCCCTGACCCACCCCACTCCCTGTCGGCATTGATCTGCACTCAATCCCTATGGTTTCATCATTTTCGGAATGTCATATAAATGGAAACATGCAGTATGTAACCTTTTCAGATCGACTTCTTCCAGTAGGTATACTTTCTTTGGAATTCATCCATATTTGGAGTATATCAGTAGTTTTGCCTTTGTACTACCCTCTGTGTAGGTAGGTCAGCCTTTATGCTGTCCACTGTTGGATGACACTTGGGTGCCACATGAGTTTGGATCGTATTTACTGAACATGCCCTTCTTTCTTCACTCTCTTGGCCTTTGCTTACAATAATTCCCAGACAAGGAATGCATGACTTCCTGTTCTGCTTGTTTCTTCCTTTTGTTTGGCTTTCGTCCAAGGGCCCTGTACTGAAAACCACATAGTGAGAAAGGGAAAAGGAAGGATTAGTTTCTTTGCCCTTTCACTGATCCTTTTCTGAACTGTCCTGATCAGAACTGGCCATTTTTCTTTTCTTTCTTTGCTCATGACTCTGCTCCATAAGTCAGTTCTGGACACGCTCCTGCACGCAGCACACTGTAAGCTCCTTGAGGTATAGGTCTACTTGGGCATCCAGTACACAGTTCAGCAGATTTCCTTGCAAATTTGAATGGAATTGAATAAGATTGTGAACAGGACTGAGCCTATAAAAGTCATGAAGTGGCAGGGGCTCATTTTGGGCTCCCTGACACATCTAAGTACACCTATTTCCCTGAGTTTCCAGTAGGGTACAGACGCCACTATGAAGTCAGCTTTTCCATCTGTATCTTGTTCATAAACAATTTGCACTGAGTTTAAATGACTGATGCCTTAAGGTACTTCCCTGGCGTATTTATAATTTTACAGAGACCACTGTCCTCAGGTACACGGAAGAATATCTGAAAGTGGAATTGTGAAATTCAGAGCATGAGAGGAGGATACATAAAAAGGAAATGGACCTTTAAGCACTGTTGAAACCACTCTAAAAGTACGTTTGCCTACATCACATTCCTGTAAGTCCAGGCTTACATGTTT
Source organism: Sapajus apella (assembly GCF_009761245.1). Classification (NCBI taxonomy): domain Eukaryota; kingdom Metazoa; phylum Chordata; class Mammalia; order Primates; family Cebidae; genus Sapajus; species Sapajus apella. The sequence continues at coordinate 1,312,321 of NW_022437074.1, forward strand.
GTTATGCTATCATCTCAAACTAGGTTTTTTTTTTTTTTTTTTTTTTCAAGGCAGCACCCTACAGAAGCCTTATTGTGGTAAAGTGTTGCCATTTTCAGAAAATGTGGCAATATATCCAATATGATGGCATTGCTAGGCCTGACTGATTGCTCCTGCTGGATCTGGGGTAAGGCCCGAGTTGAGATGGTCCTTACCACAAGAATTGTTGGTTCAGGTCTGGAGTGCTTTAGTGGTGACATGTTCCACAAGTGAAGGCCAAGTTCGTAAGTCTTCACACACTGCCTGCTGAATCTTGGATCTGCATTTAGGCTCCCTTGCAGGAAGCTTAGGTAAACACATGCTATTTGCACATAGCATGTATTTCGTGGTACTACTTTTCAAATTTTCTAAGCCAATTTAGAACTGCATTAATATTCTAACTCATCTTTCCTAGGTCAATAGCTTAACAATGGCAGATAAATGGTATTTATTTGCTAGCCTACCCTATCCATCCAATCATCCATTTCCCCATTCCAAAGCCTGCTTCATTCTGAAAGAACATAAGGCAGATACATGAGAGTAGCTGTGAGTATATCTCACTGTATTTTATGAAATGAACAAGAGTCACACTATTCTCCAGAAGACTAGGCACTCATATCGTCACCATTCATTCTGATCTAGAAGCTTTGTTTTTGACCTCAGATAACTAACCAAACTCTATTCTGTTTGATATTTATCTGTAGGTTTACAAAAAGGCTATCAAAATATTCTAAACCTTCCCTGATTCATTCTCCTGGCAATTTTCCCTGCCTCTTCAAACGCTCATACACATATTCTACACCTTCATACATGTTGTTTGCTTTTTCCAGGTGTTTTGTGGTTACCCAAGGGTGTTTCTCCTGTTCTGCTTGAGGAAAACCCAGTCCTCTGATTGTTTTCTGTGCCTGTGGCACTTATGCTGTTCCGTGTCTTGGAGTTTATGAGGAAATCAAGCAGCATTTGCTCAGCACCTGATAGTGCAGATGCTAAGCTGGAGTCATTGTTTCTGCCATCCAGTTTGTGCTCACCATTAAACCTGGAGGAAAATGTAAGTGCTTCTATTTTTACAGGTGAAGAGACACATGTTCAGGAGAAGGTGATTCCCATTGTCAGTAAGTGTTGTATCGGGACTTGGATTCAGATTCTTTTGGCCACACAGTTGTGACCCTTTGTTTGGAGGTGCCGGGCAGGGGTTTCCCTGTTTTGATAGATATGCTTGAAATAAGACATACTGTAGAAAGTCACTAAGATCTGGTCTTCAGCATAGAACGTTCCCTGTTTTTTGGAGATTCACAACACGTGTGGGAGTGGTGTGTTTGGTGAGGAAGCCAGACCGTCAAAGCTCAACTCGCCTCACACTTCACTCTCCCTTTGTTCTCTTCCTCGGAACATTCCAGATGGAGAAAGAGACCCAGGGAAAAAAATGCCTCCTAGTGAGAAAAGAATGCCTCTTACCTGAATTCGCAAAAACCAAAAACTTGGCAGAAATCGCTTTGAAAGCCTGGGGGCCTAAGGACTTTAGAGTTTCAAGTGGAAATTCATTGTGGAGGGCCTAGTACTATTTATCTGAGAAATACAAAACACATCGACTAGAAGCTACACATTTACTGTGTTTCTTTAACTTTATTTTATCGCAAAAGTTTACATAAGGGCTTTTAAAGGTGGACTTGGGATTTCAGTTGCCCAACACTTCGTTTTTCCCATAAAGGCTCAATCAGACCTTCCAATTACAGGCTTTTTTGTTATCACTATTCTTGAAACACAGGGATTACTACTGCTGTGTATCGCTTTTTTAGGTGCTTCCTTGGCAGAAGGACCTATAGCCAGTGGGGCAGAGGAGCCCCCTGTGTCCCTGATTGTGGTGTGTGAGTCCAGCCATGTGGTGCTGACACCTACTCCTGCCAAGATGCAGCCCCTCTGCCCTATGCAATGATGCCCTGCACAGAGCCAAGTGTCAGATCTGTCAACATGGGGCATGGTTGGACTCAAGTTTCCATTTTTATCACTGGAAGCAATTTTAATGAATACTTAATACAGGGGACAAGATTGAAAGGAAGAGATGTTTGACTTAACTAGCAAATAAAGTATCAAGTGTATCATGGCCTCCTGATATGAATGTACAGTTCTTCTCATTGAAATTGAAATAAGAAAGTGCCAAAATGGGAGGTACTGGTAGACTTTTTAAACCGAATGATGCAAAAATTCTTTGGAGTAAAAGAAATCACAGGATAAACAAAGCACATGTTCTTCCTGGGACACTTTGATTTGATATAGGGCAATTTAGAATGTTTTAATGGAATTTAAATATGCATGGAAGTGTTATGTAGCAGAGTGAAAGATCAGAGTCAATTACAATATCATAATTATACACTCAAGCATGCATACACATGCTCATATGCACGTGGGTTTTCCCTCTCATGTTTCCTTAACCAAGGCTCTAGGGCTCTAGGGTCAAGCCCAGTTGTCTAAGTTTTCACTGAGACATGAGGAATAACATGAGAGAAGGAGTGAGGCAGCGCTCAAATGCTTACTTCTTTGTCTTACTTATCTTCCCTTTCCCTGTTCTCCCAGCCCAGGCTGGGCAGGCTGAACCTTGGAGAAGGCTCATCCAGGAAAGAGCGGAGGAAGTACAGAGACTGTACTAGCCTGGTGAGGCAGGTGGTGCAGGGTGGCTAACTGGGTGTGAAGCTGCACCCACCAGTCTTGGCCGCAGACACTCCTAGTTCAGCTGTGGACCTGAGAAGAGCAGCAACAGGTTTCTTGTGCTTTTGCTTCATTTCATTTGCTGTTCTGCTTCTATTTCTAATCTCCTATGTGTATTCCTCCCTTCTAGTCACCCTCATGTACTTTTGGGGCTCTTCAAGTCATGCTGTGCCTGCCTCACCCCCACTTCAACTGGGACATCTCCTCACCTGATCCAGACACCATTCTAGAGTCCCATAGGCTCTCTAATTTATTTTAGTATTTGACTATGTAATCTCTCTTTGAGGGACATCTATACAGTCATGCATCGACCAATGGCGGACGTACATTCTGAGAAATGTATTCTTAGGTGATTTTGTTGTTCTGTGAACATCATGAAGTTTACTCACACAAACCTACTACATGATCCAGCCTTCTACACCCTGGGCTGCCTGGTATGGCTTATTGCTCCTAGGCTACAAACCCGTACAGCATGTCATTATGCAGAATACTGTAGGCAATAATAATACAATGGTAAGAATTTATAAATCTAAGCATATCTAAATATAGAAAAGGAAATTTTCAGCTTCATTGTAATTTTATGGGGTCACCATCTTATATGTAGTTCATAGTTGACTGAAATATCTTTATGTGGCACGTGACTACGTTTTATTTATTTAATTTTATTTTTGAGACAAAGTCTTGCTCTGTAACCCAGGCTGGAGTGTAGTAGCACTATCTCAGCTCACTGCGAACTCTGCCTCCCAGGTTCAAACAATTCTCCAGCCTCAGCTTCCCTAGTAGCTGGGATTACAGGCACCCACCAAAATGTGTGGCTAATTTTTGTATTTTTAGTAGAGACAGGGTTTTACCATGTTGGCTAGGCTTGTCTGCTGACCTCAAATGATCTACCCACCTCGGCCTCTCAAAGTGCTGGGATTACAGGTGTGAGCCACCACACTGGCATAACATGACTGCATTTTAAAAAGGGATTTATTAAGTTCATCTTTATTTGATAAAAATGTGTAGGAAAACATTTTGAACAGATGAAGCTTCAGATGGTTTAACAAGAACTTTGTGTATGATTTGGTACAATCTCCTACCCACCTTCTGAAAGTTCCAGGAAATAAAACATACAGGGAAGTTTTGTCTGACTGACTAAACAGATGGCCTCACCAGCACACAGGCATAAGTCTCTTACACACCTTCCTGAGTAATTCCACTCATTCATTCATTCATTTGACAATTCAGAAACATCATTCGGCTATTACTGCATCTCAGATTCAAAGGGAAATGAGAATCTGACCTTGTCCTTGAGAAGTCCATAGTCTGGGAATAGAAAGATACTAACTTTATTGCTGTTATAGCCTTCACTAAATTGGAAGTGAAGTAGTTGCAAGCAATGCTCCTGTCTTCAAGCAGCCATGGAGGTTGTGCGGTGGTTTTATGAAGTAAATGTCATGGTGACTCGGGCTCTGACAAATGAGCTTCAAGAGTTCAGGGCTGCCCCCATCAGGAAGCTGTTCTTCCTGCAAAGAGGAGTCCTGGCTCATTGTACTGCATTCCACAGCAATCCAGATCAGACCCAGACAGGGGCAGACATGTGATCAATAAAGGTGTTACTACTTATAGAACTCCTAGCATGTAGAACACAGCCAGGCTCGTTATCCTCATCATTGCTCTGACTATCAGGCACAGATGTATGTCCCTAGTCTCTTCCTAAGGAAAAGCTGTTACCACCTAACCTAGCGGATATCCTTAATCCTTTATAGCTTCCAATATATAATTACTCTTAAGTCAATAATGTTTTCTTCTCTCTCTCTTTTTTTTTTTGAGACAGAGTCTCACTTTGTCACCCAGGCTGTAGTGCAGTGAAGTGGTGTGATCTTGGCTCACTGCAACCTCCACCTCCCAGGTTCAAGTGATTCTCCTGTCTCAGCCTCTAGAGTAGCTGGGTCAGAGCACAGGCACATACCACCATAGCTGGCTAATTTTTGTATTTTTAGTAGAGATGGGGTTTCGCCGTATTGGTCAGGCTGGTCTCAAATTCCTGACTTTAGGTGATCCGCCTGCCTTGGTCTCCTTCATGTTTTCTATGGTAGAACATACTCTTTCCATTAACAGATAATAGCATATCTTGATTTTTAACTCAGAGCAGGCAACTTTTATTTTAGCTGGTCCCCAGGTTAAAGAACCCTTGCAGATGTTAAAGTGGAGATCTTTTTGTCAGCTGTATCAGCTTGACCATTGCACTCAATGTGAGGAGAGCAGAATATGAGCGTCTCCCTTGTAGAGTGTGGTCTTCATTTGGCTTTCTTCTGTTCACATGTGCTTCAGAACAGAGAAGAGCAGAAGGTCTTTACAGTTATTTAAAAAGAACAGAGGAGAGAGTTACTAACTTTGCCTTGGAAAGTTCTGAAAAGGCTTAAGTGGGGATAATTTTGTTTGTTTGTTTTTTTTTTAGACAAGGTCTTGCTCTGTCGTGCACAATCCTAGTTCATTGCAGCACTAACTTTTGGACTCAAGGGATCCTCCCACCTCAGCCTCCTGAGTAGCTAGCTAGGACTGCAGGTATTTAACATTGCACCCAGCTTATTTTGTATTGTTTTAATTTTTTGTAGTGTTAGGGGTCTCTCTAGGTTGCCCAGGTTTGCCTCAAACTCCTGGCCTCAAGTGATCCTCTTATCTCAGCTTCCTAAAGTATTGGGATTTATAGGCATGAGCCACTGTGCCCCAGTGAAGAAGATTTTTTAGCTGGGCACAAGAGGAACTGATGACTTTTGGGGATTCCGGAACTGCTCAGAAGTTGAGGTCGGAATTTGAAGCCGGATAGAACTGGAGTTGTATCCTGGCTCTGTCACCTACTATGTGACCTTTGTTAAGTCATGAACTTCACAGAGCTTCAGCTTCCACTTCTGCCATACAGACAACTACACATATTTTCCAGACTCCACATGTGGATTAAATAAGACAACCCATCTAAAGTATTCCTGGAACATAGATAACAGATATCTATCACTATTGGAAGGGAGGGAGGTCATGTCATGGCAGAAACAGCCTACCTAGAGGCTGGGGTCACATGAGTTCAGAGTGGCTGAAGATGATATTATCAAGAGATTCAGTTCTATCTGGCTCCAAATCCCCACCTATTGAGAGGTAGGCAGGGACCACAGTGTGGACAACCTGGGATGTCACTGTGAGAAGTCTATCTGGGGAGGGAGCACAGGCTAGAATGGAGAACAGAAAGTCTTTTCACAAGCAAAACTCTGGAAGCCAGAAAGCTGGAAAACATTATGTATTTTAACAGCATTAATTTGAGCACAAATAAATAATATGCTCAGTAGAGTGTAATCTTCTTTATTTGTTAAACAGGCCCAGTAGGACTGCCACTTGGTGCAGGTTATTAAGAGTTAGCCAGAGATTCTGAATTCTGTATTTAAAACCATAAGATTCAGTTTCTTTTAAAATACTTGATATTTGGATTTTGTGTTAATTTCCCTCAGTTACATCTAATTAGTGTTTTCTTCACCATTCCATAGTGTTTGCTTAGCCTGGAAAGGTGATAAATTGCCTTGGTTTACTACTTTGTCCCAAGGCTATTTGTGAAGGAAAAAACAAGTACCCTTTAAATGAATTAAGGTCCCCTAATAAAGACAAGAATCTAAAGAAACCTTAAGTAGAAAAAATGTCAGCATAGGCATAATCACCCCACATTTTTTACATTTCATGGACATTAGCTCATTTGTAGACTTTGTGATTTTATAGTAAAAATATATAACTGATGATAAGCCATATTAATATATACCTATTAAATCCTCAAAATCTGCACGTTAATGATAATCTGTGAGAACATTGTGGCAGACTTAGAATGAGGGTGGCAATTGAATGGCCTTAGAAATGAATATACTATGTTCTCTCTCTGTCAGCGCTTCACAATCCAGTAGAAAGAGTCAGCTGCATCTATGGATCTAAACACAAGCTGAATTCTCTTTATGCTTTAAAACTACAGACCATATGCTGGGGATATGTGGGAAAAGAGGTGTTAAATTTTAACTCTACAGATTGGGGAGGTGAGAGGTGGAGGTCAGGGTCTTATGAAGGCTTTCTGGTGGAGATCACATTTGAGTCTATCCTGAAAGATTTGTAGGTTGGTAGTGTCTAATGCATTATTGAGGGAAAGTTTGGTTTTTACTTTCCTGCTTTTTTCTTTCTTACTTGGAATTTGCTATAACCATCATTCTGAAAAGAAGTAGCAATATACGCTTAGTGGGAAATTTGGCAAGTATAGTAAAAAGAGGCAGAAAAAAATAACGTAGAGATAAATACAGATATTTCATAAATGTAAATTGTTTAGAGATTGTTTCTTCCAGATACAGCTATTTCATGTGTCCATATCAAGAGTGAATATATGACCAGGGGGTTTTACTGGCACCTGACCTGTGATAATGACTTTTTATGGTAATTGTATTAGATTCTAAGTGATTATTTTACATTTTGAATTTAAGCATAGAATTTCTTTAACATGTTTAAATATTTTCAACTATTTTGAAACACTGTGGTAGGCAAACTAATGGCTAGGTCCTAATCCCTGCACCTTACCTGAGATTTGGTGCATGGAATTGAGTTGATTATCTTGATTGAGATGGACAAATTATCCTGGGACCAGTGTAATCACAGGTGTCCTTGTAGGGGAATGAGGGAGGCAGGAGTGTTACAGATGCAGTCCAGCTACAAGCCCAGAAGTGTGGGCAGCCTCTGGAAACCAGAAAAGACAGGGCATGGATTCAACTTTGGACCACTAGAAGGAATGCAGTTATTCAGACAACTTGTGGAAGATTCAGTCCAGCAAGACCGATTTTATACTTGTGACATCAATAACTATAAGACAATATATTGGGATTCTTTTAAGCCACATGCCTTTGTACTAATTGATTATAACAGCCATAAGAAGCTGCTATGCAAAGCCATGGAAAAGGCTGAAATAGATCTGCAGTGTTCAGTAAGTAAATAAAAGGTTTAAAAGTTTAGAAACATAAAATTTATTGTACCGTGTCTTAGAATCCTGAGATATTATAAAATAAATACTGAAGAAATATTTGAGCAGAGATGAAAGGCTATGAAGGTGGAGATGAGCTGAGACTGCAGATGTAATAGGAAGACAGGTTGGCAATGGAAGGAATAAGTGAACTGCCAGCCTCGCCTTACAGAAAACTGCTCACTAAAGGTGCACACCTGTGTCAGCCTGCAGCTAGCGCAGAGGGAATCTTCTCTATCACACGAACTCTATAAGGAGGAGATGTTGGGGGCAGAGGGATCTGACAAATGCATATTTTCTGCTTGCTAGTTACAACATTAGAAAATTTCCCAGTCTTTTCACTAATGACTCATTTTAAATAGTCAATGCCATACTGTATATACAAATTTGAAATGGGATTTTTTACCTAACCTGACATTGTAAACATTTCCTTTATATAATCATCCTTAATAATGATTGTGAGCAAAAAAGAGTCACATAGCCTTTCGATGAATGTTATTATTTCTCTATTTTGGGCATTTTTTGTCCCCAATTTTTACTGTTAGAAATATCACTGCAATGAATATTACTGTAGATTATACATAGACGTCTGACGATTTCTTAGAAAGAATTTGAAAATCTGAGACTATTATATCAAAGGGAATGAGAATTTTAAGATAACTAATCTACTTTCCAAGTATATTGCAGTCATCCACACCCTTGAATAGCACATCCTTTTTGAAAGGTACTGCAAGATACAGTTTTTGGAGTCATTGAATGGACATAAGAAACCATCCATTACACCTAGTATCATAATGAGAACAGAATAGAAGGGAGGGATTAAAAGTTGCAAATAAACAAGGAATAAAAATGGCTGAGTTGTTCTGTGACAGGAACCACTTTGCAAGGGTTCTCAGGGTAAAACATGATGGTCAGAGGTGGGGGAAGGAGGAATATTTTTCTTGAATATTCATAGTGTAGCAAAGAGTTTTTTCATACACTGTAGGCAGCATATCACTAAACATCTAAATGTTTTCCAATGATTCACGTATTCATCCTTCCCATGAGATTTTAATCTATGTATTATTTATGCCTGCTATGGCTGGGGAGGGTACTCATGACATTTTTGTGAAGAGAGTTAAAACTACTCTAAGCCCCTGTGGTGCTATCACTGAGGTCTCAACTGTTATTAATCACCTCTCTGTAGCCCTGCGGCAGATTTGGGGACTGTAACTAGAGGAAAAACAGACATAGTAGAGGTGCACATATGAAACACTTAATTATGAATAAATAAGTAATTAGAAGGATGCAAAGTACAGGAAAGAAGGAGGTCAGGATGTTCTAGTTACTTTGGTAGGAGATATTTCAGGAAATAATGTTCAGATTGATACATTGCTGATGCATTCAAGTTAGCCAGGTAAAGTGAATAAGAGAGGAGAGTCCCAGTATCAGGCAGAAGATAGTGTACGTCAGTGTTCCGGAGACAGGAGACACCCTACATGAGAGCTTTCTAACTATTTAGGTGTAGAAAAAAGACTTAAAAAATGAGCTTTGTAGATAGGAAGTGAATGCAAGAGAACAAAGGCATTAACGTAAAACTATTAGCAATATGCACAAATCTAGAGATAAAATTTCTGATTTAGAAGTTTGAAGTACTTTTACTTTCTATTTATTTATCTCTACCACACAGGACACAAAATAACACACAATTATGCTCAATTTTATAGAAAAGTCCAAGAAAAATTTGGCGTAGTGGCATGTTTGCTGAAATCAGGTACAGCTAGAATGCATGCTTTACCTTCATACAGTGATCTTACATCTCAGCAGCCTCAGAATACTACAATCAAACAAATCTAATGAAATTGTTCCAAAGGTAATTGGAACAAAAGCAAAAACCCAAGTAAAGTGTAATTTGTTAAGCTAATAAAAGACTTAGTTTATGTTCCAAATGCTACTTTGAGCTGCAATTCTGCTTATACACCTTATTGAAAATGTCTCTGCTTCTTGACATCCTGCAGCAGGGATTGTGAAATCCAAGTGCAGACTTCAGATCCTATTAAGATGAAAAAGATGCCAGTGATTTGGAGAGTGAATTTGGAAGTAGAGGTTTAGGAATGTTCTTCCTTGGCATATATATATGAAGACTCTGATCATTCCCTTGGATTTTTTGAATCACTGTAAAACCATTCATAAAGAAGAAAATGGCAGAGTTTTTGTAAATCCTTCTCCATGTTATTCATCCATAGTTGCTATGGAGAAACTTTGCCACAATATTTCATAAACAGAAAGGAATAATTTAGTTAATAATGAACTCCAGGATGAAGCAAATCGCACTCAGGAATTATGAAGTGAATAGTCTAATCACTTGGTTTGAAGGATGCTCTAATAGAACAGCTTTCAAAGTTTAAAATATAGATTCATATATGCGTTGTTATCCATCAAAAATGAAGTTTTTTTTCTAACAGAATGCAAATGCCATTTGGAAAGTATTATTTTAAAAATGGAAAAGAGATGAAAAAATATTAAAGATATATATCATGCACATTAAAATGTATAAATTTTAAATATATTTATATAGCAGTAACTTAAGTTGAATTACTGCTTAATCAGACTATTGTGGATAGTGGAAAAGCAATAAAAAAGGTAAATTGCTTAATCATATTTAATGAGACATGCTTATGAGTTACTTACACTTCATTTCATAACTTTCAAGGTTTTACAGTAATTAATTGTTGTCTATAATCTTGACCTTATTTTAGAAAAATTTTCCCATTTGCAATCAACCTGTTTAAATGAGCAGTTTTATTATATCATTTATTTGAATTCAGAGCTTTCTTGGATGTGGAATGAAGTATTATATAGAAATGGCATTCTGATCATTGCCACATCGTCTACTCATATTCTAAGGTAAACCAGTGAATAAGTCAGAATTTCGGCAGACCAAATATAGCTTTATATTATTTACTCTTGATGGCTCAGACTGGAGATAGATGAGTTTGGATATGATACCCATTGAAAAGCTCTTTTATGTTATTTCACTCCATTAAGAGTTTGTCTTGAAAGAGATGGAGGGGTTAAATTTAACAATGACACAAGCCTGAAGACAGCATATTCCAAAGGTAGGTGAAGGAATATTGAATTTTCCTGAACTTCAAAGAAGAAATGTTTGCGATTTTATGTATTCAAGTGGATAATGATTTTGTATTTTTGGTGTGGGATTGTAAGCGTCATGGATTGCCTAGTATCTCTAGTACCAAAAATGATTCTTATCTTTGGACAAGACTTAAAATAGTCTCAACAAGACAGTGAAGAAGGTAGTTTTTTTCTCCATTTGTAGATGATATTCAGAATGATTTGTTAACTTTTTAAAGATCACAAGTTGAGCTCTATATTTAAACCTTCTGCAATCAAATTTCATGAATCTTGCAAATTTTTCCACTACAGTGCATTGTTTGATAATACCAAGATGATTTGGTATACACATGGCCACTTTACTTTCAGAAACTACTAGCTTTTGTATCACAACAAACAATGTAAGTGCAAAGTCTTGATATCATTTAGCAGTAGGCCAAAGTAGTAGGCCAAAGCTGTGCTTCTGGCAAATTTTAGACTAGAAGGTTTCCTACCAGACTTCCAGGTGGCAGCATTTAGAAATATTAGTCAAAATATGTAAAGCTTCTGTTTTAAGGCATCAGAAAGCTACCAAGGCATTGCAGTGTAGGATGGAAATTCTGGAGAGGAGGAAGGAACTGAGAGTTGAGCCTCGTGTTTGCCTTCTCTTTCCCTTATGTGTGATTACCATTGGCCGAGTGACTGAAATGTTTAGCTGTGCTCTCAGATTATGTTTAAGGCAGGTTAACAGAGACTAAAATTCTGGGTCCATAAAGGAGGAATTGCCCTGGTAAACACCCAGATTACTGGAATAATAAAAGGTTAAAAAATGTATACTTCAACACTTGTTGGATGCAGTTAAAGCCCAGATTTGAAGAAAATTTGTAGTCTTAAAAGCATATGTTGAAAACAAAGGCTGCAATAATGACCCAAACAACCACTTCAAAAGAAGCAAAAGAACAACAGATTAAATCAAACACAAATAAAACGAACTGATAAAGATAAAAGCAAATACTAATTAAATAAAAAATGAACATATAATTAGGAGTATCAGCAAACCCAAAAGTTAGTTCTTCGAAGACGCTAATAAAACTGATAAACACCTTGTAAAACTGATTAAGAATTTAAGAAAAAAAGACAAACAAAACCAATATAAACATGAAAAAATGGAATATCATTAATAAATTTACAGACATGCACATCATAAGCAGAAATTACACACAGTTTTACACCAAAATATTTAAAAATTTAGGTGGCACAAAAATAAATCAAAGATCTGAATTGTCCCATACCTACTAAAAATTAGTTCATAATGAAAATTTTTCTCATGAAGAAAATAATAGGACTAGTTAGCTTTGTCCAGCTGAGTTGTGCAAATAACAAAAGAAGCCGGGCGCAGTGGCTCACTCCTGTAATCCCAGCACTTTGGGAGGCTGAGGCAGGCAGATCATTTAAGGTTGGGAGTTCGAGATCAGCCTGACCAACATGGAGAATCCTCATCTCTACTAAAAATACAAAATTAGCCAGACGTGGTGGCACATGTCTGTAATCCCAGCTTCTCAGGGGGCTGAGGCAGTAGAATCGCTTGAACCTGAGACGCAGAGATTGCGGTGAGCTGAGATCGTGCCATTGTACTCTAGCCTGGGTGAAATGTGTGAAATTCTGTTTCAAAAAAAAAAAAAATCAACAAATAGCAAAAGAAGAAATAACTTAAACATTTCACAAAATCTACCATAGAATAGAAATATTACAAATAGTTCCCAACTTATTTTATGAAAACTATAAAACTTGGCTCAGGCATGGCGGTCCATACCTGTAATCCCAGAACTTTGGGAGGCTGAGGCAGGTGGATCACTTGAGGCAAGGAGTTTGAGACAGCCTGGGCAACATGGTGAAACCCTGTCTCTACTAACAATACAAAAATTAGCAGAGAGTGGTGGTGCATTCCTCTAGTGCTAGCTAGTTGGGAGGATGAAGCACGAGAATCACTTGAACCTGGGAGGTGGAGGTTGCAGTTAGCAGTGAGCTGAGATCGGGCCACTGCACTCCAGCCTGGATGACAGAGTGAGACTCTGTCTTGAAAACAAAAACAAAAACAAAAACAAAAAACAAAAACAAAAACAAACCTACAAAACTTAAATACCTACATCTAATAAGAACATTCAGTGAAAAGAAAATCACAGGCCAATCTCTCTCATGAATGACCACGATAAAATCCTACCACAGTGGCAAACAAAATCCAGCAATATGCAAAGGATAATATCACAATCAAGTTGTTTCTTGTAGTAATGTAAGTTTGATTCAATGTTTAAATATTAATTAATGTAATCTACCATTTTAATGGAATAGAAGAGAAAACGTAAATGATCATTTCAATAAATATACACAAATTTAGGCATAATTGAACGCCATTTTTTTTTTTTCAAACCCAAACTCTTAGAAAACTAAGACAAAAGGTAACTTTTTTGATTGTATAATGATAATTTTGATTATCTAAATACAGAAAAAGTTGTATTTAATGGTGAAATGTTGAAAGCTTTTCTTTTAGTTATTTGAAGCACCAAACAACTTCAAATAACTAAGAATAAAGGTAAAAAAAAAGTTCAACCTCTACATAGAAAATTGTAATTTTATTAAACAATAAAGACTATCTAAATAAATGAAGTCATATACCACCTTTATGAATCAGAGGGCCAATATTATAAAACAATGATGACCTCCATATTGATCTATAGATTAAATGTAATTCCAATATAAATCTCAGAATAATTTAATTTGTTTTGTAGAAATCACAAGCTCATTCTAAAATTTATACTGAAATGTCAAAGGGTAAGAATAGCACCAGCAACCTTGAAAAGTGGGAGGACTTATTTTATTGGCTATGAAGACTTATTGTAAAGCCATAGTAATTAATCCAATGTCCTTTTGGCTCAAGGATATATATTTATCAGTAGATAAATATATAAACCAGAAACAGACCCTTGTATGCACGAACTTGATATATAGAAAAGGAAGCACTGTAGTGCAGTGAGTAATAAAAGTATTTTCAAAATACTGGTGCTGAGTCAATTGGTTATTCAGAGAGAAGAAAATAAATCTTGACCCCTACCTCTCATACACAAAAAATAATCTCAAGTAAATCATAGATCTAAATATAAGTAGTAAAGCAGTATAACTTCTAGGAAATAACAGGAAAATAGCTTCATAGCCTTGATGTAGAGGATAAAACAGGACATACAAATAATACTTACAACGAATAAGCTGTACAACATTAAAATTAAAAACTTACACCCAGCCAGGTGCGGTGGCTCATGCCTGTAATCCCAGCACTTTGGGAGGCCAAAGTGGGTGGATCACCTGAGGTCAGGAGTTGGAGTCCAGCCTGGCCAATGTGGTGAAAACCCCATCTCTACTAAAAATACAAAAATTAACTGGGCGTGGTGGCGGGCGCCTATAATCCCAGCTACTTGGGAGGCTGAGGCAGGAGAAAAGCTTGAACCTGGGAGGGGGAGGTTGCAGTGAGCCGAGATCTCGCTATTGCACTCAAGACTGGTGACAGGAGTGAAACTTTGTCTCAAAAACAAAACAAAAGAAAGTAAGCAAACAAAAAACTTACATCCATCTAAATATCCCTTTAAGAATGTAAAAAGACCCTGTTAGTTTGGGAGACAGCATCTGCAACCTATATAAATAATAAAGGCCTTAAATGCAAAATAGAAAAACAGTTATTTCACAGTAATAAAAAAAGAAGACACACAACTCAATAGAAGAGTAGGCATTTCATAAGATAAGATATCCAAATAGCATACAATTATATTGAAAAGGTGGTCAACATTATTGTTTTTGGGAACCTTAATAAGGTGCCCCTGCTGGTCTGGCACAGTGGCTCACACCTGTAATCCCAGCACTTTGGGGGACTGAGGCTGGCAGGTAACTTGAGGTCAGGAGTTCGAGACCAGCCTGGCCAACATGGTAAAACCTCGTCTTTACAGGAAATACAAAAAAGATTAACCGGGTGTGGTGGTGCACACCTGTAATCCCAGCTACTCAGAAGGCTGAGGTGGAAGGCTCACTTGAACCCAGGAGGCAGAGGTTAGAGTGAGCCGAGATCGTTCCACTGCACACCAGCCTAGGTGACAGAGCAAGACTCCATCTCAAAAAAAAAAAAAAAAAAAAAAAAAGAAAAAAAAAAAGATGCTCCTGCTCCTCTATCACAGTTGCTAAAATAGAAAGGTCTGACAATACCAAATACCAACCATTGGTAAAGCTGCAGAGGGACTACAACTCTGATATTTAGTATTAGGGAGAGTAAGTTGCTTCAAGCTGTTTTGGAAAACTGGTAGAATCCAATAAAGCTGAATCTAGGAATGCCATTCCTTGATTTATATCTACCAGAACTGTTCACATAAAATAGGTACAAAATGTTTGTATATTAGTAACAAATTATACTCCCCTCCAAACTTAGCAGATTGCAATAATAAACATTATCTCACAGCTGCTGTGGTTCCGGAATTTGTGTGCAGCATATCTGGGTGCCTTCAGCTCAAGGTGTCTCATGACGTTCCAGCAAAGCATTGGCCTTATCTGAAGACTGATCATGGTCTTTCTTTGAAGGCTGGACTTGGGGAGGATCTGCTTCCAAGCTCATTCACAGCATTGGCGGTAAGATTCAGTTCCTTGTAGACTGTGTGCCAGAGGTCACCCTTGCATCCTTCTCCATGGAGGTATCCACAGAGCAGTTCACAACACAGCAGCTGGCTTTCCTTCCCAAGTGAACTAGCAAGAGTGATCAAGAAAATAAATGCCAGTCCTTCAGTAGGCAGCTCCACAAGGAGTGTGACTATTAGGAGGCAGCAATCATTGAGAGCTCCCTCAGAGACTGCTGAGCTTATGCCGTTATTCAAAGTAGCCAAACATTAGAAACAAGCCAGGAGGATCAATATGCTGAGCTATTGCTATACAGAAGAATATTATACTGTAATGAAAATAAACAATTGATGCACAAAGTAACATGGATCTTTTTGCAATATAATGTTGAGCAAAAAAAAGTCAGAGACAAATGACTCCTGTGCATTATCCTCTATATAATGGCAAAAAATGGCACAAGTAATGTGTGTTTACTTTTGGAAGTGGGACGGATTAGTTGCTAGAGGAAGGTGTGCAGAAAGATACATCTGGATGCTAATTATGTTCTATTTCTTGGCCAGTGTGGCGGTTATATGTGTGATCACTTTTTGATAATTCACTGAGATGCATACACACATGATATTTGTGTGATATACACAGAAACATGTATATATACAGATATATGTATATGTCTGTGTATATACACACACACTATAGTTCTGTAAGTGTTCATTTACAAATTGATTTTATATAGTTGGCACTTCACTGGTTCTGTAATATATGTTCATATTCAACGGATCACAGATCAAAAATACTTGAAAAAAATAAGAAAAACAATAAAAGTAATATAAATAAAAATTTAAATAACAACTATTTACACTGCATTTACACTGTATTGTATCGTATATGCATTCTAGAGATGATTTAAAAAGTATGTGCATAGATTATATGCAAATTCGGAGGAGACTGCAATACTTCAGAGAAGATTTGTTGTTTGAAGTCTAAGACACCACTGCACCTGACATGTAATAATTTAGGCTAGTTTCTCATGAATAAGTAGACTGAATTGGAATTTTGAGATGTATGTCCGTAGTATCTTAGCTCCTGGCTCATTTTCCCTTCCCCACCACCTTCTCCAGAAAACTTTCTTAAATATCCAAAAACAGTGTGATTGAAAGCTGGCTTGAGTTAAAAATGTTAACAAAAGAAAAAGTGTTACAGGTTTAATATCCATGCAACTGCTTCCATAGAAGAGCCAGAGATGAGAGGATTTATATCCCTAGTGAGAGCAGTGGACAGGGTGGGAAGTGAGTGGCCTGAGTAAGGGCAGATTTAAGGCTCCAGTCCTGAGAACATCAGGCCCAGAGATACTTGACGTCTTTACAGAAACCAGAGATTCAACAAGAGCAGGGAGCACACAGAGTGAGCTGAGAGATACAGAGGTAATGAAGTACCTGGTGTGTCAGAAAAATAAAAAATAAATAAAACAGATACGAAAGACTAATAGATAAGTTGTAGATTGACAGAAGTTGTATTTTTGGGGATAAAAAATCTCAGTTCTGCCGAATGTTGAAAGGCACTAAAGCAAGGCTAAGGCAGCTTTGACCTGAACTCTTCTCAGATGGAGAAAGACCGTGGCTATCCGGGAATGAGAGATCTAGGAGGAGAAACTGTGAGGCTCAGTGAGTTCGAAAGGTTAGAACTTTCTTTCCTGGTGGGGCCGGAGGAAGAGCAGCTCTGTGGTGAGCAAAGCTACAGAGGGCGTAGGGCCATGTCCGGTTAATTGGCTGATATAAAACGTTACAGCCACACTGCATTTCTGACTGTGGGCTGTGTGTGGAAGAGTGCTACAGAAAGGTATTCAGGGGAAAGTATGACCATTATGAGAGAGACTTCTGTTTGGGGTCTTATCCTAAGGCAATGTATTTCATGGGTCTGTTATGGGGCTGATTAGGAAGACACCTTCCGCAAAGTTCTCAGACCTGTGCCTTCACAACTACAAAACTTCCTATCAGTAGATTTGATTTCCCCAGGAGCCATGGAATATTGGTAAAATCAATTTTCCATCTACCAGTGTGTGGATACTTCCTATCTACATGACTACTCTGCTATCCAAGGGGATTTGTTCAAGTACCAAGGTGTGAATATTCCTGAATTGGTACAAATATTGAATTAAAAGAATCAATCAAATCTTATTCATTGAGAAACTTGAGTTACAACAAGCAATATAGGCAGCTTTTGAGGTATCTATGGTATTAAACACTTCATATACATATTTCATAAGGGATAATGATTACACAAGCTTTTATGTGGTGAGAAGGAAACCTTTTCCTGAGGTGCTTTCCCAAAGCAACTTAGCTAGAGGTGCTGCAAAGTAATGGGCTTAATCATGTGTGGAATAAAAATAAGGTGTTTGTACAAGTCCAACTGTAATGGCTAAGATGTCCTGTGCACCCATGAAACCTTTGACTACAGTCTGATTCTGTGTTAGATTCCTTTAATAAATACCATCAAACTTTATTTTACATACATGTCTTTAAATAAATTTTTCTACTACATGGCCTTGTGGAGCCATGTGTTTGGAATCCCCTGTTAGGCTACTATTTTTGCAGTGTGGTGGAGACAGTGACTCTTGTATGATTTCTCTTCCTTCTTGTGACAGGAAGGAGAAACATTAATGACAGTACTTTCCCCCAGACTTTCACATGGAAGGTGAGTTAATTACATTTATTCACACACACATACATTACTCGTCTCTTTCCTCATCTCTTTGCTCTTTTTTTGTTGTTGTTGTTAGATGTCTGAAGCACTCAAAAAGACTTCTTTGTTTACTAAGAGGTTGGTATATCAGTTCTCCCTTCTCCTTGTAAAAATTATCCTTTCTTGTAGAATTTTAGCTGGATGCAAATGACCATTTCATCTCTTGAAGTTAGAGCTGGGATATATAATTCCTCCTAAACAGCAAGTTTGAGTCATGGGAAGTAAATCTCATTCCTGAAAATCTGAATTTTACCTATAGACATACTTTGGGAGCCTCATACCAAATCCACATTGCTAAGCACTGTAGAAGCACAGAGGAATGCAAGATATGGTCCTTGTGTTCAGGGCCTGTGAAAGATATGCACACACACAAAACCAAAATACAAAGCAGTCGCTACAGAAGAATGCAGAAGGTACAGAGAGGGTAAGGGTTTCATGAGTGTGCAGAAAGGTGACAGCTCCATTAACTGTGGCACTCAGGGTAAGTTTAATGGTAAAATAGGCACTTACAGGAGACCTGGTAGTAGATAAGATTTGGATGGACGGAGAGAAGAGACAGCAGGAATTTCAGGTATGTGAGGGGATATATATCCATTCTACAAATGACTTATCATGTAAGTCTTTTTTCAGTGTAGATGATTTCTTCTAAATGTAATGTCCTTTCATCCTGAATTCTTCTAGAGCATTTAAAACCTGATTTGATTGACACATCTTCTGGAGCACACCGATAACATAAAGCCTGGTAAGAACCCACATTTATTAGGTGTGCTACCACTACACTTATCTTTGGCCTCTATGGTTTTAATTTCTAGAATCATCAACAAGATTGGCTTTGAAGGGGATTCTAATAATTTTATCAAAGGTACTGTAGTTCTATTGCTTGACCTTCAAACTCAGCATAGATGCAGCCTCCTCTTATTAGGGTGCTGTCCTCCAACTTCTCGAAGCACTCTGATTTTGTACATCATGCATTTTCCCTTAGGCTTCTCTGAGGACAAGGACCAGATCTTCTTCATCTTCTCTGCATTGCCCATGATAAACACTTAGTATTGCTTATAGCGTCAGGCCTTGAACTTTATGCTTTCTATGCCTTCTCTCTTTAATTCATTAGCAATTATGTGTTATTGTTATTATTATGATTACTCATCTCTTACAGATGAAGAAACTGAGATATGGAGACGTTAAGTGACTAGCTGGAGGTCATACAGCTGCTGCGTGTCAGAACAAAGACTTAAACACAGATACCTAGCTCTGGAGTCTGTGCTTTTAAACATTGTGTTCCCCATTCAGCCATTCCTTCAAGTAGACAGACTCTTGCTCTGTCACCCAGGCTGGAGTGCAGGGGTGCTATCATGACTCACTGCAGTATTGACCTCTTTGGCTCAACTGATCCTCCATCTGAGCCTCTCTAGTAGCTGGGAGTACAGGTGCGTGCTACCATGCCCAGCTAATTGTGTGTGTGTGTGTGTGTGTGTGTGTGTGTGTGTGTGTGTGTGTGGTTTTTTTTGTAGAGGTAGGATTCCAGGCTGGCCTCAAAATCCTGGGCTCAAGTGATCCTCTTGGCTTGGCCTTCCAAAGTGCTGGCATTACAGGCATGAGCCACTGTGCCTGGCCTTCCTTAGGTTTTTGAAATTTTTTGACCACAGTGTGAGTAGCTCCAGTACTAGTGGCTGGACATCCCAAATCAGCTCCTTTCAGTTGAGCATAATTTGTATCTTTGGAGATCACTTTGTTAAGTTGCATTTTTCTGTCCTGTGTGTCCATCCCAGACTTATCTCTGCACCTGAGATGGGACTCTCTTTATTCTCCGGACTTAGAATCCACACTGAGCTCCCACTTAGCATTTTTGAATTTGATGTTCTTAGGACTTTGCAGATATTTACTCATCGCTACTAAAATTCTCATCATTATTAGTTTTTCTTAAGTTACCACATCAAGTTCCTTTGAGAAATTTTACAGCTCTGTTCTCTAATCATCTGCAAAAACACTTTATTGCTTAAAAGTCAGTAGATATTAATATGTAATGATTTTGTATACAATAATCATAAATTAAAAATTTATCTTAGATTTTGCAGAAATAAGTGGAATATATATTTAGCCCATTTGAAACTGTGCCTGTAAGGTATTTGCTGGCTTTTTATTTTAGTTAGGATTCTCTGTTTCTGCTCTTAGTTTTTTATTTCTCTCTTTATTCATTTTCCTTGTGCCAGATTGAACCAAATGATTGGCTCACCAAAAAGGCATGGCCTGCTTGCTGCTTTTACTGGGGTAGACTGTTCCTCCAGAACAGTGCTTAATTAAGCAGACGTCTTATATAGAACTGGCATAGGCCTGGGCAAGGTAGACTTTTGCCTACAAAAAGCGTTTGACAGACCTTTGGAAGGGTTTCCCAGCTGCCCAAAAGAGGTCAGGAGAACTCTCTAACGAGTTCCCTATCTTGGACCCAAATTCCCACAATTCTCACCTGTCCTGTGGAGTAGACTACAATCCCTGGTATTAACACTTATTGTTTCTCTCCTGTGAGTGCTGATAATGATAGTGTTGACCTCACTGGGCGGTACTGGTTGATCCGATAAGGAAAGAACACAAAGATTTGATGTAGTAAATCTCTCTGGACAGTGAATAAATAATATTGCATGCAAAAGAGAGAATTCAATACAAATAATCATTTTAACTCTGCAATGATTTATTTAGTAAGAACATTTTTAAAAAGCCAAGAAATAGCAAACCCAGTAGAATGAGTGCTGTAGGATTTATGGCAAAATGCAGCCCCAAGTATGCTCCAAAGTTTCCATCAGCTCCTTCTCCTCATTTCCCTCCCCGTCTCCCTAAGGCTTTTCTGTAGGAAAGCCTTCTGTCTCCCTCCTTTTCCTCCTGTTGCTTTTCTTCTTTTTTGTTTTTACTGACAGAAATAAATGGAGGGAAAGAAGAGGAGGGGATCAAAGGGATGGGATAAGATTTGAATAAGATCAATGTCTTGATCCCTAAGTAAGAAGAAATCGGGACAGAAGGAAGAGACACTAAAAAGAAAAGAGAGCAAAATGGATACTTTGCTGAGTGCCACTAGATGTTTCAATGTTGTGAGAGGAGCTTGTATAAAGGTTGTTTAAAAAAATGTTTTATTAAGTAGAAGGCTTTTCTCCCCAGAATGTAAGACAACAGAAACACTCAGAAAGGGATTATGGCATTAGAGGACAGCAGAGTCTTTTTTCCTTGGGGAAGGAGGGAACTAGATACCAACCTGGCCTTCTCTACCATCGCCTAGGGCGAGACCAGTTGCTTGGTCTGTTCTACTTGTTCTAGTAGCAGAATTTTGGCGATTCCCTCATACTTGCCCTTTGAAATGTAGGTTTCCCATCCCAGCTGCTATCTGGCATTCTCCCTGCTGTGTAGTCTCTCTAAACATGGGTCAGGCTAAGCCAGGCAAATGCTTTTCTGCAAAGAGCAAACCATCTCTCCCTTCCCTTGGAAAGAGCACTGAACCTGGAAATGGATATGGGCAAGTGCCACAAAAAGATTCAAATTTGCACAATGGACAAAGAGCTCCTCTTAGTACTCAATTTTTCTTATATATTTTAGATGTAATTGGATTTGTATACACACACATGAAAACACATGTTATTCTATAGCTTGTCAAGAAACCGGTTGAGGCAGAGTGCAGTGGCTCATGCCCCTAGTTCCAGCATTTTGGGAGGTCGAGGCGGGAGGATTGCTTGAGCCCAGGAATTCGAGACCAGCCCATACAATATACGGAGGCCTCATCTCTACAAAAAATTTTAAAACTACCTGAGTGTGGTGGTGTGCACCTGTAGTCTCCCCTACTTTGGAGGCCGAGGTGGGAAAATCATTTGAGCCCGGGAGGTGGAGGTTGCAGTGAACCAAGATTACAGCACTGCACTCCAGCCTGGGTGACAGAGTGACACCCCATCTCTTAAAAAGAAAAAAAAAAAAAAAAGAAAAAAGAAACCTAATGCTTAAAGAACATCTAAGGAAAGACGGTTGTGTTTAATTTTGAATTTTTCAGGGCTGTGTATTTCCTGTCTGCTTCTCTTTTCTTTTTCTTTCCTTTATCTGGCCATTAATAATTTATAAAAATATGTAATTATTGGAAACTTTCATTGCAATTCAAATAATACCTACCATACTGCCCAGCATGATCACATGGCCTCTGCCTTGGGGAACTTTCAACCTGACAATAGGCATGCACATAATTAACCAATAAGTCCTATAGTGTTCAAAGGAGATGAAGACTCTACTTTGTTTGCTAATTTATGAATCAGCTTTGTCTTCCTCTTGCGAACTTCCTTTTTGGAAGATTTTCTTAAACTCAATGGACAGGTTCAATAGTGTCTCTAAATTATGTTTTGATCTGTTTGTTTGTTTGTGAAATTTAATTTTAGTTTGCCCAGTTTGAAAGACTTTACCTAGAAAGTCACATGCTGGATTCTTTGCGGTATGCCATGCCTGGTGCCAGTCACGGAGGCTGGGAACCCCATGGGCCTCCCAGGGATCTCCACACAATGTGTTAAATGATGGCTCTGCTCCAGGTGGTGTGCCAAGTGCTGCAACAGGGATACAGCATCATCTTCAAGGAGCTTAGAATGTTCTAGAAAGGACAGATTCAACTGCCACAAATGTGCACAAGGCAGGAAGAAATTATTTCTGACTAGAGAGAATAAGCAAGGCTTTATGGAAGAGACGTGATTTGGGTAGGTTGAAAGAAGACTGAATGGTGAGGAGGTAGTGAGTAAGATACAGAAGTAAGAAAGATTCAGAGAGACAGAATTGAAAGAAATCCATAGAGAGACTGTAAGGGACACCACTGTGAATGCTTGCATAAGCTTGCATTGTTGTCAGTTCATGTTGACCTGAGTGTAAACTTGGGCAATATTTGTATGTTTTCCTATTTTAGTCTGCAGTTATCTTGCAAGAAAGGTATTATTTAGAAGAGTTTATTTCCAGAAACCTCTTTGGAGATGCAAGCCTGGCAGCTGGCATGATAATGAACCCATTTCAGTAGAATAAATCCCATTACTATTAATATTAAGCAGCCACAGAATGATTCATGAGGCTCTTTTCAAAATTCAAAAAAGTGCTTAATCAAAAGGAGGGGGAGGCGAAAGAATAAATAGAAATCATGTCAGGAGTTGATTGTTGTTGGCATTCGTTGAGAGTCAGTTCCACTGTGTCTCAGGCTGACTACAGCGGAGGTAGAGGGCATTTATTTATTTCACTAAACAAAACCGTGCATTTAGGCTTGTAGAGGAAAATCTAACAAAAGGTCCTAAATGTCCAGAAAGTTAATTGATTTTTGCAGGTCACACAACTGCCCCAGGTTTATAAGTTCTGTGTTCAGGAGTTTTGATATGTTTCTAGCTTATGAATTTTCTTTTTGCCTCTCTCTCTCTCTGTCTCTCTTTCTTTCTGTTTCTTGATACTCACCTCTTCTTGCCCTTTGTTTCTCAACAAATAAATACCCCTATTTTCCGTGGTTACAAGAGAAGCTTTTCAGGTAAGCTCTTGGTTACTCAGGTGAGGCTCAAATTTTAAATCTAAGATTGCATCATTATAGAGAGTCTCATCAGATAAAATTGATAAAACAAATTTACAATTGAGAAAAAAAGAAAGTTGCTATTTTAGGCAAGAAGGACGCTAGAATGGAAGCTTTTGGGCAGCTGTATTCCCCTAGTTCCAGGGCAGGAAATGAGGGTAAGTTTTCGTTCCTGCCTGTTACTTTTTCCAACACTCTTTTGACTGTGTTCCCTGTAAGAGTTTCTGTAAAGCCAAAAGTACACCTTTCAAAGGAGCTCCATGAAATTTAAAGAATTCTATAGGGTACTGGAGATTGCAGTAACTGCTGCTATAGCCACCACCCACATCAGCAAAAAATGCAGGATCAAAGTCACACTGATGTCTCCTTCCTCTCTGTTCTGCAAACTCAGCCAGCCTTGGATTTCAGGCTGAAACCTGTTTCAGAAATGACAACCAAACACCTTCATTCCCGTTCAGCTATTTTTTCCTCCTCTACCAGGTTTGTACCCTTTTAAGGGGTTATATCCTGCTGTATCAGTTATCTCTTCCTGCATAAAAATTACCTCATGACTCAGTGGGTTAAACAGCAAACACTTATTATCTCACAGTCTCTGTGGGTCAGGGACCAGGTGCAGCTTGTGACTGAGGTGTCTGCTGGGAATGGCCAGTTTCCAGGTCACTGTCCTGGGCCGCAGGCCTGGGTTGCTGTCTCCTGACTGGAACATCATTGCTTTCACACACAGACTTTCCTTAGGGCAGCTCACAGTATGGCAGCTGGCCTTCCTCAAAGTGAAGGAGAGAACCAGAGAGATCACTCAAGATGGAAGTTTTTGTAACTTAACCTTAGAAATCGGATTTCTTTACTTTTGTCATATTCTACTTTTTGGAAGTAAATTGCCAGGTCCAGTCGACTCTCAGGAGAGGACATTGCAGAAAGGAGGTGGGCACCATGCCAGCTGTCTTAGAGGTGTCTCCCCCATGTGTTTGTGAGTTATTGCAAACCCACACATTCCAGGAGAGAGCTCTCTGAGGACAGGGGCTGGCGCTGCAGCATCTTGATGTTGTTGGTATTCTCTTTTAGTTTGTCTTTTTTGGGATACCAAAATACAAAGGTTTTCCATATCACCTTCCAAATATGGGAGTTCATTTAAAGGAACTCTCAGATCAGTCTCACCAAGCAAAGGCTATCTCTGGCCATCTGAGTGGTTCTCTCTCCTCCCCACCCCTCCTCGGATGCGTGCTCCTGGCTATCCCTTCACAGCCTTGCATTCCATGTGCCCATTGTGGCTAGCCATGGCCTCTCTCCAACTCCTTTCTACATCCACTCTCATTGCTATTTGTGACTTTCTCCCCAGGGCCTCATGCATCTCCTGAGGTCACACTGGTACTGGAGCACGGTCAAGTTGTTCAAGCTCTACCCGGTTCCCTCACATTCAGAGGCTCAGCCCAAATGAACCCCACAGAGTTTTCAGCAATGATTAATGAATGATTCTGTCTCCTATCACTAGCCTTCTCCACCTGGAAAGAACCTCCCTGCCTCCCCTGCCAAGAACAGTTCCTCTCATTCCTTTCTTGCTCTCCATCCACTCATAGGGGGTGACTTTCCCCAATCACCTACTGCTTTCTGAGAGTTTCTGCCCCACCTGACATTCAGAAATCCATTCACATAGATTTTTTCTCCTGTTTGCTTGCCCATTTTCTCAGTTCTTCATCACTAAAGGATAAAGGAGCTATTTTTGCAAAGGCAGAGACCTCTGCACAGAGGAAGGAATTAAGGGATCAAGAGATACCTAAGGAGTGGGTTAGGGGAGGAGCCTGGGCTGCTACACATTTGCTGATACAGTTGTGGTTGTGTTGCTTTTTACATTCTTCAAGGACTTATAACTGGATAGACCAACTCTTCGCTTCAAAACAGCACTAATTAGGTGACCAGCCGTAATGTAGATGTTCTTCCCTTTCATTAAGGGACATCTGTTTATCCACATACCTTTGGAGATTCTGGGTTGTAGTCATTTAGGTAGCAGGGCCTGGGGGTGAGGCAAATCCCTTTAGAGTCAAGTACTGTCAGGGAAGCCAATGATTAAGTTAAGCCCATACATTCCTAATAAATGCAGAAAGTATAATCTGCATATGCATTAAAAACCCAATAGGATACTGGTTCAGTAGAGATATCTAAATGATGTGAACTTATATAAGAGTAGATGCTCAGCAAAAGAATGCATACATTCTAGTGGAATGGTGATCAGACTCAACGTTTCGGAGAGCATGTCTTCAGGGAAAGGCTTACCCTGATCTTTATCAATACGGGACTAAAAGAACACAACCTCTTCCAAACTTTCATACAAACTGACAGCAATAACTAAAAACAGCTATTTTAATAATCGCATCAAGACAATAACAATATCTGATGAATGCTTATTATGCAGAAAATAATTTTATGCGCACTAATTTATTTAAATTACCCCAACAACTCAATGAGATGGTATGATTGCTATACTCATTTTACTCGTGAGAAAACTGAAGATGGTGAAGGCTTAGTTACTGGCCCAGGTACAGGTACAAGTGCTAAATTCAAACTCCAGAAAAATACGTTTGTCTCCAGTCTATGCTTGTACCCACTGTCGTGCACTGCATTCAAAACACCAGTATTGTGGGAACATCAGATGATTACATCTCAAAGAACATTTTAACAGAAAAAAGTATGTCACTGGAGTAAAATTAGTTTCTACCCTTCCAAATTGAGCAGCTTCTTAATAAATAATTTTGTCTGAGCAAATTCTCTGTGGTTGAGCAGGCTGGGCAGAGAGTGGGGGTTTCTGTGTAGTTGCAGCCTGGGCTCTACCACTCCTAGATCTATGACGTGGGTTCATGTTTCTCCTCTTTCTGGCTCCTCTATATAATGAGAGCAGATGTGTGTCTTTGAATAAATGTGTGATAAACACCAGGCGAGTAGCACTTAATAAATGAAAGCTACTGACATTATTGCTGCTGAATAATTTCAGAGCTATGTCTAAAGAAGAGACCATGCTGAGAAAGCTCACAAAAGTTATTAAGGTGGGATCCACACAGGAGAAAAGGCACTGGATGGAAATATTAGGAAAGCATTTTTTTTTTTTTTTTTGAGACGGAGTCTCACTCTGTCACCCAGGCTGCAGTTCAGTGACATGATCTCGGCTCACTGCAACATTCGCCTTCCAGGTTCAAGCGATTCCCCTGCCTCAGCCTCCTGAGTAGCTGGAATTACAGGTGTGAAGCATCACACCTGGCTAATTTTTGTATTTTTAGTAGAGATGGGGTTTCACCATGTTGACGAAGCTGGTCTCGAACTTCTGAACTCGTGGTCCGTCCACCTCGACCTCCCACAGTGCTGGGATTACAGGCATAAGCCATCATGCCCAGCCAGGAAAACAGCTTAATAGATACCTGCCTGGTGCTGCATATTCAGCTGCCCTCCAGCTGAGTGATGAACTGAGATTTTCCACATTTTACCTGGGGCATAGACAAAGCCCCTATTTTTCTACATTTCTTCTTATGAAAATAAAAATAATTCTTAACATGATCTACAAAAAAAAAGATAAGAGGGTTTGCATTTTAAAGAGAGTTGATCTTCTCACTACAAATAACCCCTGTGTTTATAATTTATAGACCAGCCACTTTTAATGATTTTTAATGGAGTAGTTTATTCCTGAATTTCCCTGTTGTCCAGAATTCTATGTGCTGCATTCTTAAATATTTAA
Organism: Sapajus apella; assembly: GCF_009761245.1. Lineage (NCBI taxonomy): Eukaryota > Metazoa > Chordata > Mammalia > Primates > Cebidae > Sapajus > Sapajus apella. The sequence continues at coordinate 1,339,801 of NW_022437074.1, forward strand.
CTGTAAGTGTCCTGATTTGTGAGGGGAATTGCCATTATTTCTGTGGCGGGGAATTGAGAGTAAGGATACAAGATCCATGAATGTTAAATCTACAATACATAGAGTACTATTGTGTGAGGGGTGTAATGAGAGGTAGCATTTGTTTAACTCCCATAAGCTTTTCCCTTTCTCATTCCTATGCCTGTCCTCCCACCTTTACCTAGCCTTATTTGCTGCTTTGCACCCCCATGCCAGCTGAAGAAAGAATTTCATGTATATAGTATTTAGGTAGATTTTTTTTTCCCTATAGAATTTATGGCAGGAAACTAAAATCATCACTTCTAACTAATAATGCAGATGCAAAATAATTTGAATTTTCTAGCTTGGCACATCTTTTCAATTAGTAGAACTTGCAAAGCAAGGTGGAGTGGTAGAGAGAGAGACACAGGAGGAGGAGCCAGATGGCATCTGTGCATTAGAGGGAGCATCTAGGGAGCCTCTCTTTTTCTATTACTCTAAACACCATAAAGAGGAACCAATCTTTATGTCAGTGGTCACCCTCAGGAAACTGTGGCAGGATCAACTCAGAAGAAATAAGATCAGAATTTTATGTCTCCCAGGAAGGAAAATAACAGCTTGTTTTCCCTCACAAACCCTGGAAGTTCTTCTTTCTTTAGTGTAATTATATGAGACGTACAAAGAACATTACATGACTTAGGGAAATGCCTCCAGGAGAGAACATTCATTGGATGCCTCATTAGAAGAGAAACCAGTGCCTCGACAGAATCTGCTTTGTTTTTAGGATAAATTAATAACCAGCATCAAGCTTACCAACCAGAAGAGGACCAACCCATCCAAAGCACTCGAACTGTTAGCCCACCCAGGCATCTGGGGTCGGGGGGATCAGGACATAACCCTTCTCAGGCATTCTCAGCCTAGGCATCTACTTAGGGGCGCTTGCCTCACTTTGTCATGAAGATTACCATGAGGAATCTGGTGGTTCACACACATGACAATCCTCCCTTTTGAAATGTTCTAACTACAGACTGTGCAGTGGTGGTGTGTGTGTGGGGGGTTGGTTTCTATAAATTGTGTGAGTTGTGTGATGGCATCTTTGATGTTTAGATATAAGTGATTAATTTCCTTTTCAACAGAAGAAGAGACCTCCAGGCGAATTGGGTTATTGCTGCTTGTTTTGAGCTTCCTCCCTTTACAACTTTCACTAAACAGTCGTGTAATATAGTTATTCTCTGATATACACAAACGGTTAATAATGATTTATATTGCCTGTTGCTGCTGCTGTCAGAGCAGCAGTGAGGAGTCTTCTTGCTCAGGTCTGCTGGGATGCAACTTTTTAAGTTTTGCTAAATATCCTTCCAGGTTGGCAGCAGTATGGACGAGGTGACAAACCCAGTTTATCTGATGAGAATTTTTTATATCTGTGCTGACAACATACTATGCAAACCATATGTAATTCTCAAAAGGTGTATTACAGCTGGCATCAGTTTGTCTATTTGGAAGGTTCTAGCTGTCATGTGTTTTGCTACAACATAAAAGCAAGCCTCCCCAGAGATGCAGCGCTAGCACCTCAAGTGGAAGGCTGGCTGTGTTGTTTCCACTTGATGTGAGCTCACCATCACTGAATGGAAGATACTGCTTCCCTGCGGGAGGAGAACATTGTTTGCCATGTGGCACTGGAGAAATTCATGTGGACTCTGTGTGACTATTTGCTGGGGATTTTGTAGAGGATATGTTTGTACTCTGAATGGTTAGACTCTCAATATTTCTTATTTGATTTCGCCAAAATACCCGGAATGACTGAGAAGATTCAATATTTATCCTTAAGGAGATAAACGCAGGTAGTATTAAATTACCCTCCACAAACATAAAATGTCTTTGAAGTTGTAAAAGCCATGCATAATTTACAACTTAAACCAAAATATATTTGTGTTTATCTTAATATGTTCTATTCAGATTATTATGGTGCAAGGAACTAGAAACTTAGTTGAACAAGTTAGGTAAAAAAGGTCAGCTTTTCTTAAATGAATCTGTCGTGTAGAATCCAAGAACAGTGAGGCCCCAGGGTAGCTGTACTTTATGGGGTGTTGGAGAGTTTTCAGGAGTGAGGGGGCTCTTCCCATTTCTCAGGGCTGCTTGTGTTTCCTCTCAGCTTCTCTCTGCGGATCTGCTCACTTACATTTATTTGTGGTTTAAAACAGAACTCTTTACTTTTGGGTCTACTCAGTCTTTTACTTCCAGCCTTCAAGATCAAATATCTACAGCCTATTAGCTCAAAATTGGAATGGTTACGTTCATTGGACCAGGTGGCTATCTCTAGAGCAAATTATCTAAGGCTGGGAAGGCAGTGGGTTTCAAGCACTTGATGTATACAGTTGGTGTTTCAGGGAATAAGGTAGGACAGGTCAAATGACAGGGGGCGTTGTACATACAAAGCAGATAATCCATATGTAAATGTGATGTTCCAAGTTACTTTCCATCTTGAGAAGTCAAATACAAACAACAAAAAAGTATTTCACTTTCTCCTGTGCCTTAGTGTAGCATGGAACTAGACAAGGCCTAAGTTAAGGCTAAATTCTAGATAGTATGGGCTCTTCCAAGGCCTGAATAATGTAATTCTCTCACAAAAGGAAAAAAAATAGTGATTTTACTCTGAAAAGTAGAATAATATTTATCAGACCAGACCACATATGTTTTAGCTGTGTGCTCACAGAGTACAAATAAAAAACATAAAGAAAAGTAGTTTTTGAAGTCACCCTCCAGTTTAGTATGAAATAGAATGACATCTTCAAACTTGAGTGATGTTTACATCTTTAAGAAAAACACTGTTATTGTTGTGAAATATGTTACATAAAATTTATCATTTTAACCATGCTGAAATGTACAATTCAATGGGATTGAATTGAAGATATTTTACTCTTTTAGATCCTATTGTAAATGAGATTATTTGCTGGTGTATAGAAATACAACTGAATTTTGTGTATTTGATCTTATACTCTGCAAATTTACTGAGCTCATTTGTAGCCTATTTTTTCAAATTCTTTTGGAATTCTTCATGTAAGGATCATGTCACCTGTGAATAGATAGTTTTATTTTATCCTTCCCCATTTGGAGGTCTTCAATTTCTTTTCTAGACTAATTTTAACAAAAATATATCATTTAAAATATGTCATGTAAATATATCAGTTGTTTAAATATATCATTCCATCCCCTTGCTGCTAAATATATAATTCTGCTCTTTAAATACATCTTTTCTCTTCTTTCTAGTCTCCATTATTTCTGAAGATTCATTTACTGATAAGATTGTTGAGAATACCTTGCATATAACAAGTCATTTCTCTTTTTTGCTTTCAACATTTTCTTTTTGGCTTTGATTTTGGCAGCCTGACTGAATGTTTTTATGTGTATCTCTGAGTTTATCCTACCTGGAGTTCATTGAACTTCCTGGATGCATAGATTTATGTAATTCATCAAATTGGGTCAGTTTTTGAACTCTTATTTTTCAAATATGTTTTTATCCATTTCTCTTTCTCTTCTCTGTGTGGAATTCACACAAGTTCAATTGGTCTGTTTGCACTAGTCCACAGATACCGTAGGCTCTGCTTACATTTCTTCATCCTCTTTCCTCTCTGCTTTTCAGACTCAGTAATTTCAGTTGTCCTATCTTCAAGTTCGCTGATTTCTTCTTTTTCATGCCTAAATCAACTGTTGATATCCTCCAGTAAATTTTTCATTTCAGCTATTATATATTTTAGTTTACTAACTTTTGTTTTTTAAGAATATTTTCTGTTTATTGACATCCTCATCTGTTCACACATTGTTCTCCTTATTTTATATAGGTCTTTGTCCAGTGTTCCCCTTAGCTCTTAGTATTACAACAGCTCTTTTAAAGTCATTGTTGATCAGGCACGGTAGCTCACACCTATAATCTTAGCACTTTGGGAGGCTGATCACTTGAGGTCAAGAGTTTGAGACCAGCCTGTTCAACATGGTGAAACCCCATCCCTACTGAAAATACAAAGGTTAGCCAGGTGTGGTGGTGCATGTTGGTAGTCCCAGCTACCAGGAGGGTAAGGCAGGAGAATTGCTTGAATCCAAAAGATGGAGGCTGCAGTGAGCCAAGATCACACCACTGTACTCCAGCCTGGGCACAGAGCAAGACTCTGCCTCAGAAAATAAATCAATAAAATAAAGCCATCGACTAGTAACTCTAATTGTTGGGCTTCCTCAGGGATAATTTCTGTCAACTTATTTAGCTTATTTTGTTTTTCCAATAGGCCATATGTTCTTGTTTCTTTGTATGCTTTATGATTTTTCATTGAAATCTGAACATTTTACTACTATAATATAGTAACTCTGGAAATCAAGCTTTCCGTCTTTTCCAGAGTTTGCTAATTTGTGATTGCTAATTTGTGATTGTATGTGTAGTGTTCAGCTAATAATTTGACAGTGATTTTCTTGAATGCCAAGTGTTTAAGAAAAGCAAACATCTTTGCAGTTTAGCTATGTGTCAAGTTACCCCTTCAGTGGTTAGACTGGTCTTGCACTGAACTCAAAGCTCAGTCGCAGATAAAAGATTAGGATCTTCTGGGGTCTTTCTAGAGAATGTATCTTGCTTTGGGCATGTATGTGGCTTTCTATATTCCCCTGTATACAGGGCTGCCTTTTAATTCCTAATTCACTAAAGAAGCTCTCTTCAGTTTTTCTTCTGAAGCCTTAGGCAGTCTATTACATGTTTCTTTTTTCCTTCTTTCATTCTGTTTTTTGTTTGTTTGCTTGTTTTGTTTTGTTTTGAGACAGAGTATCACTCTGTCACCCAGGCTGCATGGGTCACTGCAGCCTCAACTCCTGAGCTTAGGTAAGACTCCCACCTCAGCAGCTGGGCTATAAGTGTGCACCACCACACCTGGCTAAATTTTGCGTGTGTGAGTGTGTGTGTGTGTGTGTGTGTGTGTGTGTGTGTGTGTGTAGAGATGGGCTATCACTATGTTGCCTAGGCTGGTCTCAAACTCCTGGGCTCAAGTGATCCTCTCTCCTTGGCTTTTCCAAGTGCTGGAATTATAGGCGTGAGCCACTGTGCCTGGCTTTGTAAGTTTCAACTGTATGTTACCATAGCTCACTATGAGTGGTTGGTTAGCCTAGCAGAGGCTGCCATCTTTAACACTACTACAGATTTGACTAGTGCATGGGGTAAGATAAAGCAAAAGAAAAATGCTACAAAGCTTTTCTATCATTTTCATGTTTTCTTTTCCTGATTCAGCATTCTCTTAGTTGTTATAATATTTTGAGAGTGTTCTGACAATGCTGATTTTGAAAGCTTCTGTTTTATTAAAATGTTTCTGGGAGTGGGCAGGAACTTGAAGCTGTTACTCTGCCAATTTGCTGATATCATTCCAGTATGGCTTATTTTATTTTTTATTGTTTTGAAAAGGGTGTTTGGTTTACTTTTAAAGCACGAGTTGACAAACTATAGCCTGTATATCACATGTGGCCTGCTGTCTGCTTTAATGAAGCTTTATGGGAATAACCATGGTCATTTATTTATTTATTGTCTATAGCGTATTTCATGCTGTAACAGTAAAGTAAAGTGGTTTTAACAAAGACCCTATGGACTGCAAAGTCAAATATTCACTATCTAGACCTTTACAGAAGAAGTTTGAAGACTATTGTTTTGAAGCTATTCTGGTGGACCCATTATTGTTTACTTAAATAGTTTTCTATGTAATTTAAATATGTGTAAACAAATAAACTGTGTGTACATATAGCATTCACAAATGTTTGAAACAAAAACAAATTTTAAAATGAAACAAAACACCTTAAAAACTTATGCAGTTAAAATTAACTAATTTGATTTAATATGAGGTTCCTTTGATAAGACAAAATTGGTGATGCTGGCTTTAAGTAGAGAAATTATTCAACTTCATTTAGTTCTTGTGAACTTGATTTTATTTTTTATTGAGAAAATGATTCGTTTGAATTTTATTTATTACATTTTAATTTCTGATTTTTTAAAAATGAGCTTACTAAATATCATTGCAAAGTTCCTTCATTTTGAAAGTACAACCATTAAAATTGTGCATTTTTCTTAGTTAGGTACCTTAGTACCATGCTTTGAGAATAAGCTTCTCATGAAAGTGATATATTTGAGAAGCTTTCTCAGGATAACCGAGAAAATAATGGTAGAAGCAATATGGGAAAAGAAAGAATCCAAGCAAAGGCTTGATTTTATTAGAAGCTCTAGACTTAGCCTGATCCTACAAGGAGCTCTGAAATGTAAGGTACACCTCAGGGTTTGTCCAGAGTTAAAGTCAGAAAGCTGGGCTTTCATTTTCATGGAATCATTCTGACATTGCCTAAGGATGCCTAGGGCATATACCCTCCAAGGCATTTGTGGTTCCCTGCAGCTCTAGACAAAGTGGTTTCAGTAGCCAAACAACACTTCCATTAAGACAGTTACAAGCGCCTTTCTTAATGAAAGAGTACACAGAAACCAGGGGAAGTGGTGCACAGGAACACTGAGAGCAATCTCAGGGAACCCGAGCAGAACACTGTGTCTGCTGCATGCTCTTAAATACAATGCTAGAAAATCAAGTATATAATGACAAATTATTTATTGCATTTTTGCTACTATATTATTTGCTTTTTTGATTGTGAGTAAATATGAACAGAACAATATGTTGGCCCACACTGTGAATATAATACCGACTGCTGTGGCGTAAATTTTCATTAGTTTAGGATATCTATAGTGCAATAAACTGTGGGAGGACTGAATTCTCTCACCATATTTTTCTATTCAAATGGCTGCACAATTTTCATTTGTACAGTGCAGTGGCAGGCCATTTGGCTCCCACTTTGAGAGGATGCATTATTTACATATTAAGTCCTTTGTCCTTTTCTCATTATCTTTCAGCTAGTAAAGTAATATATTTTTTCTGACATGTTATGTGCTTCCTGTGATGTCGAATTGAAATTTTGATTTACTAAATAATTTACGGAATTCGGTCTTCCTGTAAAAAGTGTCTTTCAATTGTGAATTCTCGCCCTTATTTCTGTCAGCTTTATATCAAGTAAAATAAGTTCATAAGTTCCATGGCAAATGAAGAATTGTTATGTCACTTTGATGTTACAGTATGATGACTCCAGAGTGGACAGACATGCTCTGCAACAAGTTAAAAATTAAACACTATCAGTCTACATAATCATTTGACTCCAACACATTCATAAAAACAAATCAAACAGAAATACTGGAACTAAAATTTGATTACAATGCATTTAAAAAAATGATCACAAAATAAATTTACTTAATTAAAAACTATTGTTGCAAACTTGTGGACTCCTAACTATATATTGGCAGGTCCCAGAGGGTCTAAGGACATGAAATGAAATACTAGTGACTTTAGACTTGCATGTATGTGCCTTTGTACTGGTTTTTGAATTGCCCGATGTATACTTGGTCTCCCAATTAGTGTGATTATTGAGAGCAGAACTTTATTTTCTATTTCTTTAGAGTCTCCCTAAGTCACATGGGGTATGATTTGTACATAGCAGATGCTTCGTAAGTCATATAATGTCATAGATAGGAGGAATTCAGACAGAAGCCCAAAGACTTCACATGCCATTTAAATCAAGGCTGGGAGTTGGAGACTATAGAGATGTATCATGAGAAGACCTGGGCTCATCAATCATCGACTACTTATTTGCTGTATAAAAATGCAAAAGTTCAACTCTCTCATCTGTAAAATAGGAATAACAAAATTAATAAATAAGGAGACTTTACTTTCAGCTCCAAAACGTGAAGAACTTGAAAATGGTCAACCCCTGTCCTTTCAATCAGATTAAGCTGGGAAAACTGAAGTCAACAGAGAAATAAATAAACAGGGTAAATTGCTACCTTGTAATCTGGAATGACAGGTCATTCAGAGAGACAGAGCATCCAGGGTTTTCTTACCTGGGGCAGAGCCACTGGACTACATATATCAGTAAGAAAACACTTAAACATTAATTCTGACAAATAGTTGAAGACCAAGCATAGACTAGTATCAGCATGAGAAACTCCTAAGGGCTACAGACATAGGGGAGCCCCACAGGTGTATAGACTTTCCCTGGAGGAACTCCAACAGGTTCTCATGGTGAAGATCTGAGCAATATCCCATTGTGGCCCTCAAAGAAGAAGGAATGATAAGCCATTGTTAAACATTTCTAGATGGTTCACCTAACAAAGGCACTGACTCCAGGGGAAGGGATTCATCACAGAGTGATTCTAAAGTTTTATCTCAGCTGGGTAAAGAAATTTCACCCCACTCCAGTCAGTCTTACCAAAGGGGTAAAGGGGAACACAGGCAATAAGGGAAATGGTTTTCAAAAAATTTGTTGGAAGGATTATATCCAAAAAGAAATGAGAAATGAGCTATACCCCTTGGAGAAGGAACAGAAACGTATGCGAAGGACACAGCCCTAAGACACAGCATTCTTATATAGTCAGATAAGACTCCTCAACCTCACCTTCATACTCTTCCCCACACCCCGCCTCCACACCAACAAGCCTCCAGCATAAGAGCAGCTTACAGCCAGAAGAACTGCAAGACACAGATTCCCTGAGAGAAGCAGGAGAACAGGAAGTTGCAAAGCCAAAAGCAGAGACAAAAAATAAGAGCACTTGAGGACTTTGAAATGGCCAGTACCTGTAGTTTCAGTAAACTTTAAACCCAGTCCAACTTCTACCAGCCTAACCAATCCTCACATAAAAAGCCTATTTATCTCAATACAATATTTCTGTATTTTAACAAAAAATATTACCAGGCATATCAAAGGCAAGAAGAAACACAGTCGGAAGGGACAAAGAAAGTATTAGAGCAAGACTCAGATAGGACACATATAGGTCATTGTTCTTCAGGAAACAGAATCAACAGGACGAGAAACTGTCACTACACACACATTAGAACGGCTAAAATCCCAAACTGGAAACACCAGTTGCTGGTGACAACACAGAGCAATAGAAGCTCTTGTTCATTGCTGGTGGGAATGGAAAATGGCACAGCCACTTTGGGAGGTGATTTGAGTTTCTTATGTAGCCTAACTTTATCTTACCATACAATCCTGTAATTTCACTTCTAGGCATTTAACCAACTAATTGAAAAACTATGTTTTTAATGTTCATGGCAGCTTTATGCATAATCACCCTAAACTAGAAGCAACTAAGATGCTTGCTATGGTTTCAATGTGTCTCCTCCAACATTCAAGTGTTGCCAGTGTGATAGTGTATTATTCCGTTCTCACATTGCTATAAAGAACTTCCGGAGACTGAGTAATTTATGAAGAACAAAGGTTTAATTGACTCACAGTTCAGCAGGCTGTACAAGGAGCATTACTGGGAGGCCTCAGGAAACTTACAATCATGGCAGAAGGCAAAGGGGAAGAAAACACATCTTCACATGTAGGAACAGGAGGAAGAGAGTGAAGGGGAAAGTGCTATGCACTTTTAAACAACTAGCTCTTGTGAGAAATCACTCACTATCATGAGAATAGCAAGGAGGAAATCCACCTCATGATCCATTCACCTCCTACCAGGTCCCTCCCCCAACATTGGGAATTACAATTCAACATGAGATTTGGGTGGGGACACAGAGCCAAACTATATCAAATAATATTGAGAGGTGGATCTAGGAGGTGATCAGGCCACTAGGGCTCCTCCCTCATGAATGAGATGAAGGCCTTTATAAAAGGGGCTCCAGGTAGCATTTGGCCCTCTTGCCCTCCTGCCTTCTGCCGTGTGAAGACACAGTCTTCCTTTCCTCCAGAGGACACATATTAGGAGCAGAGAGCAGTCATCACCACACATCGGAACCTGCTGGTTCTTTGATCTTGGACTTCCCAGTCTCTAGAAATGTGAGAAATTTCTTTTCTTTATAAATTACTCATTCTCAGGTGTTTTGTTGTAGTAGCACAAACAGAGTAAGACAGACTCTTTTAATAGGTGAATGAACAAAAATCCTATAGTCTATCTGCATGTTGGAATACTATTCAGCCATATAAAAGGAGTTACCTATCAGGCTTATAAAGATGTGGATGGGTCACAAATGAATTTTTCTTAATGAAAGGATTTATCTTGAAAAGTTTACGTAGTGTATGATTCTCTTTATGTAACATTTTTTTTAAAAGGCAGAACTGTAAAGTTGGAGAACAGAGTAATGACTGCCAGGGGTTTGAGGAGGGAGGGAGTTTGAATAGATGAACTACAGGGATATTTTTAGGAGAATAAAGCTACTGTATGACATTGTAGTGGTGGATACACAACACTATGCATTTGTCAAAATTCATGGAATTTTGCAGCAAAAAGAGCAAACCTAACGCATGCAAATTAAAAAAGAAATCCAGATTGGAATGCAGACTCTGACAGAAGAATCTAATTGTATTATAAATGTGTGTCATATTCTCACTGAAAGAGGTAGAGTAAAAGGGGCTGCCCTACACAATTTTGGATTTGAGTGAAGACAGTATGACTAACATTAGAAGGACTTGTACACGATCGCTGCACACTAGGTGGTAAAGTTGTTTTCCATGGAGGTATAGGCTTGCGATTCTGAAACCACTACTCATTATGTTGAAATTGAGTAAGTAAATAAATGGTTGGAAGAAAGCGAAAGCCAGATTTGTCACTATTGAAGAGGGAAGTTACGGATAAACAGAAGGTAGGGGCAGAAGGAACCATATGCTGCTGAACTATATAGTTGGAGGCATCAGTATGAATTCATGTTTACCTTAATGTACATATAAATAAAAACACATTGCAATAATTATAGACATGTATAGATGCCTGATTTAGTATACCTACTTCTATTTCCATTTACTAAGAGGGTCTAGAAGTAATGCCACTGCAGTAGGAACAAGTGCACCTATTATCCAGATCTTGGTTTTCATAATCATTCTCTTATAAAAGGAACTGAAGCTCCTTGGAAAACTGGCTGATTCTAATAGTGAGCAGGAATACACAAGATGAACGTGAAGCCTTTTGCAGTGCCAGAAAATAAAGAAGTGGACACACACACACACGCACACACATGCAGAAACACATAATGACAGAAATATTTCAAAGGGACACTGAAGCTAACTGAAGGAGTTCTCAATGGCCAAACCTGGAACAATTTGAGCTACAAAATAAACAAAGCAGTATTGCATTATAACCTAAGAATAAAATTCATAAATCTGTATTGTTATTAATAAAAGATTAAATAAATAAATGGGGGGAAATATACAAATCTCCCATACAGAATTTTGAATAATGTAATAATGACTTTCTTTAAAGGGCACAGTATAGACGTTGAGGGAACAGAGAAGTTACTTTACAGTGGGCAAACATGACAAACTTTGCCTTTTCATCAATCTTAGCATCCTTAGTGATAAGTCACATTGACATGATGTGACAAAGATGGAAATTTACCTCTGTGGTCATTTCATATAACTCAAAGACATATAACTCCAGTCTGGTCATGAAAAAAATATATGCTTCCAGATTGAAAGACAGTCTACAAAACACCTGACCACTCCTGCTAAAATCTGTCAAGTTCATGAGAAACAAGGAATGTCTGAGAAACTGTCACAGCCAAGGTGAGCTAAGGAGACATGATGACTAAATGTAATGTAATATGGGATCCAGGATGAGATCCTGGGATGAAAAAAGAACATTAGAGAAAACTAGGAAAATCTGAATGTTATAGACATTAGTTAATAATATTGTCTCAATGTTGGTTTATTATCTGTGACAAATGCACCATAGAAATATAAAATGTTAACTAGTGAGGACACTAGGTGTGGGGTTTATAGAAACTCTCCGTATTAGCCTTGCAATTTTTCTGTAAATCTGAACTATTCTAAATTTAAAAGTTTATTTAAAAAGTAAATAATCAACTTATGAGATTGTCAAGAATTTTAAATATATATACATATATATGTGAAATCATACATATTTGTAAATAACAGATATTAGTTACAATTGAGATTTTGAGGTGAGGTCAATACAGAACACCTCTTTCTTAATTTCTTGAGTTCAGAATTAATTGAAAAATTGACATATATATCAGACAAAATGAGGATCAAAATATCAACTTTGTTGCTCATAGAACCTGGACTGGAATATATGGCTCTGGGTGTAATCATGACAGTCTTTCTAATATTTTACACCAGAACTAAATTAAGTCACCCAGTTAGAGGTATAAGTTACAACTCCTTGAGGCCTAAGAGAAATCACCTCCAGATTGAAATTTCTCGGCAGGCAGGTGCTAAGAAAACAAAGCTCACAAAAGGCCGAGCCACAAACCTACCCTACTGTTTTTTCCAATATCGCTAATTAAAATATGTCACACTCCTTCTAATGGAGAGGAATGAATGAGGAATGCAGAAAGACTAAGAAAGCTAACCTGGCTGATGTCCTTCCACGTGGACACACACAGCCGGTTCAAAAGGGCACTCCTGTCTCTAGAGCTAGAAGAAACACTCGAGAAGAAGCTGCATGAGACAAGGCAGATGTACACCAGCATCTCCTGGTGCCTTGCTGATGATCGTTCTTACACATCACAAGGCTTGTGAGCTAAACAAATGAATTTGAAGGCACAGGCTCTTTGCTCTGAATCACATGGATCAATTGCCAAATCATTTTGAGTCATACTGACTTTGTAAAGAGATCTAAGCAGATCCTTGGGAAGTCACTGAAAACACACTGTGCTCTAGTTCTTCTAGCTGGCCATATAAAGAGGTTGTTTATTGTTCATCATGCCTAGATAATGGGGTAATGAGTTGGGAAATAGAAAGGAAAAAGCTACAGGAAGATGTGGCTCCGTATACTATTATTAAAAGGTTAAGAATTATCTAATTAAAATTTTCTTCAGAGGCAAATTTTAAGGAGATTCACATCCTACTCTGAAAACCTAGAGATCATTCCATGAATTAAATTTAAATTGTTTTCTATCTAAGTATATTAGGAAAATGATAAATGTATTTTAATTGTCTTTACAGAGACACTTCTTGTGCTTTGTATTTAATTCTGCTAATGGATTGTTACAATTTTAAATATCTTTAATTTGGATACAGACAAAATAATTCAAATTATAATTCTTCAAAACTAAATTAAAAAAAATACCTTTGGAAAATTCTACATAGGTAAAGAGCAGGTGTATGTATTTTGCTACTACATGAAAATATATATTTACAATGATTTACAGGAACAAAAGTGAACCCAAAATACTATATAGATAGCAATTTTTTCTTCCATAGCTTGATATTAATTTTTTTATTTACAGAAGAGTTGTGAAGATAATAAGAGAGTTCCATTATATTATTCACTTAGCTTTTGTTAATGTTGCCATCTTACATAATTATGGTACATTCAGAAAAGCTAACAAATTAGCACCAGTACAATATTATTAACCAAAATGCAGACCTTATTTGGACAGCCAGCTTCTTCACAAATGCCCTTAGCAAAGCACTTTTAACATGTGCTATGCAGAGGTCCTCTTCCTCCTGCAGCCACTAGTTCCATTACTCTTGGCCACCTACCTGTGCTTCCTCTCCTGCTTCCCATCCATCCTCTGTCATACCCCCTCCAGAACAGTCTTGCTATTGCCAGTGTTGTTCCTGGAGATTTTGCTGCAGAGCTAGAGAATGGCAGGGCAGGACCAGAACACGTTGTCCAGAGGAAAGAGGGGAGAGAACACAGCCCTTAGACGAAGGCTGAGGAAAGAGGGGAGAGAACACAGCCCTTAGACGAAGGCCGTCTACACAGAAAGGAGCTTTGAAAAAGGAGAGTGAGGAGAAGCCAAAAAATGCATTTTGGGAGCTGTAACTTTGGCTAATGATATCTCCTAGATTCATATGAAGTATAACAGAGTTGGGTGAAAAGAGGCTATGGGAAGTACTAATGGAAGAGTAAAATAAATTAGACTCGTTTAACTTTTCTTTCAAGAGATGATAAAGAATTAAATTCTACTTCTTTTTAACATTTTAATGCTTACACTGTTTTTTGGGGGGAACCACTTCCTATTAAGACGTGACCATGTAGACCTATCACTTATATAGATGACAAAATTGTTTATGTATAGATTCTAATACTATATAAATTTAGATTAGTATAGACTGCACTGTACAGTAGGCCTTTATTTACTTAAACATTTTCTTTAGTAAAGTCTCTGTGAATGCTACAGAAATAGAAATGCTAAGGAAATATTCAGAGCCAGTGGATTAGATAAGTCAACTTCTATACTACAAAGGTAAGACGAGGTATTCATGTTTTAAAGGTACATATTTATTTAATAGTAAAAGTCTCCATGACTGGATACTTTAGAGACATCACGCTCTCATTTAGGTTTTGTTTTGTTTTGTTTTGGGGATCTACAGGTTAAATGCCACACTTCTCAGTGTTGGCTGAATCTAATCTTTCATTTCTGTTTGCTAAATGCTCACTCCATCTAACATTAGACACAACTTCTTAATGCCTGAGACAATGGCCCTTTTTGCCATGTTTCAGAAATTTTGCTTTAAGGGGGTTGTATCTTGACATTAGCTCCTTACCTCCTCATGTCCTACTAATATGTTTCTTATAGCTCCACTCAAAATTAAATTTTTCATCTTAGTTAAAACACTTTGATTATCATGGCACCATTAACAGCTGAAAACAGATTTATAAGTATACACTGCGAGTAATATTAAGATGTCTGAAAATACAGAGATTGGATTTAAATTCTTCAAATACTGCCAAATGAAATCTGAGAGTCCAGGGAGCCCTCCCAGTCAATCTAAGCGGCTGGTGATAATCAGCACAGCTCTTAACAATCAGTGTGGTCATCTGTTCTTAGCAGTCAATGTCACTACCAATTTTAGATTTGATATTTGTGTGACAGTGTCCTGCCTCTAGTGAAACTGCCAAGGGCAAAGTCTAATCTAAAGAACTTGCCATGTCATCCAAGGAGGCTCAAGAGAACCTGAGAGAGATCATTTCTTTGTTTTCCTTGCTGTTCTCGTGGTCCTCAACACAGTAATAGTCAATAATGCAGTGTAAGCATCAGACATTCTCCTACAGAATCTAGGCTTTGTGGGTCACGCTCTAATCTCACAGGCCTCTGACTGTACATCTCTGTGAAATTCAATAATGTGTGAACTGGTGGATTGTTGAGTCAAGTTCTTGGTCGATGATATCTTCTTTAACAACATGCATTGGCATTCTCAGCCAGATTTCATAATAGCTCTGAGCATTTCTTTTATTGTCTGTGGAAAGGAGATAATTATTATCTCAAAGAGCTATTGTGGGGATTAAATTAGAGAGTATGTGTAAAGTACCCAGCACTGTGCATGGGAAATGGTTGCATTTCCTGAAGATACGTCAGCTTTCATGTGCCATGGAGATCTGCATCTGGGTGTGAGCTACCTGCCAAAAAGTTATGTTCCTTGAGTAGTATGTTTTCATTCTGATTATCTATGTCTCACTCACAATAGCTGTCATGGGATAGGTAGGTGCCCATAAAAGCTGCTCAATCAATATTTCTGTATCCTTGGTGTCTAGCTCAGTACCAGGCACAGAGTTGACCCTTAGTACTGCTCTTACCAACACCCATCCATGGGACTCATCTGGAGTTAAAACTTCCGTGGCTGCTGCAGAGATTGGATCTCCTAATCTTCCCAGCTCTGTCCTGACCTGGGGAAGTAGTACAAGGTGGAAGGAAGAGAGGGAAAACAGAGGCTTCAGTAGGCAGTCCAGACCACCACCTCTGGCATCTTAGCAATGATAACTGAGGAACCAGCATGTTTAAGTCACTCTCAAAATGTCAAGCTCACAATAAATTCAAATTGCCTAAAAATTTATACAGTGACAGAAGCTGTTATTTGACTTCAAAGTGACTCAAGGTGTAGGTAGGTGTCCCAAAGCTACTTTATCATTCTGTTAATCAAATTATCCAAACCTACTTTGCCACTTTCCACTCTCTTGTTAATTGTGGCATTCAGAATTTACTAGGTTTCATTTTTAATCTTTTAAATGTGAGGATCCTTTTAGTATCCTCATAAAAGCTATAAATCTCTTACCAGAAATTTGTATGCACACATATACACAAATTGACATGTAATTTCTATTAATTAACAGATCCTCCAAAAATAACTTTTGGATTCCCATTTCCCTGGACCTTGAGTTAAGAAATCTAGTGTAGAATACTTTATACATTCAGCTAGCAGTAAAAATAGGCTGATACAATACAAGATGCTGGAGAGACAGACTCACATGGATCTTTCAATCTACCTATCCTTGTAATGTGCAACGTTACAACCTGTGCAAATGATGTTATAGGAATGTGTGAATAGAGGCATTTCTGTAAAAATTTCCATGATAATTAAATTCCTGTAAGAGAAAGGATCTTTTGGAGAACGGATCCTCATCAGAATCCTAAGTATACTGCAACATCTATCTCCCCAGCAAAATGCCAAAAACTTCACAGTTTTTGAAGAGGGAGAGGTGTCACTCTACCTCATGGAGAGATTGGTGGGTACTCATGGCCTTAAGACGTAGACCAAGACCACGAGGGAAGTCTTGACCTTCTTGAAAGCAAAAATGTCTTTTTAGAATGTTCTTACATAGCTATTCCCAGTAGTAGTATGTCAGTGACCAAAGTGAGCACAATGCCCATTTTCTTAAAGCATTAAAGATTCTTCAATAAGATATTACCCTTATCAATTCATTAATCAATTATATTTCACAGTAGCTTAAGCTAAAGCTATCTAATGTTTACTTTCAATCTAGCCTACAGATCTCTGTTCTTTCTCTGTCTTTCTTTCTATCTCTAATAGTGGCTATATCAATATACGTATATACCAGGCATGGTGGTGTGCACCTACAGTCTCAGCTACTCAGGAGGCTAAATTTTCCATTTTATAAATGGAAAAATACATCATACAGTCTTTTCTGTTAGGCTTCTTTTGTCTGACATTATATTTATGTAATATATTTGTGTTGAGTGTAGTGATAGTTCTTTTTCACTTTGATATAGTGAACTTCTGGGCTCAAGCAATCTTCTGGCCTCAGCTTCACAAAGTATTGGGATTACAGGCATGAGTCGCTGCACATATGTATTTTAATAGATATTAAATATTCAAAGTAAAACAGCATCCAAAGCATTTTTATCAATTTATTCTTCTACCAATGGTGGCTAAGTATTATAGCCATCACTGTTTGATATCATCAGTGTATTTGTTTTTGTTGTTGCTGTAGGAGGATTGCTTCTGTCAGGGAGATAGAGGCTGCAGTGAGTCACGATTGTGCCACTTTAGTCCATATGTGTGTGTGTGTATGCATTTATGTGTGTGTATGTGGGTGCATGTATATACGTGTGTATGTGTATATACACCAACATACACAAACATGCTATATACATATATATGTATAAATATTTTAAGTAAACATTATTGAAGTGTAATATATATATAAATTCCAAAGATACAGCTCCATTAATTTTTAAAAATGTAAACACCAATTTAAACCCACTCAAATAAAAAGATAGACTATTACAAGTACCCCAGAGTCACTATTATTTCCTATTCATTTACTACCTAGACACCTTCTTTCAGGCAAAGGTCAGGTTGGTTTGTTTTATAAATGAAAAAATACATCATGCAGTCTTTTCTGTTAGGCATCTTTTGTCTGACATTATATGTAGGTAATTTATTTGTGTTGAGTGTAGTGGTAGTTTTTTTTTCACATCAATATAGCAATTCATTATATAAATATATCACTATATATTTTACCATCGATGGACATTTGTATCATTTCCTATTTATCACTTTTTGAATGATTCAGCTGTAAACATTTTTGTATACAGATGTTATACAAATGTATTTTTGTACATCTGTATTTTTATACATCTGTATTTTTGCATACAGACGTTATTCTATATTATCTTCTAGAAATTGAATTGTTTTTAGCTTTCTTGTTTAGGTATACAGTTCACCTAGTTTGAGGTAGAGGTCAAAATCTATTTTCTCCATATTCCTATCCAATTGATTCAGTATTAGTTATTTACAAGATTTTCTTTTCCTCACTGTATTGTATTAGAACCTTTGTATAAACCAAGTAACTATTTGTGTGTGTTTGTCTGTTTCTGAACTTCTTATTTTGTTCAATCTGTCAATTTATCTGTCCTTGCACAAATTTCACACTGTCTTGATTGCTGTAGCTTTAATAAGTCTACCTGTTAATCTAAGTCCTCCATATAAAATTTAGAATTACCTTGTCAATTTTCTGACACAAACTCTTGATAAGGGGAATTGATATCACTTGAAGAAATAATATATTTGGCACATTGGGTCTTCCATATTCATGAACATGGTATATCTTTTGTTTGTATAGGATCTTTAATTTATGCAAAATGTATTATTTCATTTTCTGTAAAGTAGTAATTTATTGTGTTTATTTCCAAATATTTGATGTTTCTTTATGGTATTGTAAGTGGCATCATTTTAAAATTGTATTTTGTAATTGTCTATTGTTTTTATATAGAGATGCATTAGACTTTTGATGGTTCACCTTATGTATAGGGAATTTGCTATATTTACTTATTGATGCTAATAGTTTATCTATAGTAACTTATTTTTTATTTTGTCTTATTGCATGAGCTGGAACTACTAATACAATGTTGATTCTGCTAGTATGCTTGGCATTGCCCTTTCACTATCCAGCTTTTCTGTTCTATTACCTTTCTTCACCAGTGAAAAAATTATTGCGTTGTTTCTCAACTTTCTTCATATTTCAAGCTTCTACTTATTTAAGAGTATTAATAGTTTGCTACATAAAATTGAGTTTTTGAGGCTTTGTTTGCATTTCTCTAATTTATTTATTGTCTGTTATTTGCCTTGCTCTAACATAGTATCTACAGTTCAGCATATGACCTGTATATGTAACTGTATAAAGAGCAACTATATATATATATAACAATAGTAGTTGTTTTGTGATCAAAAAGCAATTTTGTGAGAAGTTTCATCCAAACATTATAGTTTGTTACTTCTGTGAAATATTTTGCTGAGTTTTCACTGTGTTAAGAAATTGGTTAGGGATTTTGGCTTAATATGCAATACATTGCATTTTTTTACATTTAAGATAAAGAAGAAGTGTTTCTACTTTGCATTTTTGTAAAGAAGATATGATTTTAAGGAATGAATTAATGGGAAAATGAGAGATGCCTGTATTTTTAAGTGGTTCCATTGCTGTGCTAAAATGAAAATAATAGATAACGTAATGAATCTATACCCTTGATTCAAAATCAATAAAATCCCCTCATTATATTTTATTGGGGTAATAAAATGACAGTAATTAATGGCATTATATATTTCAGTAAGTAAGCTCTTGGACACAATTATTGTAGAAGACATAGTTAAGTAGTGAGTCATATATATAGATATATAATGAAGTGATTAAGAAAGTAGCAAATACAGACTACCCAAATACCACAAGTGATCCTGTCCAGGAGATATGATTTTCCAAAATAGTGAACTCCTTTTGGAAAGTTCCGAATAGAGCAAAATACAAATTTTCTTTAACTTATACAGCATTGCATTCCTGGAAAATTCAATGTATAATAAAAACAAGAAACATTTTAATGATTTGTATATAAAATCAAAGTTAGGTTCTAGTTCATATAATTTTAAATAGATTTTTTCACTTACATAAATTTTCCTTCGGTTATTTGAAAGTTGAGCTGGATGCATGATAATGCTTCACTCTATGAGACTATTCTGTATTTTGCATGAAGTATAGCACACCTGAATTGCAATCACTACATTCTTATAGAGTCTCTCAATTATTGCAACTGCCAAAAATCACCCTGATAAATTTTAAAAACACCTCATGAAGAATCACAGGTGGAATAGATTGTTAAATAAATAATTGTTGATCCTCTATAGTATTGGTGTTTAGCCTAAGGAGTAAACATCAAATGGTTGAGTGTTAGCAGGCATATATGATCATAATTCTTTTGGGTTGAAGATGCATGAGAGTTCCGCCTTAATTTCCAGGGTTTTTAGGACCAAGGATGCTGAAGAAGGCATTGAAATTCACAGTTCAGTTTAGAGCTCTATTGGCAGCTGTCCCTTTAGAAGCTGGGTAAATGCAGAACTAAAAGTGAGTCATTTCACTAGTTTGAAGTCAATTTTCTAAATGATCAACATACGAGAATTTGTGAGTGTTATAGATTGAATTGTGTCTACCTCCAAATTTTTATGTTGAAGATCAAAACTCCAACATGACTATATTTGGAGATAGGCTATTTAGGGAGTTAAGTAAGGTTTAATGAGGTCATCATCGTGAGGTTTCAATAGACTGGTGTCCTTCTAAAAAGAGAAAGAGAGACCAAAGGGCTCTCTCTCTCTCTCTCTCTCTCTCTCCAAAGCAAAGGGCAGTTTAGAACACAACAAGAAGGTTGTGAGATTGTGGTCTATGAGCTAGAGAGAAAGCCTTCACCAGAAACCAACCTTGACCCTCATCTTGGACTTTCAGCCTCTTGACCCATTAGAAGATACATTTATGTTGTTTAAGGCACCTGGTCTGCGATGTTTTGCTATGGCAGCTTTAGTAGACTAATACAGTAACATTACAATTTATATGTCTAATAGATTTCATTTTCTTTATTATATTTTCCTATTAGAATAATATTGCACAGATGGAAGTTTACGTCTTAAAATAATTTTATATCAGCCTTTATCTGCAATCAACATTCTACCAGTGTTAGCCATGGGAGGAGCGGACCTGGGATCTCTCTGGCCACCAAAAATAATCATAACTATCCCTCTACCTTGCCCTCTTCATTGGGATTGCCTTGCTGATCAGGTATTCCCCAGGAGGAGAGGGTTGTCTGCCTGGAGTGTATTTGCATTTGGTGTTCCATACAGTTTTCACATCTCCTCTTGCAAGCATTAGCCATCATTTGAATTTTAATGATGAATTATCTAAATATGATTTCTGCTCTGTGTTTTTGTGGCTCCTTGAATTTTAATCTGCTGCTACTGTCAGTTCCAGTCACTCCATTTTAAATAGACTGCTCCATCTGTGGTTCCACGTTTTTGGCATCATCAGTGGGAAGCTCTTGGTGGCATGTAGTAGTCACAGACAGTAAGAATCTACCTGTCCCACATATCAGAATTAAAAAGGCTGCTACATCTTTGATGCCTGACTCACCCACTCTTGGGTAGCAATGGCACAGTGATTCCTAGGCTTACATGGTCAAAGGGAATGGGCATAAAACTTGGGTCTGCAGGTTGCTAGGTCATCAGGAATAAACAGGCATAGAAGTGGGGAGCTTACTACAGAGGGAAGGCAACAGGCACAGACATCTTAAGGACATGTTAGAAAAGCCCCAGATTTTATTTTAACCTTCCAAAAATTCAAAGACTGAATGTCAGAGACTCATCACAGTTTTTTTCAGTAGAAGAATATGTAATAGAAAAATGCTATTCAAATACTATCATCATCTTGAACTTGTGAGTTGGGATCAATTTGGAAGGTATTAATTTTCCGTATTAAGCCACAATGCTGAGGCAACTAAAGGAGGTGCTGAATTGCCAGGTGGGCAACAATTACTCTTGTTTTGCATAGCACAGATTACGGTGTATACTAGTCACTCCATAAATGTTTGTTTTCACTTGCAAATTACTATTTCTGTTGATTCTATGTTACTTAGCAAATGACTTACTCTCTTAATTTCTTCAATTAGTATTTACCAAATTATCCAACCTCCAAGTTAGAGAAAAATGAAAACAGATACATGGATCTAGGGATGCTAATCTGTAAGGGAATATAAACATAAACATAAGTAACGTTTTGCTTTGATACTATAAAGCACCACACTATTTTTTCTTGCAATGCTGATATTGGGCAGGCACAATCATAGCTACTCAGTGATTACATGTTGACTAACAAATTGATCTCCACAGTCAGAGTATGATCTAGGAAGCTTGTGATCACAGATAGGATCGAATGCATTTAATGAAACTATTAATCACGACTTTCATTTTAAAGATAAAAAAAAAAACCACTGGCTGAGAGAGGTAAATGGTTTGTCAAAAGTCATGTGACCACTATGTGGCAGACCCACCAACTGAACTCAGATGGAATTCCAAATGCCAAGCTCTTTACCTTCTTTCGCACTGCATAAGAGACCTTCAGACAAAGTAATTTGCAAAGAAAGAAACTGGAAATTATCTGAGTGCTCCACAAAAGAGGAAATGAGTATGTGAATCATGATATTGCTCAGTGGTAGAAAATTATGTAGCTACTAAATATTGTATTACTAACTATGATCTTTTGAGACAGTTTTATGCAGCCATGTTAGGTATGTGTGGGGATTAGGGCTTGAGTGGAGATTGTCAGCATAGAAGAGTGTCTGCTTGGCACAAATTACAACCATATTTAAATATAAATCAAATAAGTATAAAAGAGGAAATGTACCATAATATATTTTTATACAAGAATTTTTCCTTTTTTGTCACCTCTTCTATTTATTTCCTTCTGCTTATGTTCTCTTTTTTCTCCTTTTGCCCTCACTCCTTCCTTTTTTCCTTTTCTTTCCTCCTCCTTTCTTTGTTTTTCTTTATTGCTTCCAAATTTTGGATAATAAGCCAGTATTATATTGATGAAGAGGAAAATGGAAATTCTGAGGAGAGAAATTACTTCCACCTGAAATGCTCAGACAGAGGAAAGGCTCTGTGTGAGAAATGGCATCTGAGAGGCTGCGTGAAGAGATGCCACACCCAAGGAGGTGTGCAGGGACAGCGTTCCAGGAGCAGGACAGCAGGTGCAGAGACAATGTGCAGGCTCTACGGAGAGTCCTCAGAGCAGTTCAGCTCCTGGAAGCCGAAGATGCCAAGAGTGAAATAATGCAAACTAAGGTTGGTAAGGTCGGCCATGGCCACTCTGTGCATTTGTGGGGTGGGAGGGAGCTGTCTTTGCTTCTCTGTGCTGTGATTTCGTTTTATGTAATTGGAAAGGAGCCTTGTATTTTTAGCGCAATCCTTAGGAACAAACTTGCCAAGTCTGTTCTGTCTGAAGACGCAGAAGGCAGAAACCTCTTAGTTTTCTCGAAACAAATAAAATAGTGAGAAATAGTCATGTTCATAAGGAGATGTTAAATCTAGGATGCATACTTGCCAAAAACATAGGGCACTTGGCAAGCTCTCCCAGAGCCATTAAACATGAACACTTATTACTGAATATTTATGGTCTGCACCAATCTTGAAATGACCTAATTTGAGTGTCCTCCAACAGTTTACGGCAGGTATTTCTATAGCAATCATGAACACACTAGCGAGTTTCAGCAGCAAGGACGTCAGTACTATTTTTGCCTTGCATTTCCGTGCTCCCTCAGTAGCATACATGTACATTTCATATAAACATAGTATAGCACAGATAGTATAAAAACATTATTTTTCAGCTTCAAGTAGTTTCACCTGGAAATAAATTTCTCTTTTAAAGAATATCTACTTCTATTTTTATTAGGTAGGAAGAGAAAACAATTTATTCTAAATATTGCTGGGGTGGATTTTCATCATTGACTCCACCTAAGACTTCTTTTGTCCCTGATGAGTCCCATGATTTAGTTTCTCTTCAATGGTACCTTAAACCAGGGCCAATGACATCAGGGTGCACTTTGGACTTATTTTAACATCTCCCTTTATTGCTTTTTAAAAATTCCTTTAAATTTTTATTTCTTTATTTTGAGACAGAGTCTCACTCTGTCTCCCAGTCTGCAGTGCAGTGGCACGATCTTGACTCACTTTGACTTCTGCCTCCAGGGTTCAAGTGATTCTCCTGCCTTAACCTCCTGAGTAGCTGGGATTACAGGCATGTGCCCCCACACCCAGCTAATTTTTTTAAAAAATATTGTTGGTAGAGATGGGTTTCACCAAGTTGACTAGGCTGGTCTCAAACCCCTGACCTCAAGTGATCCACTTGCCCGGGCCTCCCAAAGTGCGGGGATTACAGGCGTGAGCCATTGAACATGGCCTCTTCCTTTACTTCTGACTACAAAAGGAGATTAACCCTTCCCTCATATTCTGTGGTTCAAGGAAGCCCCTTGCTACCTCAGTGTGCTAACCTCTGATGGTCTATGGGTTCTTCCCAGTTTTAGTTTTGCCCAACACCTGGAGTCCACCCAGTAGGAAAGTGTTTGGGTTTTGAGGTGATCAACTGAAATTCTCCCACTTCACTAACACCCTGGGAAGTTACTTCCATCTTGGTGCCTTAGCCTTTCGTGTAAGAACGGGACTAATAATACCTTACTCTTAAGAATGGCAGAGGTGTTATTTGGGGTAAGAGCTACAGCCTTGCTGAACGTAGTGCCAGGCCCCAGGCAGATGGTGCACTCTGACTCAACTTCCTAGTGTCCAGAGCACTTATGTTTTGTCTTGCTCTGAATTAGGCTTTCAAGTCTTGTCATGAAAGGTGAGGTGAAATTTCATGATTTTTCAACTTTCCCTTCTGCTAACGTGGTTTCAATACTAGTCTAAAAATGGTCCTTTCAAATGATTTATCATTTTTATTTGTCACAGTCATTTTTCCAAGGGTAGTCAACAACTAATGTCATGTTGAAAATAATCCCATAACGTGTAGAGCGGATACAACTGGGACTGACAGGAAATACCTGACATAGAGAGGTGTTTGTTCTACTCCCTAAGGCCAGGTCCCTTGGGGAGATTAAAACTGTGAGGTGCCAGGACTGCATATTCAGGCCAAGGACATCACCATGTCATGTTCCCTGACAGACCATTCTTCAGAATTAACTGTCTTTGATGCCAGGAAAGTCTTCCATTTAGTTGAGTCTGGCTCCAACACTAATTAAACCTGTTAGACATGAAGCAAAAGTATTTCAAGGATTTTGCCAAAATTTAAGTAAAAATTGCTCACATCTTGGTGCAGATTCAGGAGCGATTAACTTGTTACCACTTATAGCTCTTATATCTTCTTATCTTTTTATCTTGAAAATGAACAGCAGGGCATTATATAATCTGGCAGGATTTATTGTATCAGATAATAGAAATACATATCATATTTGTTGGCAACACCATTTAATATTCATTTCTAGAACATTCCTCATATAGACATAGAAGTGAGTAAAATGTACTCTGAATCAGTTTCAAGATTTGGAGTTAATATGAAATGGGAGATGATGGGATGAGTTTTCTTTTCTTTTTCAGAGACTGAAATGAGACCAGGGCTATTGTCATGTAAGTTCAGTAGTGAAACTTCTGGCATCTCATCCCTTCCATACTCCCATCATGGTTGATCAGGTGTGGTGCTAAAGCGGAAGGGAGGATGTGAGATGTGTTTTAGAAGCATAAATTCAGGGTGCTAATGGGGAGGTATAAGGAGGCCTTTCAGCAAATCGTAAAGCAGCAAAAGGTAGGAAAAGTGTGGCTACATATAACTTCCACCCCAAGTTCATTATCTTATTTTTTGCTTCATTTCACAGTCTTCCCTTTCCCTCTACACACACACACACACACACACACACACACACACACACACACACACAGAGCAGCCTGTAAGGTGTAGAACTGTTATGATTCTACGCTTTAATGTGGGAGTTCTGCAGTCTGGATTAGTAGAGTAGAGCTAAGAGATTTAACCTTTATTAAACTGCTTTTCTACTGGGGGCTGGGAGTGAGGAATGCATTGCAAAGGGATGTAGAAATCTTGGATCCCATTGGATTGATTTTAACACCAAATCTGGTCTTAGCTGAGGATTGTGGCAGAGTAGCAGAGTCTCTTGACATTTAATAGTCATGCTTCTGAGTGACCCATTCAATTTAAAGCAGGACTATAGCCAACCCTCAGATAATCAGAACAAGGTTGAGCTTTGGCAAGGAGCCTGTGCCTTCATTGTACCAACGTATTTTAACTGCACCCGTATTTTTTTTAAAGCACCTTCTTCCTCAATATACACACATTTATTTTATATAAATTATATAAATGTTCTATTTTACATCTTAAAACAAAACGTCATACATGTACTTCAAAAACAAGCACAAAACTGCACAATTATTTTAAAAGGATAATTTTTTTTGTTTATTCAAGAAGGTTTATTTTTTATTTTTTAATTATTGCATTTTAGGTTTTGGGGTACATGTGAAGAACATGCAAGATGTTGCACAGGTATACACATGGCAGTGTGATTTGCTGCCTTTCTCCCCATCACCTATATCTGGCATTTCCCTCCATGCTATCTCTCCCTGACTCCCCACACCCCACTGTCCCTCCCCTATTTCCTCCCAACAGACCCCAGCATGTGATGCTCCCCTCCCTGTGTCCATGTGTTCTCAAGGTTCAACACCCACCTCTGAGTGAGAACATGCAGTGTTTGATTTTCTGTTCTTGTGTCAGTTTGCTGAGAATGATGGTTTTCATATTCATCCATATCCCTACAAAGGACACAAACTCACCTTTTTTGATGGTTGTATAGTATTCCATGGTGTATATGTGCCACATTTTTCCTGTCCAGTCTATCATCGATGGGCATTTGGGTTGGTACCAGGTCTTTGCTACTGTACACAGTGCTGCACTGAACATTCGTGTGCATGTGTCCTTATATTAGAACTATTTGTAATCCTTTGGATATATACCCAGTAACGGGATTGCTGGGTCAAATGGAATTGCTATTTCCAGATCCTTGAGGAATCGCCACACTGTCTTCCACAGTGCTTGAACTAATTTACACTCCCACCAACAGTGTAAAACTCTTCCTATTTCTCCACAGCATCTCTGGCATCTGTTGCCTACAGATTTTTTAATGATCACCATTTTAACTGGCATGAGATGGTACCTCAATGTAGTTTTGACTTGCATTTCTTTAATAATCAGAGATCATGATCATTTTTTCATATGTTTGTTGGCCTCATGTATGTCTTCTTTTGTAAAGTGTCTGTTCATATCCTTTGCCCACTTTTGAATGGGCTTGTTTGTTTTTTCCTTGTAAATCTATTTTAGCTCTTTGTAGATTCTGGATATCAGCCCTTTGTCAGATGAGTAGACTGCAAAAATTTTGTCCCATTCTGTTCGTTGCCAATTCACTCTAATGACTGTTTCTTTTGTGTTGCAGAAGGTGTGGAATTTGATTAGGTTCCATTTGTCTATTTTGGCTTTTGTTGCCAATGCTTTTGGTGTTTTGGTCATGAAGTCCTTGCCTATGCCTATGTCCTGAATAGTTTTGCCTACATTTTCTTCTAGGGTTTTATGGTGTTAGGTCTTAAGTTTAAGTCTTTAATCCATCTGGAGTTAATTTTAGTGTAAGGTGTCAGGAAGGAGTCCAGTTTCTGCTTTCTGCACAAGGCTAGCCAGTTTTCCCAAAACCATTTATTAAACAGGGAAACCTTTCCCCATTGCTTGTTTTTGACAGGTTTGTCAAAGATCGGATGGTTGTAGATATGTTGTGCTGCGTATGAGGCCTCTGTTCTGTTCCATTGGTCTATATCTCTGTTTTGATACCAGTACCATGCTGTTTTGATTACTGTAGCCTTGTAGTATAGTTTGAAGTCCGGTAGTGTGGTGACTCCCGCTTTGTTCTTTTTGCTTAGAATTGACTTGGCTATGCGGGCTCTCTTTTGGTTCCATATGAAGTTTAAGGTGTTTTTTTTCCAGTTCTGTGAAGAAGGTCATTGGTAGCTTGATGGGGATAGCGCTGAATCTGTAAATTGCTTTGGGCAGTATGGCCATTTTCACAATATTGATTCTTCCTAACCATGAACATGGAATGTTTCTCCATCTGTTTGTGTCCTCTTCTCTTATTTCATTGAGCAGTGGTTTGTAGTTCTCCTTGAAGAGGTCCTTTACATTCCTTGTTAGTTGTATTCCTAGGTATTTTATTCTCTTTGTAGCAATTGTGAATGGCAGTTCGTTCTCGATTGGCTCTCTTTAAGTCTGTTATTGGTGTATAGGAATACTTGTGATTTTTGCACATTGATTTTGTACTCTGAGACTTTGCTGAAGTTGCTTATCAGTTTCAGGAGATTTTGGGTTGAGATGATGGGGTCTTCTAGCCATACAATCATGTTGTCTGCAAATAGAGACAATTTGACTTCTCCCTTTCCTATTTCAATACCCTTTATTTCTTTTTCTTGCCTGATTGCTCTGGCTAGAAATTGCAATACTATATTGAATAGGAGTGGTGAGAGAGGGCATCTTTGCCTAGTGCCAGATTTTAAAGGGAATGCTTCCAGTTTTTGCCCATTCAGTATGATATTGGCTGTTGGTTTGTTGTAAATAGCTTTTATTATTTTGAGATACATTCTGTCAATACCTAGTTTATTGAGGATTTTTAGCATAAAGCGCTGTTGAATTTTGTCAAAGGCCTTCTCTGCATCAATTGAGATAATCATGTGGTTTTTGTCTTTGGTTCTGTTTATGTGGTTAATTACGTTTGTAGACTTGCATATGTTGAACCAGCCTTGCATCCCCGGGATGAAGCCTACTTGATCATGGTGGATAAGCTTTCTGATGTGCTGTTGCAGTTGGTTTGCCAGCATTTTATTGAAGATTTTTGCATCTATGTTCATCATGAATCTTGGCCTGAAGTTTTCTTTTCTTGCTGAGTCTCTGCCGGGTTTTGGTATCAGGATGATGTTGGTCTCATAAAATGATTTGGGAAGGATTCCCTCTTTTTGGATTGTTTGGAATAGTTTCAGAAGGAATGGTACCAGCTCCTCTTTGTGTGTCTGGTAGAATTTGGCTATGAACACATCTGGACCTGGGCTTTGTGGGGTGGTAGGCTCTTAATTGCTGCCTCAACTTCAGTCCTTGTTATTGGTCTGTTCAGGATTTTGGCTTCTTCCTGGTTTAGGCTTGGAAGGATGCAAGTTTCCAGGAATTTATCCATTTCTTCCAGGTTTACTAGTTTATGTGCATAGAGTTGTTTGTAATAATCTTTGATGATGATTTGTATTTTTGTGGAATCTGCAGTGATAGACCCTTTATCATTTTTATTGCATCTATTTGATTACTCTCTCTTTTCTTTTTCATTAATTTGGCTAGTGGTCTGCCTATTTTTTGATCTTTTCGAAAAACCAGCTCCTGGATTTGTTGATTTTTTGAAGGGTTTTTTGTGTCTCTATCTCCTTCAGTTCTGCTCTGATCTTAGCTATTTCTTGTCTTCTGCTAGGTTTTGAGTTTCTTTGATCTTGCTCGTCTAGCTCTTTCAATTTCGACGTTAGGGTGTCGATTTTAGATCTCTCCTTGATTCTCATGTGGGCATTTATTGCTATATATTTTCCTCTACACACTGCTTTAAATATGTCCCTGAGATTCTGGTATGTTTTGTCTTTGTTCTCATTGGTTTTGAAGAACATCTTTATTTCTGCCTTCACTTCATTTTTTATCCAGTCAACATTCAAGAGCAAGTTGTTCAGTTTCCATGAAGCTGTATGGTTCTGAGTTAGTTTCTGAATTCTGAGTTCTAACTTGATTGCACTGTGGTCTGAGAGACTGTTTGTTATGATTTCCAATCTTTTGCATTTGCTGAAGAGTGACTTAGTTCCAATTATGTGGTCAATTTTAGAGTAGGTGTGATGTGGTGCTGAGAAGAAGGTATATTCTGTGGATTTGGGGTGGAGAGTTCTGTAAATGTCTATTAGGTTTGCTTGTTCCATGTCTGAGTTCAAGTCCTGGATATCCTTTTTAATTTCCTGTCTCGTTGTTCTGTCCAATGTTGACAATGGGGTGTTAAAGTCTCCCACTATTATTGTGTGGGAGTCTAAGTCTGTTTGTAAGTCATTAAGTAGGGTTAATATTGTTATGTGTGAGTTTGATTCTGCCATTTTGATGCTAGCTGGCTGTTTTGCCCATTAATTGATGCGGTTTCTTCATTGTGTTGATGCTCTTTACCATTTGGTATGTTTTTGGAGTGACTGGTACTGGTTGTTCCTTTCTATATTTAGTGCCTCTTTCAGGAGCTCTTGTAAAGCAGGCCTGGTGGTGCTTAAATCTCTGAGCACTTGCTTGTTTACAAAGGATTTTATTTTTCTTTCACTTATGAAGCTTAGTTTGGCTGGGTATGAGATTCTGGGTTGAAAGTTCTTTTCTTTAAGGATGTTGAATATT
Organism: Sapajus apella; assembly: GCF_009761245.1. Taxonomy (NCBI): domain Eukaryota; kingdom Metazoa; phylum Chordata; class Mammalia; order Primates; family Cebidae; genus Sapajus; species Sapajus apella. Next base: position 1,369,901 of record NW_022437074.1, read on the forward strand.
GGCCCCCACTCTCTTCTGCCTTGTAGGGTTTCTGCTGAGAGATCTGCTGTGAGTCTGATGGGCTTCCCTTTGTCGGTAACCCAACCTTTCTCTCTGGCTGCCCTTAGTATTTTCTCCTTCATTTCAACCCTGGTGAATCTGACTATTATTTGCCTTGAGGTTGCTCTTCTTGAGGAATATGTTTGTCGTGTTCTCTCTATTTCCTGGACTTGAATATTAGCTTGCCTTGCTAGGTTGGGGAAATTTTCCTGGATAATAACCTGAAGAGTATTTTCCAGCTTGGATTCATTCTCTGTCACATTTAGGTACACCTATCAAACGTAGATTAGGTCTTTTTACATAGTCCCATATTTCCTGGAGATTTTATTCATCCCTTTTTACCCTTTTTTCTCTAATCTTGCCTTCTCCTTTTATTTCATTGGGTTGATCTTCGACCTCTGATATCCTTTCTTCTGCTTGGTCAATTCGGCTGTTGAAACTTGTGTATGCTTCATGAAGTTCTCGTGTTGTGTTTAGCTCCATCAATTCACTTATATTCCTCTCTAAGTTGTTTATTCTCGTTAGCATTTTGTCAAATCTTTTTTCAAGGTTCTTAGTTTCTTTGCATTGGGTTAGAACATGTTCTTTTAGCTCACAGAATTTCCTTATTACCCACCTTCTGAAACCCGATTCTGTCAGTTCATCATACTCCGAGATCTGACCAGATCGGGCGCGTTCAGGGTGGTATGGCCGTGGGCAGTTCATCATACTCATTCTCCATCCAGCCTTGTTCCCTTGCTGGTGAGGAGTTGTGATCCCTTGTGGAGGAGAGTCGTTCTGGTTTTTGGTGTTTTCATCCTTTTTTCCCTGGTTTCTTCCCATCTTTGTGGATTTATCCACCTGTCGTCTTTGTAGTTGTTTACTTTCAGTTTGGGTCTCTGAGTGGATAGCCAGTTTGTTGATGATGAAGTTATTTCTTTCTGTTTCTTAGTTTTCCTTCTAACAGTCTGGCCCCTCTTCTGTAGGACTGCTGAGGTCCATTCCAGGCCCTGATTGCCTCGGGATCACCTGCAGTGGCTGCAGAACGGTAAGGGTTGCTGCCAGTGTCTTCTTCTGCTATCTTTGTCCCTGAAGGACACCCGCCAGATTTCAGTCTGAGCTCTCCTTTATGAGATGACTGGATATATGGGGGTCGGGGAGCTGCTTGAGGAGACAGTCTGTCCTTTATAGGAGCTCAAGTGCTGAGCTGTGAGCTCCGTGGTTTATTCAGATCTGCTGGGCAGGTACGTTTTAGTCTGCTGCAGCAGAACTCATAAACCCTTTTCTTTTTTTCCCAGGTGCTCTGTCCCAGCGAGTTAGGGTTTTATTCATGAGTTTTTGTTTTGCTGCTGCCTTTTCTCAGGGCTGCCCTACCCAACGAGGAGGCAGCCTAGTCACTTCTGCCTGCAGAGGCTTTGCTGAGCTGCTGTGGGCTCTGCCCAGCTTCCGTGTGAACTTCCCTGCAGTCCTATTTATACGGTTGTAGTTAGAACTGCCTTGGCAATTGCGGAACACCTCTATAATGGCAGACTCTCTCTGTAATGGTGGGCTGCCTCAGCAATGGCAGGCTGCTTCAGCAATGGCAAACTACTTCCATAGTTGTGGACTGCCTCTGTAATGGCAGATGCTCCTCCCCCATAGAGCTGAACCATCCTGGGTCCAGCTGTGCTTGCTGTGACCCTCTCAATCCAGAGTGTTTCCAATTGCTGTTTTTTTGTGGGGGTGGGACCAGGCGAGCCTGATCACCTGGCTCCCTGCCTCAGAGCCCTTTTTTTTTGTAGTTGAATGGTTGACTTTGTCTCCCAGGTGTTCCAGTCTCCCGTTGAAAAGGTGCTGGGATCTTTGTGATTTCCCATGCTGTGACCTATTGCGCCGGCTGAAACAGCCACGCTAAGATTCGTGGTGCTTTCTTGCCCGGGAATATCCTGGCCTGACTCCGTTTCAGTCCCATTTTTAATCAGTTGAATGGGCGACTCTGTCTCCCAGAAGCTCCAATCGCCTGCTAAAACAGCACCTGGCCACATGTATTTTGTATGGAGAACTGCTGTGCCAGCAAAACAGCTGTGCCTAGCCAAAACAGCCACGCCGGTGACCCGTGGGGCTCCTCCGCCTGGGAATCTTCTGGTCTGTGGGCAATAAAAATCCATCTGGAAATATGGTATCCACTCACCCTCCATGCTTTCGCTGGGAGCTGCAATCCTGAGCTACTCCTAATTGGTCATCTTCGATCCCTCCTCTAGAAGGATAAAATTTTAAAAATAACTGCAAGTAGAGGTTGTACTCCTGCTTCCTATGCTTCAGTGGATCCCTTTGCACAATCTCTGTCAGACAAATGGGCCAGAGATCACGAGAAGGCTTGGAAGATACTGGAAGCATTTCTTGGAAACTAAAGGCTAAACCAAGTATGAAAACTGGGTGGGATAAGTCCAGGTGCAGAGGTTCAAGTCTATAATCCTACCACTTTGGGAGGAAGAGGTGGGTGGATCACCTGAGGTCAGGAGTTCGAGACCAGCCTGGCCAACATGGTGAAATCCCATCTCTACTAAACATACAAAAACTTGTTGGGCATGGTGGCATGTGCTTTTAGCCTCAATTACTTGGGAACCTGAGGCAGGATAATTGCTTGAACCCAGGAGGCAGAGGTTATAATGAGCTGAGATCATGCCATTGCACTCCAGCCTAGGCAACAAGAGCAAAACTCTGTCTCAAAAACAAACAGATGAAACCCAAACAAACTGGAGTAGCACAATGGGCATCAGAGGACACCTCAGTTGTAGGGGAAGGACAAGGGAGCCCTGGAGTCACCTCCAGAAGAATGGATATTACATACATGACAGCAAAACTGATGTTACGTACTCTAAACTGCCAGAACTTGGAATCTGAATGTATTCCTTCCCTTCACAAAGATTGCTCTAGAAGCTGCATAGAGCTAAGTATGCAGACAGAAGACAACAGTGATGCCGGTGAATAGTATGTATATTTATGATACAAACTGGTAGAATATGCATACATTTTCCCGGCATTTTCAGTGATTTCTTAGTGGTCTCTCAGTAAAAAGAAGCATCTCTATACCCCTTTTCTTACTAAAGTAGGCTAAAAGAGGTGAATGCAAACTTGGAAAGTCACGAGAGAGAGAGTGTCAACTTCGGAGTTTAGGAGTTCTCTGGAATTTCAGGAATGAGGTACATATGAAGTGGACTGAAACCCAGCAGAAGCCTTGATCCAAAGATGTTTTTTTTTTTTTTTCTTTTTTCTCAGCAGGGGAAGCAACATGGATTTCTTAGAAAAAATATGCTTTAGCCCATGCACCAAAACACATTAGCTCTGTTAGGGAGGTATGTTGTGCAGTAGCAGTTTGAGAGCAGATGTAACCTTTGAGAATTAGTCTGTGATCTCACTTATTGTTTTAAAACTTTCTGCTATTTTTAAATTGTGGCTAAATTCACATAACAAAATTTATCATCTTAACCATTTTTGAGCATACTGTTCTATGGTGTTAAGGGCATTCTCATTGTTGTGCAGTCTTTATTTGTCTCGTAACACTGAAAGCCTATACCCATTAAACCACACCTTCCCATCTCCCTTGTTCCTCTTACCCACAGCCCCTGGCAACCACCATACTACTTTCTGTCTCTGAATTCAACTACCCCAGGTACCTCATATAAGTGGGATCATACAGCACTTTTCTTTTTGGGACAAGTGCTGGCATAGCATCCTCAAGTCTTATCCGTGCTGTAGCATGTGTCAGACTTTCCTTTCTAAGGCTGAATAATATTCTATTTTATACACATACACCACATTCTGTTTCTCCTTTCATCTGCAGATGGACATTTGCATTCCACTTCTGGGCTGTTATTAATAATGCTGCTCTGGACAAGGGCATGCAAACATCTATTCAAGATCACATTTTCAATTGCTTTACGTGCACGAGCACACACACACACGTGGGGTTGCTGGATCATATTGTAATTCAATCTCTAATTTTTTGAGGAACCTCCAAACTGTTTTCAATAGTGGCTACACTATTTTACACTCCCACTAATTGTGCACAGGAATGTCTGTTTCTCCACATTTCCGCTAACACTTGCTATTTTCTGAATTCCCTTTTCATAGTGGCCATCCTCTTAATGGTGTCAGGTGATATCTCATTGTGGCTTTGATTTACATTTGTCTAATGATAATTGTTGTTGAGCATCTTCTCATAGCCTTTGTTCACTTTTTAGTTGTTATATGTATCTTTTATTGTTGAGTTTAGGAATTCTTCATATATTTTTGACACTAACATCTTATCAGATATATGATTTGCCAGTATTTCCTCCTGTTGTGTAGGTTGTCTTTTACTCTGCTGATAGTGCCCTTTGACACACAGACCTTTCTGGGTACGAGGTGATACGTGCTCTCCTTTCTCATCCGTTCCCTTCCCAAGCATGCTGCCTCCGTAACTTTTTGTTTTGTCTTTTATTCTTGTTTTGAGATAGTGTCTCATGCTGGAGTGCTCACTGCAGCCTTCAGCTCCAGAGTTCAAGTGATTCCCCTGTCTCAATCTCCTGAGTAGCTGGAACTACAGGCACATGTCACCACACCCCAGCTAATCCAACTTTTTTTTTCTTTTTTTTTCTTTTTTTTTTTTTTTTGTAGAGTTGGGATTTTGCCATGTTGGCCAGGCTGGTCTGAAACTCCTGGCCCCAAGTGAGTCACCTGCCTCAGCCTCCCAAAGTGCTGGGATTACAGGGGAGAGCCACTGCCCCCAGCCTGCCTGTGCAGTGTTATGTAGTTCTATGCTTGGCTTAACACTCCAGTGTGACCACCTTGAAATTTTTAATACCTTTTGAACAAGGGGCCTTGCATTTTTATTTTGCACTGGCCCTACAGATGATGTCACCAGCCCTGCTTCCCTGTTGCACTGTCGCCCTGTTCTACCTTCCTACTGTCCTTGAGCACTCTCTTTTTTGATCTTCACATTTGCCTTTAATATCCACAAACTCTAAATTTTCTTTGTTTTACATTTTGACAAAGCTGTATTTTATGTGCAACTGATCAGCACAGAAATCACATCTGCTAAAGTGAATTAAATTGGTTTGACTTAATTTAGGGTCGGTGTGGCAATCATAACATGTAAACATGCAAGAAACCATATGGAGAAAAAAATTTCAGTATTCATTAAAAACGTTAGGACGACTTTTTGATCTGAATGGATATGCCTAACATTTGGTTATATTTTGGTTGACTCACACCCATTTTTGAGAGCAGGTATTATTGGGAGTCTTTTAAACATAGTAAACATAGCAGCTGAACCACTATGACTCTGCTAAGACTGCATCCATAAAGCATTTCCTATTGAATGAACTGTCAGGAGAGTTTTGTTAGAAAATTAGCTCTTTTGTTCATAGAATACAGGTAAAAATAAATGACAAGAAGGCAGAGTGTTGCCAAAAGGACAAAGAAAACTGGAATTTTGTACTGCTTGCCTTTAGCTCAGTAATTTTCCTCAATTGTGGTGTTGGGGAGCTCTGGAGGAAAAGAGAAACAGGGAATATGTCACACTGTGTAACTTTTCTGAAATAAATAGCTGGTGCTATCTATCTCTCCATTCGAGATGAACTGCCAGCGAATACTAATGGCCGGGAGATCTGCATCATTGATCTTCATCAGGCGGGTGTATTATCCTCAGTGAAGTGCGGCTATGCTGCCGTGCTGCCTGTGCGCCCACCTCCTGGGGCAAACCACCACTTCCTCTTTCTCTTGCCTGTAACTTTCATTTTAACTTTTGAGTCATTAATCAAGCAGTGACCTTGACTACGAAAGTCTAAATTTGGTGAATAAATGGAATAGAAATCTGAAGATGTACAGCTCCGGAAACAGAGACCGCATGCACTGATTCTTGACTTTTAGTAGGAACGCTGAAGGAATGATACCATTTACTGCAAACCTCTTATACCTGTCCTAGTGTCTCAGCTTCCCACTGTCCCCCAGTGATGGAATGTAGAAAATTAATGTTACCTGTAAGTGCCTTTTATTGTTCTAATATTAAGAACGAATGATTATAAAACTTGCAGATGAGATTTGGCATAAAAATGCAAAATGAGTCTCTTTTTTCTCAGTTCTGATGGTAGATTTCTTCTCTACAAAATGCATTGATGTTGCATATGGGCAGATTCAGATTTTAATCTCAATGAGACTGAGCAAATTTCAGGGAGTGTCATTCCAGAGGTCATTGGGAGGACTTCACCTTCACCCTTCTATTCAGCTCCAGTCCTGCCTCTAGCTGTCCCAAATGAACCCAGGATCTCTGGAACACCGTGTTTTCTGTGTAAGCATGACTCTTTGCGATGTAGATCCTTTGCCTTGCCTTAAGCAAGAGCACTTCCCCAAGGATATTTATAGGGGACTTCTGGAGCCTTCAGCAAGGGAAGCTCAACTTTTCACTTACCTAAGTTTCAGTTTAACATCTGTAAATCTGAGATTCACAGTCCCTGTCTTGTAATATTTCCTGTGAAGATTAAATAAGGAACATTTATAGAAGCACCTAGTACAATGTCTGAGATGAATGGGATGCTATTTTTAATGCAATAAAGCTTATAGTTATAAAACCAGACAGCCAGAATCTCTGAACTTGTGACAGGAAGTCAATAGAATGTGTCATTCTGGATGGGTGAACATTCTATATAATCTGCAATTATCCTTTCATGATCTTGAAAGTGTTTCTAAATTTTATAAAAATATTTCTTACATCTAGTATACAATTTCTTCTCCTCACAAATACATTAAATATAATCGTGTGTGTGTTGTGTTTCAGTGTGTGTATGTGTTTGGTGTGTCTGATATGGAGGTTGTACATGTGTGTAGTATGTTTTTGGTGTGGCTGATATGGAGTATTTGCATGTGTGTGTGTTGGGGTGGGTGTGTGTGTTTGGTTCTTCTGGTGTGGGGGTATGTGTGCATGTGTGTGTTCTGTTTTGGGGTGTTTATGTGTATTTAGTTTGTCTAGTGTGGGGGGGTGTGCATGTATGTGTGCCCATGTGTGTTGTGTTTTGTTGTGTGTATGTGTGTTTTTGGTTTGTCTAGTGTGGGAAGTGTGTCTACTGTGGGTGCCTACATGTGTTGTGTTTTGGGGTATGTGTATGTGTGTGTTTGGTTTGTGTGATGTAGGGGTGTGTGTGGATATGTGTATGTGGTATTCTGATATCCCTGTTGTCATTATGAATAGGAGTCATGGAAAAACATTTCTTTTTCAACGACAAGTGCTATGTCCCTGAAAATCTCATGGTAGAAATTCGAGGTTGAGGACCTTAAATGTGTTATAGGATAATAGTATTTGGTGTTACCTGCTTATGAGAAAAACTACAAAAACGTTTAAAACTAGTTTGACATTTATTAAAATAATGGTACCATAAAAAGGCTATCACTAGTGTCAAAATGTCACTGTATCCCAAAAATATGTACAATGATTACGTTTCCTAATAATATAAGGAAAAAATAAGGCTATCGTTAGTATTTTGCATACCTGAAAATTATAAGACTGCATATGTAAAATGAAATTATCTCTTTTTATCTCTTATTTACTAATCTTCCGCCTGAAAATTCCTCTGAAATGATGGAGTGGATTTATTTTATCTGATATGTCAATGGAATGTTGCATTGTTTATCTCTGCTTTTCTGATTTTGTCCCCAGCTTCTGACCTTTCCTTTCTTGGGTCCTCCATCTTCCCCATGCAGGTCTAGGCCTGGAATCTGAAACATTGCACCCAAAGTAGTCCTGCAAAGTCCCTCCCCTCCTCCAGGCCTTCTCTTTTTCCAAAGGGTACTTTCCTTTTTGCTACTGTTTCCTAAAAGGCATGACTTTTATAAATTTAAATAAACACTCATTATTTTGGAAAGAGATGTGCAAAAGTAAATCTGTATTTATGTAATTATACTGAAAGAGAACACGCAGTTGGAAGGATTACTGTGGCCCTCAGTAAGGGATGGCTAACCTGTGCTAACTGGCCTTACTGAACCGTACTCTTTTATGTTTCAGCATTCATGTTAAAGATCATTCGATGATATATGTGAGCTTCTCTTTTATACGTCTAAATAACTGTCATTATGTTCCTACATACTACTTGATGACTGTAACTTTGTAGTACGTTTTGAAATCAGGAAGTGTGAGGCCTCCAGCTTTGTTTTTCCTCTCTCAAGATTGCTGTGGTTATTAGGGGTTCTTGGAGGTTCATATAAATTTTGGAATTTGTTTTTATAGTTTTGAAAACTTTTCCCATTTTTGAAAAAAAAAATGCCATTGGGATTTTGTTAGGGATTTCATTGAATCTGTAGATCACTTTGAATAATATGGACATTTTAACAATATAAAGTCTTCTAGTAAATAAACACGGGACATTTTTCCTCTTATTTGTGTCTTCTTTAATTTCTTTCAGCAATCCTTTGTAGTTTTCAGTTCATGCCTCATGCTTGTTTGGTCGAGTTTATTCCTAAATATTTTATTATATTTTTTGATTGCCACTGTAAATGGGATTAGTTTCTTAGTTGTCTTTTCAGATTGTTCATTGATAGTGTATTGAAATGCAGCTGATTTGTTGAATTGTTGTTTTAGTTCTAATAAATTTTTTTGTGAAATCTTTAGAGTATCCTACTCATAAGATTATATTATTGTAAGCAGAGTTAAATTTACTTATCCCTTTCTGATTCCAGTGCTCTTTTTTTTTTTTTTTGCCTCGACTGATTGTTCTGGCCAGGACACCCAGTACGATGTTGAATGCAAGTGGCGAGACTGGGCATCCTTGTTGTGTTCCTTATCTGAGAGGAGAAGCTTTCAGCTTCTCAACATTAAGTGCTAGCTGTGGGCTTTTCATAAATGGCCTTTTTATTTTGTGGTTATTTTCTTCTATTCCCAATTCATTAAGAATTTTTTTTAAATCATAAAAGTGTGTTAAATTTTGTTAAATGATTTTTCTGCTTCAATTGAGATGGCAGTGGCATTAGTATCTATCATTTCATTAATATAGTGTGTTACATTTATCAATTTTTATATGTGAAACCATTCTTGCATTGCATGATGGTCACATGTGTATTACCTCTTTATATGTGTGTGTGTGTGTATATATATATATATGCATATAGTATTTTAGATTCTGGGGTACATGGGCAGATCATGCAGAATTGTGGCATAGGTACATACATGGCAATGTAGCTTGCTGCCTCCATCCCACTGTCACCTATATCTGGCATTTCTCCCCATGTTATCCCTCCTCAACCTCCCTACCCCCGGCAGTCTCTACCCTAGTCCCCACAAACAGACCCCAATTTGTGATGCTCCCCTCCCTGTGTCCATGTGTTCTCATTGTTCAACATCCACCTATGAGTGAGAACATGCAGTTCTTGTGTCCATTTGTTGAGAATGGTGGTTTCCAGATTCATCCATGTCCCTACAAAGGACACAAACTCATCATTTTTATGGCTGCATAGTATTCAATGGTGTATATATGCCACATTTTCATTGTCCAGTCTATCATCAATGGGCATTTGGGTTGGCTCCAAGTCTTTGCTATTGTAAACAGTGCCACAATGATCATATGTGTGCATGTGTCTTTATAAAAGAATGATTTATAATCCTTTGGATATATACTTAGTAATGGGATTGCTGGGTCAAATGGAATTTCTGTTTCTAGGTCCTTGAGGATTCCCACACTGTCTTCCACAATGGTTGAACTAATTTACACTCCCACCAACAGTGTAAATGTGTTCCTATTTCTCCACATCCTCTCCAGCATCTGTTGTCTCCAGATTTTTTAATGATCGCCATTTTAACTGGTGTTGAGACGGTATCTCACTGTGGTTTTGATTTGCATTTCTCTAATAATCAGTGATCATGAGCATTTTTTCACATGTTTGTAAGCCTCGTATATGTCTTTTGAAGAGCATCTGTTTATGTCCTTTGCCCACTTTTGAATGGAGTTGGTTGTTTTTTTTCTTGTAAATCTGGTTTAGTTCTTTTTAGATTCTGGATATTAGCCCTTTGTCAGATGGGTAGATTGCAAAAAATTTTTCCCATTCTGTTGGTTGCTCGTTCACTCTAATGATTGTTTCTTTTGCTGTACAGATGCTCTGGAGTTTAATTGGATCCAATTTGTCTATTTTGGCTTTTGTTGCCAATGCTTTTGGTGTTTTAGTCATGAAGTCCTTGCCTATGCCTATGTCCTGAATGGTTTTGCCTAGGCTTTCTTCTAGGGGTTTTATGGTGTTAGGTCTTATGTTTAAGTCTTTAATCTATCTGGAGTTAATTTTAGTGTAAGGTGTCAGGAAAGGGTCCAGTTTCTGCTTTCTGCACATGGCTAGCCAATTTTCCCAAAACCATTTATTAAACAGGGGAACATTTCCCCGTTGCTTGTTTTTGTCAGGTTTGTCAAATATCAGATGGTTGTAGATGTGTAGTTGCTTCCGAGGCCACTGTTCTGTTCCATTGAACTATATCTCTGTTTTGCTACCAGTACTAAGCTGTTTTGATTATTGTAGCTTTGTAGTATAGTTTGAAGTCAGGTAGTGTGATGCCTCTAGCTTTGTTCTTTTTGCTTAGGATTGTCTTGGCTATGTGGGCTCTCTTTTGGTTCCGTATGAAGTTTAAGGAGTTTTTTTCCAGTTCTGTGAAGAGGGTCATAGGTAGCTTGATGGGAATAGCGTTGAATCTATAAATTACTTTGGACAGTATGGCCATTTTCACAATATTGATTCTTCCTAATCATGAACATGGAATGTTTTTCCATCTGTTTGTGTTCTCTCTTATTTTCTTGAGCAGTCGTTCATAGTTCTCCACATATGTAATACTTCTAATGGTTGTTGAATTTGGTTTGTTAGTATTTGTTGAGAATTTTTATGTCAGTATTTGTCAAGGTATTGATTTGTCATTTTCTTCTCTTACAGTGTCTTTTTTTGGCTTAAGTATCAGAGTAAACACTGACCTTATAGAATAAGTTTGGAAGTGTTCTTGTTCTTCAGTTTTTTTGAAAGAGCTTGAGAAGAATGCATGTTTATTTTTCTTTAAATGGTGGGTAGAATTCTCCAGTGAAGCCATCTGGCCCTGCGCTTTCCTTTGTTAGGAGATAGTTGTTACTGATTCAATCTCCTTTCTAGTCATAGGTATGTACAGAATTGTTATTTCTTGGTGAGTTAATCATGGCCTTTCTTTTTTTTTTAATAGCTACAGATTAGTTTCTCTCAGTGTTATTCTGGATCTTTTTTTTTTTCCGGTTCTGAATTTATAGTTTATGTAGTTTACCTAGGTAAGACAGAATATCATTGGAAATTGTACCAACAATGATTTCCTGGTGTAATTTAATAGGTCGAATTTCAAGCTCAATTTGGTTATAATGATTGAATTGAAAAAAACCTTGAAAAATAATGTTCCAAACTATCTAGCTGTGTTCAATACTCATAATAGTAATTGTTCCTTTTCATTTGATTGAAGGGATACAGAGATATAATAGCCATGAAATAATTTTTATTTAGCCTAACATTTCTGCTCAAGATTGCAAAATTATTTAACAATGCATAGATTCCAATAGAATTGTGACTTCTTATTTTTTTATAACCTTGTCCACCAAATTTCAGGCTCATGCTTTACTCATGTATTTATAATCTGTATTTCCATAGCCCATTCCCTAACCACCCATCACAGCTCAATATTCTAAGGTGCTTAATGTGATTCATATTGGCTTGCATCATTCTCATAAATTATGTAGAATTGATCTATGCATATAAAGCTTCAATTTATGTGAATGCCAAATTCATGTTAAATAGATTAATTTGATTCTCAATTTTTCCCTCAGCAGCCTATTTTTAAGATCCAGCTATACCAAGATGCATACAGTTAATCTGCCACTTCTAGGTGCTTCATAGAGTTCTTCGATGTGCAGTCATATTTCATCTGCCCACTCCCCCACACATGGGCACATGGCAGCTGTCCCCACCCACCACAGCTGCAGTGAACTTCCTTGTACATCTTAATTCTGGTTTTGTAACACCTCAGACTGACATGTCTCCCACCATCTCATGGACTTTTGTAAAACTCTCAGAATATCCTCAAAGAACAGTTCATTTTAGTTCACTTAAGATTTTATAGTTCCCCAAATCAAAATAGTAAGTAGAACATCAGAATTTTAAGAGTTGGTGAAAACAACCAAAGTCAGGTCTACCGCGGAATGCATCAACACAACTCTAAAGATTACTTAGTATAACTTCTGGTTCTAACAAGAACTTTACCAGTCTTCAAATTTCTTTTGATCCCCTTCCAGGCTCATCCAAAGAAAAACTAACACTTTAAAGGGCTGGTTTTTGCCTCTTTATTTTTTTCTGCTATCTCATTTTGGTCGTGTCTCAGTCTTCTCAGGGAACCTCACTTTGGCCAGATGTTCAGCTTATCCTCCTTGCCATCACTAGAATGTTCTCATCTTACACCTGTGTTATGTGGTCTATTCTAGATAATTAGACACTAGGAGGGCATGCAAAGTATCTTCCAAACTGGGATCCTTTTAAGAGTGAGAGGGACCCTATCAATGAAGAAGCTGGGATCATAAGCAAAATTCTGAGCTGTGCTGCGCAAATGAGGATGCCTGGCCATTCTACGAAAAGCCGAAAGGTCGAATTGAGTCTTTAAAAGAGTTTATATATTTAGGATTTAGCAATTTGGCTTCCCATGCCTTTCCAACCAAAATGCGTACAGGGGAAAGTTCAGGTGTTATGACAAAGTCAGTTGGAAGGCTATTTTTGGCAGGGCATCCTTCCAATCATACCACACAGGCAGCTGTCAAATCCCCTGTTTTAACTGCGTTTATTTCTGCCTTCTTCTTCCCTTTCTGTGTTCTCCAATCCCATGAGGCATGGGCTCTGCTTACACTCCCCACTCCCAAGGGAGAGCAAGCATAGGTGGTTTCCTAAGATGCACAGCTGCTGAGACCTGGTAGGCTTTCATGTGATTTTTCTGGGTCCAAGCACGAACAGAGCTGTGCTTGTTTATATGTCTTCACATATACCTTCTTTTGTCTGATCTCCCTGATTGGAATTGAAGGGCGATTAACAGAGATATTAGAGGCAGTGGATTAGTCTGTGGTGGACCTGACTTCTTGCCAGAGCAGTTTATTCTTTCTCCATCTAGACTATGAATTTCTAAAGGGCCATGTGTCTCCTTTAATTTCTTAAAATCTTATCCTCAAAACCCTATTCTTTTCTCATTTTTCATGAAAACAAGTAGGACAGGTTTCTAAAACAATAGATACCTAATAAGTCATTTTTATCTGATTAATCAAGCTTCTCATTTATCTAGATTTGTCAAAGCCCAATAAATACTCTCCCTAGAAATTGCTTTATTAAATATTTTCTTTGCTTGCAAAATAGCTTTTTCCTTAAGTTTGGCAAACAATACCTGTTTATTTGAAAGATGATTTCTTTACCTTGAGAAAGACCTTTGGATAGTATCACTTCTTTTATTTTCTATGTTAATTTAGAGACCCAAATCTTTAGCCAGTGACCTTATGATCAAAGATGTACCTGTGTGTTTACTGGCCTTTAGCAGTGAATTGAAGAGCGGTTAAGTCAGTGATTTCCTTGGTTCCCTTGAAATGACACAAAAGAGATCACACACGGTGGGAGCGTGCTCTCTGTGATGGTGTAACAAGATTGATTGACGTGTACCTAACAGCCGCTTTTATCTTTTCCCATCCTGCTGCTATCATGTGACTTTTTGTTTCTCCCTCCAAAGTCTTACCAAATGTATTTGAAACTTCTTAAAACGGGCCCAAACTTCTGCCCTTGAGCAGGATGTGACACCCACTGTTCCGCACCCCTTCCTTTTGATGACGTCATTCAGCTAGCTCCAAAAATGCCTCCTCACAGCACTGTGCCTAGTGCTGACCCCCTCCTCATGCCTCTCGTTTTGGGGCTTCTGACCTCAGACAGAACTTCAGCTGCTTTGGGAATATGAGTCCTTTCCAATACACAAACACTTGGGCCGTACCAGTACAAGGTTTCCACTGGAAGGCTGCGCTCAGTCCCAAAGTCTGAGGGAGATCTTGGTGCAAGCATTTCAATTTCAGCATCTTTTCGTATCCCTTCTATAAAATGTGGCTAGTGACAGTACTTTCCTTATAAGATTGTTGCAAGTTTGAAATTGTTTATCACATATAAATAATACTTAGATCAATGATTGCTTTGTAGGAAGCCTTCAGAGAACGTTAGACATTAGTGCTATCACATACGCATCCACTTTCTCCTAGAGTTTTAAGATGAACTCATTTGTGTTATAGAGTCATCATAATAGAACTTGGATTGACAATACAAATCCTGGAGGATTTGACTAGAAGAGATTGGCTAAATGTCAAATCAATTGACAGAGACCCATTATATAGACCTCTATTAATTTTAGAATTGTGGGAACTGAACAAAGGGAAAATTATATCTACATTATTTAACACATAATGTCAAAGTATGGCAGCAAATACTACAGGGTAAGAAGGATATTACCAAGATGATTTTTTTTTTAATTTCAATGAGATCAAAATGATATAACAAACTGTCAAATATTTGTAAAATCTTGAACTTCTCCTCTGCCATCCTTTCTGTGTTCTGTGATGTGCTGTGATGAATTGTACAGCATGGGTCATGGAAAGATGTGGGTTTAGGTTATTTAAGACTTTTGCCACAAGAACAAGTCACCTTATTTTTCGGAATCTACATTTTTCTTCTGAAAGTTGGAGATAACAGCAGTTGCTTCACAGACCTCACAGGATGGGTAGATCAAACAAGATCACATCTGAATATGCTCTGTAAACATCTAAGTTCTGCCAGAAAATCATGCTTTTACCTTGTTATTAATACTTCTTCATTAGAAACATTCTATAACCTCCTTTGAAAAAATAAAATCTGCAATCTTTGAATCTTCCCTGGCCTCCAAGACCTTTAATAATCTGACCTCTGCCAGGCAACCCACTCATGCTATTGCTTCATCCTACTCAACCAAAAAGCATCTACTAAATGCCTACTTTGACCACTTTGATCTTTTGTCATTAATTTTCCTGTTTAGAATGTCCTTTTCTCTACTTGAATAGCATTAATTATAGCATTAATTAATAATAATATTAATTATTAGCCATTCTAAGTGTTTTACATTAACACCTCAAAACAATAATGCATTTTTATTACTTACCCTTTGTACAACAGAGACTGTGAGTCTCAGAGCAGCCCACACTGGCACAGCTTGCTGCGGACACAGCTGAACGCTAACCCTTGCATGGGTTAGCAGGTATTCTGAACACACTCACAGCCACCTAGATTTTTTCATTGCCTACCTAGATTTTCCTGAGCACGACCTTGTTTGTTCTTTATAGATGCCATGTGTGCTGAGTATATACCGTCTGCCTTATGGAAAGGATCTCAGAGGTCAGCCTCAACATATTTGTGTCTTGGAGACTCTTCTTATGTAAGAGAAAAACATTCACTATGTTTCAAAATAGTTCATTGAATTACTGGGCATCTACAATTCACAGAAAAGAGTTTTCTCCCATACAATCCATGTTCCACTACTATTGTCTCACTGCAATCTTTAGCAATTTGAATTCCACTCAGTCTCATCACCAAGGACTGATGCAGGATTCCCATGCTCTAAGGTATGTTTAGACCTGTACTCTTAAATAATACTGATTCTCTCCACTACCTCTTTCTATAGCAAAGCTTTAAAAATGGCTGGAGGCTCTCATAGATTTCCTTATATAATATACTTTGATATTTTGAATGCCTATATTGAACCAGATTCCTTATTAAATAATAACAACAACAAAGGCAATAGTTAATGTTTATTGAATGTGTACTGTGTGCCTGACACCTGCTAATAACTTTTCATGTATTAGCTTATTGAATCTTTAGCACACTCACGTCTGAGGACCTGACCACCAGGAGTCTTTTGTCACCGACATCTCTCACCTTTCAGTGGACCTGACGATGAACATAGTACCCAGCTATGAGGAGAGAATCAGCAGAGAAAAGAGCCTGAACTCCTCTTGTGCTGGACTCTCTATGACCCACCCCACCAACTAAGCCTTCCGAAAGGGCACAGCACACACATCTCCTAATGAAGCCGTGTTCTGCACTCTTCTCTGGTAAAAGTTATTTATGGTCAGGCACTATGCTAGGAGTGCTTTTCATATAGTTTGTCAGTGCTTGAATTGACAAATGAAAAAAAAAAAAAAAAGACTCAGGAAAATGAAGGGCACAGTCCAAGGTGATGTAGTATGCAGCAGAGCTGGGGTTGGAAGACTGACCTCTCAGCCAATCCAAGGAGCATATCTTCTGCCAGTCCTGCACTACTGAGCTGGTCAGTTTAATAATCATGCATCTAGTCTAAGCCTTCTGCTGTTTTCTAACTGCCTCCTGGATGTGAGAATTTCCATATCATCTCTAAGACAGGTTTCTGGTTCTTGAAGATAGGTGCCGTGATAGTCTTCTCTTGTATTACCTATAATAAGCCCAGTGGCAGGTGTGCAACAAGGACACTATACATGTCTGTTGATTGGAATTAAGGATGTAGCAACTTTCCCTGAATTCCTTTGTTTTATGTACAGGGAAAAACATCGTCTCAAGCTCTAGCTCAGTAATTTGTGCTCAGAATGACAAAGTAAAAATTTTAAAGCAGTTTATTAGGATGGGTCAGTTTCTTCAAAACATGAGTGGTCTCTTTCTCATCGCATTACTTGCTTGCCAGTATTTTAGAAGAAACAGAGAGGTGTTAATGAGGCACTAATCACCCCCCCCCATACACACACTCTTTTAAGCAACTAATTATGACTAACAGCTATGAATCTATATCAGCTTTAAAACCTAATGAATTTAACCTTATGAAGAAAAACGATTAATTACTATGTCTGCACATAACAAGAAAAGGTAATGGTGGCTATTGAGAGTAAGATGTTGAAAATGTTGCAAATTACAAAATGGTTTTATCTTAATCTGTTATTTGAAATAAAAAAGAGTGTCTTCCTACCTCGTTTTTATAAACAGTCTGAAGGTTGAGCCAGCACTCTTTACTCCTAGGGCCAAGGGAAGCTTTGAAAATTGAAGCAGTTCTCTCCTTGGAACAGTCAAGGATTTCCTTCTCTCTGTAGGGTTGATACCTCATTTGCAAGTTTTAAGAGAGCTTTGCAAGCTTGAAGGATTTGGGACTCCAGGGCAGCAATGAACCAGGAACTCACGTCTGTCCCTGTTGGTGCTGCTGCCTAGATTCTGTGCCTGCTTAATATCCTTTTCAGTGACTGACCGTGTAACTGCCCTCTGGCTACATATTAACTATTTTTCAACTTTACAATTTCTCCTGGTTTTGGCTGCAAGCTCATCTTTAAGTTTTTACAGTGCCCTTGAATGATAACATAGAAATAGAATATAAAAATTAATAGGAAATTACCTATTTTTAAATTGAAAGAATGAGGTTTTTCTTATTTTAAGTTTCGTATTTTCTAATAACTTTCCCTTCACACTGGTCTTGAAAGATAATTCACACAGCTGATATATATGCATGCCCAAGGCTCACAACACAGAGCACTTAACACTACCATTGCCTCACTGCAATCTGTAGTAATTTGAATTCTTCTCAGTCTCATCACTAAGGACTGATGCAGGATTCTCATCCCCTAAAGTATGTTTATATCCAAAACTGTTCTTGTAAGGCATTCCTTGGCTGGGAGGCCCACAGTGCTGAAGCTGCTCAGTGGTTTCTGTTGATTTGGGAGACTGCATCCCAACACTTGGATTACACTCAGATGCCTGCAAAGCCATTCTTCCTGTGTCCTCGTGTTATAAAGAGTTCCACCTCTCTCAGTTCTGACTTCCATCTTTGTCTCTTTCAAGGTTCTTCAAGATACAATCCTGGAGCTGGATTGGGAAGCACATAAATGAGAGCCAATAGGTAGTATGTCTCCCGTCAAAGTCATGAGTTTCCATGCCTGGATCTTCCAGAGTTATAAGAATTGTGATGGACCCCTCCTACTGGAGTAGAATATGTACCCAGGAAACCATAGGACAATTGTGTGATACCCAAGTCAATAAGTTTTCATTAAGAAAAATTTCTTCTGTAACCTTGAATCTGTTAACCATAATTCCCAGATATGGTGTGTGCCATAGTTGGAAGTATTACGTTGATGCAAAAGTAATTGTGATTTTTGCCATTGAAATAGCAAAAAACACAATTACTTTTGCACTAATCTAATATCTGCTTCACCCCCTCAAAATCTGGTGGCTCCATTATATTAATATTAATGCCTCACATGTACTCTGTTCTTTTTTCATGTTAACCTGGGAGATTTTGGTAATCATTTGCATGCATTTTCTAATTGGTCTTCCTTTCAACATGTGATGGCTTGCTTTTATATAAATATTATCTTAATAAGAGTTAAACATACTTTTTTTTTTTTCTTTTTTTTTGAGACGGAGTTTCGCTCTTGTTACCCAGGCTGGAGTGCAATGGCGCGATCTCGGCTCACTGCAACCTCCGTCTCCTGGGTTCAGGCAACCATGCCCAGCTAATGTTTTGTATTTTTAGTAGAGATGGGGTTTCACCATGTTGACCAGGATGGTCTCGATCTCTTGACCTCGTGATCCACCCGCCTCGGCCTCCCAAAGTGCTGGGATTACAGGCTTGAGCCACCGCGCCCGGCCAAACATACTTAAATTAGATTACTTTTCTCTTTTTAAAATCAGCATAATTACTTTTACATCATTAAGATGCCTAAAATAATAAATATGGAAACTAATAATCTTTCAAAAATTGACTCAGATATATTTAAATGTGTATAAGTTTATGTGTTCTCACAAAAATACAACACACATTTACCAAACGAATCACCTTCCTTTAACCTTCAAGTTTAATGCTTAGCTATCCATCAGATTTTTAAATTCTTGAAGGTGAATACTGCGTTTAATCCTTATTTTTTTTTTCTCACAGCACCCAGCAGAGTGTTAGTACTAGAGTCTATCACATAAAACATATTCCACGTGAATCTTTTGGCTATTTATCAAGTTACGGATTCAAAATACAGGTAATTATATTACTACTTATCAAGCAGTGTTTAAGGGTCCGGATTAGAGTCATCCTAGGTCTGAACCTTATTTCTGCCCTATATTCATTGCATGACCCTGAGCAAGTTACAATACTTCTTTTTGCTTCTGCTTTCTCATCAGTAAAACTAGGATAATAAGAAAATATACATCATAGGATTGTTGTAGAAATTACATGAGTTAATACTTTTATAGCATTTACTATGTAGCTTGCGTAATGAGGCATTAAACAGAGGTGCATGAAGCAAAGCAAGAACTGAAAACCAGTATCATAAATTGAGCAGCATGATCAGAAAGTACATTAGTCGAATTCAGGCTTTTCTATGATATTCCTTCCTGATTTCCAATATTCTCTTCAGTCACTCCTATGATAAATATATTTGACAATGCTCCCTGTAGTCATATCTGTAGAGTACTTGAGACCCCACATGATAGCCAGCATCAGGACCAGTAAATAACCTTTAAACAAACTGTGACAAGGATGCTGAACTAAATTTACAAATCTTTAAGTAGTTTAACCACTGCCCTCCCCCACCCCCACCCTCCCACCGAATTAACAGGGGAGCACAGGCAGGCTGGGGTCAATCTGACAGTGGCCTCCTTTTTTCCCCTGACTCTGTGAGACTATTAATCATTAGCCAGGAAGAGAGGCTGCAAAGTAGCAAGTCCCTGTCATCTTATTGTGAAAAGTGGAGTATCCACCTTGACAGGCAGAACTTGCCTGCATCCTAAGCTTCTGTTACATACTAGAAATTACCTCACCACTTTAAAACAAACCTTCCTGTTAACAAATGTATTGAATAAAAGAGTTAAATATTTTAAAAATAAAATCCTGTGTCTTTTTCTATCTTATACTTTACCAGCAAGGAACGGTTCCTGTTTTCTTCCTATATTGTATTTTCTGCAACAAAGCTACTAATCCACAATCCTGAAAGTCTAAAAATGTCTATCCTGACATGGGAAGCCTAAAATAATCTAATTCTGTTGGAGCAAAGTTAGTGAAGTGCAGTCTAATGCATATTTTATAGCTTAGTTTTATCCATCTACTGGTATAAACCTTTAATCCTCAGTCCCACCTCTTGTTTAGGGATTGCTTGTAAAAAGTCTCCAAAATCAGGATTATATGGCCTAATGCTAAAAACAGTTGATGCTCTTAAAGTATTTAGCTATTTGCATCATGAAAATATTGGGTTGCACTAAGTACTGGCTAAGTGAGATTCTGGTGATGCAGGCTACTGGGAAGTTAAGTAGGAGATTGGTTCTCTTTTGCTGGCGGCTCCACTTGCAATTGTTTTAAAAAGCTTTACCTTCTGAGAACAAATGTGGCAGCTTGTAATATTTAAGTGTCCAACATTTCATCCTTTCAAACTAAAGCGAATTGTTAGGAAAGGCTCATTGGCATGTTCTGTACCAAAAGGTAGATGAATGTATCTAGAGAGACTCTTAAACTCAACACCTTCTTGCTGCCCATCAATAAGGAAAGCTAATTCCACAGTACTAACTTGATGTATTTTTGGCACCTTTGTTAGGAATCATTCATCATGAAACATCTGGCGGACTCATAAAAGCCTTGCAGTTTCAAATAACCTTCTAGCCTAAATTGCTCTGAATGTACCAGCATTTCTGTGATTATTAATATAATGGACAAGTTTGTATTGTTTGGTGCCAATTCGAAGGAGCAGTGGCAAATGAAATTGGTTCTCAATGTGTCTAGTATTGCATGAGTGAGGAATGCTCTTCTCCTGAGAGCTGTATCTCCCCTTTTGCTGAACTTGGCAACATAAACATTTGCTCCTCATGAGGATAGAATCTGGGTGGAATTACAAATTCTGCATTAAGCTGTTTGAGATTTTCTTTTTTTTAAAGGGTTTTCTTATTTGGAAGTTTGCTTCCCCATATTGTTATTGTTATTATTATTGTGCAGCCATAAAAATGTGTTTGTGGTTGATTTCAGCTCAATGGAAAAACAATATATGCTAAATGCACTAATTTTGCATAATTTGATAAGCAAATCGATCTTCTATGAAAAATGAGCTCTGCAATTTTGGGACTGGCATCTATCAGAAAATAATCCACATAGCTTATAAAAACATGCCTGATGTAAAATTTCCAAATATTAAAAAATTGCACATTACATATTTTCCAAAAACCCTTCAAAACTTAAGTGCCATTTTAAAGAACATAAAATAAGAAAATAAAAATTGGAATACAATGTGGGGAAATGAAGTAAAATTATAAGGAAACTGAAGCCTTTTGATTATAATTATTAAATTATACCTATATCTGAAACAAAAACTGTGTCTTCAGCTTCCTTTTAGCCAAGGCAAGCAGAGTATATGACAAATGATCTAATTCTAATGATCAGTATGGAGGAAACGGTTTTCTTTTAAGAATGTGTGCACTTGATTCACTGATTTATCCCTCAAACAACAATTGCCTCAATTGCAAATAGCAGCGTAGAGCCCAAGGTGCTTCAAAGGAGCTAATTAAAACAAGTTGCATATGATATTTTCTTTCTAATCTCCTTTATAAATTAAGTGGTATGGGTTGTTAGTTACAATATCATCATGTAATTAAGGCACACATTGCATAGTCATTATAATAAATATGTAAATATAATGGCAATTATAGCTGTAATGTCAGGTCATAAATGTGGTTATGAATTTATAAGAAGTGTCTAGAATAATTCATGGTAAAGTATTTCATTCAAGTTTAAAGATGGAAATTGTCACTAAGATGACAAGAAGCTCAGACTATGCAGACTTTTTAATCCATATAATTGCACATAGAAATTGTGTAAATTGCAATTGAGCCTACATAACATGACTGGGAGACTTAAATTGACATCGTGGGTCTCATGTAAAAGATCCAGTGTCAAGTCAGGATTTCCATCCCTAGATATATCCTTCACCCTTCTGCATCTGCTGTGTATCCCATGAAACTGACCTGTGTGTTGGGTTTGACCAGTCAGGAGCATTCAGGGATCAAAGGCAGGGAGGACAGAGTTTGGAGAACTTAGTCCTTATGATATGATCCTTTCCTTGTGGCAACAGCTCCTGCCGGTCAGCCCTCTCCACGCACCTCCTGACTATTTTTTCCACCTACTCCCACCCCCTTGCTCCTTCAGGGCCTTGAGTAAGGGCTCCCTGATATTGCTAGTCCCATGGTGCTTCACTACCTCTTGGTTGTCTATAGACCCTTCCCATTTTGAAAATATTCCATTGTTAATTCTCCTCACATTTTCCTGTTTCAGTTAGTCATATGTTTCAAGTTTGTACACTGACTGTTCTACATCACAGATATTATTAATTAGGCCTTCAAACTCCACATAGACATCGTTCCATTTGAGAATTTGGTTGTTGTAAAATTTAAGTTTCCTCAATTTTCATTATTTTTTAATGATAGAGATAATAAGTTCAAAGAAATGATAAGAATAACAGCAAATGTTTCATAAACACAAATCAGATGCCACGGTGGGACTTTTACATTCTATGTTTCATTTAAACTTCATCAAAATCCTTTGGAGTGTGTAGTGTTTTCATCCCATTTTACACAAAAAGAAACTGTAGCTGGTAGGTGAAAAGGTCTGGATTGGCATCCTGTGTTTGGATTCTGCAGTCCCTATATAAATAGGAAGAAGGGCAATTCAGACATGGGGTATGTCGAACTGGGAAGAAGGCAGAGAGTCCTGAGAGGCAACACCTTTTAGGAAAGATTTCGTGAAAAGAAAGGAGAAAACAATGATGACTAACAGAGTAACTGGTGGAGAAAAGCAAAAGGACTAAGTGATTAGAAGAAAGCAGTGAGGGAAGAACAGAATGGAAAGGAGAGGGAAGGCATGAGAATGGAAGAGTGAGGGAAGCTAGGAAGGTTTTGGAAATGACATCTTCATGTGACTTGGCCTTGAAGTTCTGACTTATTCAAAACCAAAGAAATGAGAAAGTGGCAGAGAGAGGGAGTTGAGAGGAAGGGACGTGAAGGGAGGGAGTGAGAGAAAAAGAGAGAAAGAGAGTGAGTAAAAAGACAAATTATCATTCATGACCACTTTTTAAAATGAAAAATGCTAACAGTTTTATTAGCAGTATCTAGTCAAACATAATATGGAGACCTAGCCTCAGTGGAATTTTAAGTGAGAGAGACATAGAGGTAGAAAACATCTTTTTAAATGAAATATCCAACGCCCCAAGCAACTGCACATTAATGGCAGAATTGCATGTTCACTTTAGAACGAGATCATCTAGTATTTGAGTAATGTACTTGGAGAAAACATTTTAAAAATATTCAGTGCTTGATGCTTGACATTTTTCCAATTAAGAAAGTTTTTATTGTTATATTTGAATATAGTTTGAACATTTTATTGCTCACTCTCTTGACATTAACCATTTGCTATTATAACAACTTGCTTATTAACTAAAAAATGGGACATAATGAACCTTTACAATATGTGCTGGGTATTTTTGTTAGAGTCATCTGGCAACCGTAGTGCACGTCTCATTTGGAATTGTACCAGCTATTGATGATTGCAAAAGGCGTCACCCATTCTCCTAATCTCCCTTCCTACTTGATAATTTCCTTTTATTTCTTGATTTCCCTTTATAACAGAAGCTTTCTGGGGTGTTTTACTCCACATCACCACCTCTTCTTTCTTCTCATTGGACATACATTATCCAGACTTTTGTCTTAATCATGCCACTAACATTTTCCTTCTCAAGGTCACCGGTAACTTACATGCTGCCCCATTCCGGGATCACTTCTCGGCCCTCATCTTACTTGCTCTATTGGCCATTTGACTCTTTCTTTGAAATGCTTTCTTATTTGGCTTCCAGGCCACCACACCTTCTTGACTTTCCTCTGCCTCCCTGGTTGCTCCTTCCGGATCTTTATTAGAGGATCCTCCTCCTTGTCCCGGTTTTGAAGCTCGATTTTTTGTTTTTTGACTTTTTGAGACAGGTCTTGCCCTGTTGCCCAGGCTGGAATGCAGTGGTGCAATCATAGGTCACCGCAGCCTCGACTTCCTGGGCTCAAGCTATCCTCCTGTCTCAGCCACCTGAGTAGCTGGGACTATAGGCATGCACTACCATGCCGGGCTAATTTTTTAACAGAGACAGATGCTATGGGGTCTTGCTATGTTGCCCACACTGTTCTTGTACTCCTGACTCAAGCCATCCTCCCTCCTCATCCTCCCAAAATGCTGGGACTACAGGTCTGAGCCACTGTGCTGGGCCAAAACTCAATTTTAAAGTTCTCTGTTTTCACTGCTCTGCTCCACATCTTTAAGTGGCATCTCTATCCCAGTGGTTTCCAAATTGACCTCTCCAGCTCCAGCTTCAGCCTTGAGCTCCAGACCGCACATCCAACTCTCCACTCTGCATTTACCATTAGATATCTAGCAGGCATCTCAAATTCAGCATGTTTCAAATCAAAGCTTTTAAAAACATTTTTTAAAAAAATTTAATTGCAGCCATAAAGCAGAATGAGTTCATGTCCTTTGCAGGGACATGGATGAAGCTGGAAGCCATTATTCTCAGCAAACTAACACAGAAACAGAAAAACAAACATCACATGTTCTCACTCATAAGTGGGAGTTGAACAATGAGAACACATGGACACTGGGAGGGGAACATTACACAACTGGGGCCTGTAGGAGGGTGGAGGTCAAGGGGAGGGAGAGGATTAGGGCAAATATCTAATGCATTCGGGGCTTAAAACCTAGAGGATGGGTTGATGCGTGCAGCAAACCACCATGGCACACGTGTACCTGTGTAACAAACCTGCATGTTCCGCATATGTATCCCAGAACCTAAAGTAAAATAAGAAAAAATTAATTGACACATGCCTATTATACATGTTTATGGAGTACAGTGTGAATGTCTGGTACTTGTATAAAACTTGTAATGATCAATTCTGGTAATTAGCATATTCGTTACCTCAGGCGTTTATCAACTCTTTGTGTTGAGAACATTCAAAATCCTCTCTTCTATCTATTTTAAAATATGCAATATATTAATATTAACTATAGTCACCCTATTGTGCAGTGGGACACTAGAATGCATTTATTTCTCTTATCTAACTGCAACTTTGTACCTGTTGATTAATGTCTCCCTCTCTCCCCTGCCCCTGCCACTCCCTTGGCTTCACAGCTTCTGGCAAACGCTGTTGTACTCTGCTGCCATGATAGTAACATTTTTTTTTTTTGATTCCGCATATGAATGAGCTTGGGGAGTATTTGTTTTTCTTTATCTGGCTTATGTCTCTTAGGCTTTTGTCCTCCAGTCTCATCCATGTTGCCAGTGACAGAATTTTGTTCTCTATGTGGCTGAATAATATTCCGTGTGTGTGTGTATATAAAACATATTTTTACCCATTCATCCACTGATGGACACTTGGGTTGATGCCATATCTTGGCTATTGTGAACAGTGCTGCAATAAACATGGGAGTGTCAATATCTCTGGCATACTGATGTTATTTCTTTTGGATATATACCTAGTGGAGGGATTGCTGGAACATATAGTAATTTTATTTTAAATTTTTAAGGACCTCCATACTGTTTTCCATAATGGCTGTACTAATTTATGTTGCTACCAACTATGTATGAGTTCTTTTTTCTCCACATCCTTGACAGCATTTGTTATGTTTCTTCTTTTTGGTAATAGCCATTCTAACTGGCATAGAATATGTCATATGGTTTTGATTTACATTTCCCTGATTATCAGTGATGTTGAGCAGTTTTTCATATACTCAGTGGCTATTTGTATATCTTCTTTTGAGAAATGTCTACTCATATTATTTGCCTTTTTTACAATCAGATTATTTTATTTTTTCTATTGAATTCCTTACATATTCTGGATATTAGCCCCTTATCAAATGCATAGTTGGCAAACATTTCTTCAAATTCTCTAGGTTGTCTCTTCATTCTATTGATTGATTGTTTTGCAGTGTAGAGCTTTGCTTTATATAATCCCATTTGTCAATTTTTACTTTTGTTGCCTATACTTTTGAGGTCTTATCCAAATACGTTCTTGCCTATACCAATGTCATGAAACATTTCCTGTATATTTTCTTTTAGTAGTTTTATAGTTTGAGGTCTTACATTAAAATCTTTAATTCATTTTGAATAGACCTTTGTAAGTGGGGGGAGAGAGGAGTCTATTTTCATTCTTCTGCATGTAGATACTCAGTTTTCCCAGAGCCATTTATTGAAGAGACTGTCATTTCCCCAGTGTATGTTCTTAATGTCTATCAAGTATCAGTTGGCTCTAAATACCTGGATTTCTTCCTGGGTTATCTATTCATATCAATTTGCCTATATATTTAATGCTGGTATCATGCCATTTTGGTTACTATTGCTTTGTAGTATATTTCAAAGTCAGGTACTGTGATGCTTCCTGCTTTGCTCTTTTTGCTGAAGATTGCTTTACCTATTCAGAATCCTTTGTGATTCCACACAAATTTTAGAGTATTTTTTTCTATTTCTGTGGAGAACATTATTGGTATTTTGATAGGGATTGCGTTGAATCTGAAAATCACTTTGGATACAAACTAAAACATTTCACACATTCCATGAATCCCTTCTTTCTCAGGCTTTCCCTTCTCAGCAAATGGTACCAAGAACTTAGGAATAATTCGTAATTCCTGTCTTTCTTTCATACCTCCATCTAACTCATTATCAATTTCTGATAGTTCCACCTTCTAAATACATCTTGAACCCAGTCACCTCTTCCTGAAAGCCACTGCCACCCTATGCATTCATGCTGACATTCCTTTGCCTGAACTATCGCACTAACCGAACTGGCCAGCTTCCAGCTTTGGCTAGTCTTGTTTCCTATCAATAGACAGAGTCTTGTTTCAGGACGACCAGGTTATGCCTCTTTATTTGCTCAAAATTTCCCAATTCCATCTTTTCATACAGGGAGAACGTGTGAAAGTCTTTACAATGGCTTAAAGGACCCTTCAGCTTTCCAGCTCTGCTTGCTTTCTCCGCCTTATTTCCATCACTGCCCTCACTCTTAAATCCTTATTTCATTCCAATCTTATTGGCCTTTTCAACAATATTTGAACATGCTACGCTTGTTTTCACCTTTAAGTCTTCTCCCTTGCTGTTCTTTCTTCCTGAAATTTTATT
Organism: Sapajus apella; assembly: GCF_009761245.1. NCBI lineage: Eukaryota > Metazoa > Chordata > Mammalia > Primates > Cebidae > Sapajus > Sapajus apella. The sequence goes on from NW_022437074.1 coordinate 1,397,128, forward strand.
TGCTTTGATATTTTTATGACTGCTTCTCATACTTTATTCAAGCCTTTTCTCAAATTTTAGCTTCTTTGATCAATTGAAAGTAGGTTTTTTTTTTCTTTCTAGAAAACTTACAATTTGGATTCTTACATCTTGCTTAATTAGTTTTGTAACACTAATAATTATCTGAAATTATATTATACATTTATTAGCTTGTTATTTTTATTTAATACTACAACATAGTTTCAGGAAGGCAGAGACATAGATGGTTGCATTGCTATGTCCCTAGTGCTGATACCTATTCATTGTAAATGCTCAATTATCATTGAATCAATAACTCTCTATTGACTGTCACCATTCGTGAATACTCATATGTAATGAGAATCTCAAAACTCAAAAGTGTGTGTGTGTGTATGTGTGTGTGTGTGTGTGTGTGTGACAGAGAGAGAGAGAGAGAGAGAGAGACAAAGAGAGAGAGAGGTATCCTAGAATTATCTTCTAAAAAAATCTAAAATGACACCCTGGCAGCAATGGACACGCCTAGCACCCAGATATTTACTTCTAAATATTTTCCCCATTAAAGTAACCAGAATGCCTTTGAGAAATGGCTGATTCTAGGCCTAGAGTAGAAAAAGTATCATGTAAGCCTAAAATATCTTGATAGGCTGGAAAGCAACAATTGCTCTAATGCTAATGTGAGTGTTTCAAGGAAAAATAGAAAAAATAGGTGTGACATAGGAGAAATTTTCACTGGCCAAATTCAGAGAAATTAAAGCATGAAAAAGGAAGAAATACTATTTATTAAAACAATATGTTCAAAGTTTACATGGGAAGGGCAAAAAGCAATGTTTTTTTGAGAGACAGAATGTTTTTTACAAGTAATCTTTTTTTGGTGCCAGAATCTAATTAAGTTTTTTGTGTTGTATTTGATTATTAATTAAAGTAATTGAAAAAAGCTGAAAAGCAGGAAATGTTTCTAAATGAGGGTTTGGGAATGTAATTTTAGGACTTACTGAAGAAGAGCCCTTTCCCACTCCTTGGCAAGATAAACCCCGGGAATATGGCAACTGAAAACCTGAGTCCCTCTGCAGGGGCTGGCATCACGAGAAAGTAGTGGGGATGGAGGTAGCAGTGCCAGAGGCGGCGCAGCAAACCCAATTTAATGGCTGCAGAGACCCTCAAGAGGAAGAGGTGAAAGCTGCCCAAGGAGCCAGCCAAAGGTGGGGGTGAGGTTAAAGAGGTTAGGTCTGAGGATTGACCAGTTACTCCTGATATTGGTACCCCTATCCCCTTAGCTCAACCTGGCCCAGGTGATGATGCTGAAGGCAGGAAATTCATCCAGAGTGCAAATGACATTTTGTAATGATGTACCACTAACATATAAGACTAGCATATATTTGCCTAAGACTGGAGGGAAAATACATTTCCCCAAATGTGCTATTCCTCAAAATCCTGGATTGCAAGGAGAGAAGGAAGAAGCTCCTATAGGTGGTTAAAGGACTACCTGAGTTACAGCTTCAGGCAGCAGTGTGTCCCATTGTGTGCCAGCATTATCTGGGCGAATTTAAAGTGATGATAATTTGCTCCTTTCTTCCTTTTCTGTAATTCAGAGAACAAGCTCCTCAAGGCAGATGAATGCATTATGCATCTTTTTAAAATGAAGGACTAAAAATAACTCGGGGAGTAACCAAACAAAGTAAAGATTATTAGAATTTTTTTTTCTCTACAAGTGCAATATTCTAAAAGGGAAAAGAAAAGTCCATAGCTTTGTTTTTCGTTGCTAATTAAAAAGTTATCTTAATGGCATAAAACAATATTTAGGAACAGCTGTAGGACTAAGGAACATGACGGAACTGAATAAATGCCCACACATCCTTATAATGCAATAGAAACCTCTCATGAATGTTTTAGAAACCATTTAGTGGGCAAAACTCAAAATTGCTCATATCTGTACTTAAACATGCATTAAAATCATAATGAAGTAGAAATCTCAGAATAGAGGTTGGTCTCATTATTGAATACTTTGGTAAACAAAATTTGTTTTTATTTCTTTTGTTTTATTTCTTTTATATCTTCTTATTTCCTTTTATAGTGTGATGATCATTGTAAAGAGCATCAGTGTGCTTAGATTAAGTATGATACAGTGAGCATGAATTCATTCTGTAATGGTTCAGGTTCTTTAATGCCCTTGGGATACCATTGCTACTATTCTCTCTGCAGTAATTATGCAAGACCGTGTGACTGAGGATGGTGTAGTGCATAAAACCAAACGGTTATTAAACTCAGGACAAATCATGGATGTCCGTTCCTCCTATGAACTGGGTTTTTCTGTCATTTATCTGTCTCTTCGCTCCAGCAAGATACTGGAATTACTTTTGCCGAAACATCATTTTCTGGTGTTAACTCACTGATCCTGCTCATCCAACCCTTTCCTAAGGTACTGTGTAATATCTCCTTGTCACTGAAACTTCACAGCCCCCGTATTTCTCCTCTACAGTGACAGAGACTCAAGCCCAATATATACAGGACAACCACCTCAGTGAATCCCAGGTTTCAAGAAAAATTTTGCACTACTTCACAATCAGTTAGACTACAAGAAAAGAAACGCCTATTTAAGTCCATTTGTTACCTAATGCTTTCTCAAATATTACCAGAAAAACTAATAAATTGTTGAGCATGTATTTGTTATTAATAAAGGTTTGAAAACTGATGCAGATTTATAAGCAGTGGCCTAATTCTGTTGTAATTTAGGTCCAAACTCCTTTCTTTGAGAACTTCAAAGGAAGGTGATCCCGAGGCAAGCAGAGCACACAGCACTGTCATCTGAAGGTAGTCATCCAGCGATGATGAGCTGGGGTTTTGCTGTGAAGTTTTATGTGGCTGTAGAAACCTACTGGCAAAATGATAGCCTTTGTATATTAATGTTGTAGTACACTCTGCTACCACCACTGGGTCTAAATCCCAAGGAAAACCTCTTTCTCTGGCTATGTAATAATCCTAGTCCAGTGGTCACTGTGATATCTCAGTACTTAGATTGCCTGTCCATGCTCATCATCAGAATCAGTCTAGACAAAAATGTAACTGGGTGAAGTTTCTGTCTGGCATTTTCTGTTTACTCCTGTGTTCCCCTTTAGCCCCAGCCCCAGGCCTAGCCCATTTCCTGCCCTTTGATTATTAAAAAATGTCCCCTCTGACTCTACACTTAGCCACCATGATTGGCTCTTTCTGCTCCTTTTTCTATTGCTTTTCATCAAAACACCCCGTCTTATGTTCCATTGAGGCCGAAGAGGCTGGCTTAATATTTTCTGAAAAAATGCTTCATTCAAATTCAATGTCACGTAATATTTATTAAGCATCTATTCTTCAAAATAACAAGGCATAGAAGAAACGGCATGGTTTACTGAGTGACCAGAGTTACTTTCACACCTCCGCCCTGACTCTTATGGCCTATGTGATCTGGTGCTGGGAACGGTGATGTTGAGTGAAATAATTTAAAAATATTACCTTGGTGAAAAAGAAGCACTAGGAGGATAGGGACATTGAATTATCACTGTACTCGGGCACCTAGAACAGTGTTTGGCACAGACTAGAGCTGCAATAGGTGTTTGGTCTGTTCTTATGTTACGTGCCCCCCACTGAGCTACAGGCAGAGGGTACGTTCAATGACATGTTAGAAACCGCCCAGCCTGCAAAGGACATGCTGTGGTGGCCCAGCAATGGGCCTTCCTGACACTCTTTGAGAGCTTTGGGAGGCAACAATTACTGTTTCTTCCATTGGGAGCTGCTTAATCGTAGCATGCCGTACTCTGCAGAGTGACCCATTACCTCGAGCAACAGCCTGTCTGATAAGGGGTGGGTGTCTGACCCACCTGGAAGACACTCAGCGGCCTCAGAAGTGTTGTAGTTCATTAGCTCTGCCAGACAGGCTCCGTCTACTAGAGAAGAGGCCAACAAATTTTGCTGTAAATAGCCAGATAGTAACTATTTCAGGTTTTCTTGTAGAGATATAAAATCTAGGATACCCTGTAGGTACTTTGATAACAAGAGGGAGAACTACGGCCTTGCTCTTTACTTTCTGCCTGGGAAGAGTCATCCCTGGTGGTAAGCTGCTTTGTACCCAGTGACATCCACTGGAAGAGGAGTGACTGCTAAGGGGCAGAGCCTGGCAGGCCAAGGAGAAGGTGGGTGGTGGCACTGGTCAGTTTCACTCTCTACACTGTTGACACCCAGATCTGATGAGTTCCCTGGAAATCATGGCTGTCTCACCATTAGGAGCTTGGCTGGAGTGAGGTGACTTGGAGTCACCTTCGCTGACTCCTTCTCTAGCAAACAGAACCTGTCTGGCAGAGCTAGTGAACTATAATACTTCTGAGGTCACCGACTCATTGGCTGGAGTCACAGTCTCTGGACTGCCACCACTCTGTGCTGGGCCACTGATAACAGCAGAGTCCTTAGCGTGTCAGTGGAAATTAATGCAGGCTGTAGGCAGTGGCATGAGGTGGCCATCAACAGGGAAGCTGGCGCTGGAGGCAAAGGGGCAGTGATGTGCTGGCGTTGCGTCTGCTACTCTACATGCTAGCTGGAACACGCCTGCCTTTGGTGATATCAAAGCTGTCGGTGGATGGATTTGGTCTGCAGGCCATACTTTACCAACCCCTAGATGCCTGCTGGCTGAGCTATCAGATATGGTTGCTTGGAGGAATTTGAACTTCAGATTTTGAAAGAGGGAGTCCATTATTTGGTCATCCTACATAAGTAGTCATCATGACGGACAAACACTGAATTAGGGGCAAGAACTTCTGCTGTGGAAGGCTGTCCAGATAACCTGGCTGCCAAGGCCCTTTCCTCCCTGCATGGTGTCCCAGTGTGCTGGTGGCTGGGGTGGGGGTGCCTAGCTGGGAGGTAGCTGAGATTATTCTCCTGGATTCCTCAATTCTCTTTTTATTTTTGTAAGAACTCAGGTCACTTCTGTCTTCCTCGAAGCCTAAAAAGTCCTAACCACAACAAAGCATTTGCTTTTCATGCCTGTTTCCTTCCTTGACTCTTTAGTTATCTTTTGATGCCTTTATCAGAACTCCCAAAACAGGGTGTCTCCCTCAGGACACTTGTACTTCTTCCACCTGAGGGTGAGATATGTTTGCCTTTCCCAATCTGAGAGACCCATATCTGTTTTATCTCCTAAACTTTGATGAATGAATGAATCATTTATAAGCCAAAGGGATGAGGGTAAGCCGTGTGCTCTGTATTATAATAACTCCTGGCTCAAGGATTTCTCTGTGTAATCACCATGCCAAAGACATATATATTTATTGGTTTGTTTACTGATATTTTTCTTATACATCTTTTATTTATTAATTAGAATAATTAATTTTCCAAAGAAAAGCTGGAAATTGTCTTTATCACTGGCCGTTAGACAGAACATTTACTGTGGCTAATTCTGCTTCATGATAGTCACACAAATGCCACCAAATTCCCTAAGATCATGTTGAGCTTCAGTCATTTAATGAGTCAGAACAAGATTCAGTACAACTCTCTTTTCCTCTTCTTTTGGGAACACCAAGTGCTCAGGGTGTGTCCTCATCACTGCTTATATACAGATCCATTGTGACATTTTAGGCATGAGTGATTAGGCCTTGGAGAAATGAATTGCTTAACCAAATGCATAGGAAATTGATGAATAAAATACGATATTAAATTTAAATTCGATAGTTAGCAATGTAACTGCTAGGTAGTCAGAAATTGTCTTGCCTGTCGGTAACTGTGGCTCACGCTTGTAATCCCAGCACTTTGGGAGGCTGAGGCGGGCTAATTACCTGAGGTCAGGAGTTCAAGAGCCTGGCCAACATGGTGAAATCCCGTCTTTACTAGAAATATAAAAATTAGCTGGGCACGGTGACAGGCGCCTATAATCCCAGTTACTTGGGAGGCTGAGGCAGGAGAATCGCTTGAACCTGGGAGGCGGGAGTTGCAGTGAGCCGAGATCACATCACTGCACTCCAGCATAGGTGACAGGGCGAGTCTTCATCTCAAAAAAAAAGTCTTGCCTGATATTGCACCCATACCAACCTGGGGACACAGCAGGAGGACCAGAAAACCCTGAGTGTCAGCTCATGGGTCCTGGGCGATGTTGACAGCACACTGAAAAACTCCCACCACTTGCCTTTCCCATTTCTAGACATGTGACACATCCCTCCCTTCGGACTTTCAAATCGTCTAAGATCAGTTCGATCAATTGTGTTACAACTCATCTTGTATTTACCATATTTTTTCCCTTTTGTGGAAGTTGGAAATATACTTTAGTTTGGGTATTCTTAAAATTTTGTGTTGGGACCTCTTGGACTCTCTGATGAGGGCTGTCACCCAGCTGAGCATGCAAAGCTCACATTCCCCAGCCCCACCCTCGCCACCACCATTGGCACTCACTCCAGAGAGCCCACTGCAGAGCCCTGCAACCCCAGCCAGTCTCAGCTCTTTCTCATACACTCTGGTAAGGTATCATTTGTCACTGGTAAGTAGTTCATAAATCTCTTGCATATTAAAATGTCCATCATTTACTTTATCAGTTTAAGCTGAAATTCACTTGCTTTCCTCAAGATGATTAAAGCTAGTGAGAAATATTTGAATGGTAATACTTCATTTTTAACATTTAGCCATTTAAAATTGATAACACGGTTATTAATTGTGGTGAGTTTATGACTGAAAACAGTGTAGTTGGTTGTAATGTTTCTACTTTTTGCAATGCTTTTCTCTACCTTGACTAACACTAGAAGCAGCCTCAGGAAGCAGAGAGTTAAAAGGTGACTTTGGCTGAGGTCTTATCTATGAACAATTAGCTAACATTTCATGAGAGTTTACCCTGTCCCGGGCATTGTGCCTCACCAGTTTCCATGCCTTCTTTCATGTTATCTTTACAACAGCTGATGATCTGGGTACCATTAACACAAGCACAGCTGAGCAAAGATTTTTGGTTGGTTTGCATGTGATCCTCATGCCAGCTAGACTGCCTGGTTGATGTAGGTATCATATATACATTTTTGTTGAATAAATGAATCATCACAGTGGAAAGGAGACTTAGGGAGTTTAAGCAACTTACTGAAAGCTAAAGAACTCATAAGTGCTATAACCAAGTCCAAATCCAGATTCAGGTCCTTCATCTGTGGGCTGCCCTTCCTTCTCTAACTAGACAGACTGCCTTTAATGCATTCTGTACCTTTTGATCCTCATGGTCATTAGATCAGGCATGATCACCCAAGGCGAGGAAGCTGAGGATGGGGACGTTAAGAAATGATTGGCAGCCTGGTAGTACACACACTGGAACTAAGTGAGGTTAAGTGACTGCAGCTTCGTGAGATGATAAGGTTTCAGTAGTGGAGTTCAGTCTGCTGTAGCTCTGAAATAACGATACAGATTATCACAATGGCCAAACAATGTTAATTTGGTTTTTCCACCCACAAATCTTGATACTCCTCAGTGTTTTAATTTTCACGCTATTAAGTTTCTCCTTGTGTGACGAAGTGACCACACTCATTGTCCTGCATTCACCTACATGTTCATAACTGCCAACCTCAGTCCCTAGATCTCTTCCTTGAGGAGTAAACTTCTATTCCTAGTGTGCAGGAGATACCCATGGATGTCTCTTATCTGAGTGGCCTATAGTCATTGCAACTTATCCTACTTCTGAGGAACTTATCACATCTGGTCTTTATGCCCTGTCTACAAGTTTATATCCATCTTCCACCCGCTAATTTGACTCATCCCAACCTCATCCAGCCGGGCTTCCTAGATAACACGTCACAATCATCTTCACCAATTCTCCGCTCATCCAAGTAGTTGCTAAGTCCTGCTCAAGTCACTTTTCAATACCCACCCCCCACCTCTGCACCTCCGGGGCCACTGACTAATTGAGGCTGTCTTCATCTCCTATGGATCTACCACAAGTCTCCTAACCCTTCTTGCCCAACCTTCACGTTCCATCTCTTAAAACAATCTGGCCAAGCTACAGACAGTGACCTCTGCTGGGCTCCTGATTTCTGGGGAGGAGACAGAATTACAGGCCCTAAAGTACATTATAGCAGCTTTTAATCCTCCTCCTGGACAACATGAACCCTACCCTGGGGTTGCACTGTTGTCTTTCATATTTCTGAATTTTAGAGTTTACCATTTATTCTCCTGCCTTTTTCAAGATGCAACCCATATGTCATCTCCTTAGTGTGGAGTTTTCTTCACCTTCCCACCTTCCCTACTTCCCTGTGTCAACATTAGCTTTCTTTCTTATTTTTTCTTTCTTTTTTTTCTTTGAGGTGGAGTCTTGCTGTGTCACCCAGGCTGGAGTGCAGTGGTGTGGTCTTGGCTCACTGCAACCTCCACCTCCCAGGTTCAAGCGATTCTCCTGCCTCAGTCTCCTGAGTAGCTGGGACTACAGGCACCCACCACCATGCCTGGCTAACTTTTGTATTTTTAGTAGAGGCAGGGTTTCGTTATGTTCGCTAGGTTGGTCTTGAACTCCTGACCTCAGTTAATCCAGCTTCCTTGGCCTCCCAAAGTGCTGGGATTATAGGTGTGAGCCTCCACTCCCGGCTGACATTAGCTTTCTATGCAGTGCTTCTTTAAAACCCTTTTAATATACATGCAGTCATGTGAAGCATAATGACATTTTGGTCAATGATGGGGCATATAAATGACAGTGGTCATACAAGATTATGATATCACATTTTTACTGTACCTTTTCTGTTTTGATATATTTAGATCCATGAATACTTATCATTGTGTCACACTTGCCTACAATATTCAGTGAAGTACATGCTGTAGAGGACTTTTTTTTTTTTAGACGGAGTCTCACTCTGTTGCCAGGCTAGAGTGCAGTGGTGCGATGATCTCTGCTCACTGCAACCTCCACCTCCCATGTTCACGAGATTCTCCTGCCTCAGCTTCCAGAGTAGCTGGGACTACAGGCGCATGCCACCACACCCAGCTAATTTTTGTAGTTTTAGTTGAGATGGGGTTTCACCATGTTGGCCAGGATGGTTTCCATCTCTTGCCCTCATGATCTATCTGCTTTGACCTCCCAAAGTGCTGGGATTACAGGCATAAGCCACCGTGCCCAGCCTGCTATAGAGTTTTGTAGCCTAAGAGCAATAAGATGTACCATGGAGCCTAGGTTTTCAGTAGGCTGTTCCATCTAGTTTTGTTTGCATAATGAAAAAAATCACCTAATGATGCATTTCTAAGAATGTATCTCTGTCATTAAGCAATGCATGAATGTATAAGTACATAAATATGCATATATTTACATATGCATATACATAAATATGTATATGTAAATATACAGAAAAGTGTATGTATTTATATATGGTTTTTATTATTCATTTTATTGGAATTCTTATTTTACGGATCTTTTTCTTTTACCTTATTTTTCTCCTGGTTATGTTTTTAGCATGCAAATACAATTTCCTTAAATGCTAAACAATTTGTGTAAGTTACAGAGGCTCTGGATGATATTCCCTTCCTCCAGAGAGGCCGCTCCCTGTCCTTGGAAGGCAGATAGATAGGAGTAAATTATCTCAATCTAAACTGAGCAGACTGAGATGGGGTTGTAGTTTTGTGAGACCTTGTCTACCTCTAGCCTATTCACAGCCTCTTCAGGAGTTCCAACCGTGAAACTTGGGTGTCTACTGGGGCTTCCTCCCTTCAGTAGAGTACTCCCCAGGCCACAAAAATGGCAAACAAAAAGTTTATTCTGCCCATCAGCAGCTTCTGCCTGTTTTTTTTTTTAATTTATTTTATTTTATTTTTTATGCCCTTGCCCTTTGCAATTCCAGATGTCAGCAAATGCCTCAAGGGGAATGAAGCTGAGAGCAGGATCGCCTCCCGGTACCCACTTTGTCACCTAGACATCGCTCCTCACGTCTTGCTGATGTGGCTAGTGTCAAGTCTGCTTTGTTTTTCTAGCACCACGAGATTGCAGAAAGCTCTACCTTTTCCTTTCCCTGCTGGCGGTGGCCTTGTGCCCAGGCTCTTTGGCTGCGTTCTCACTCTCTGTCTCCCACAGAGAGCTGGCAAGTTCTCCAAAGAGAAAGGAGCAGTGTCAGCACTTAGGCTCACCTCCCTAAAGCGCCTTCTCACAGGGACCTTGGCCACTTAACTTCTTGTTACCTCAGCAAATCATCAATACCTTCAAGCACTTTCTCTGTCTCTCTCATTTGTATTTAATCCAGTTTTTCCAGTTTTTCTTAAGGGAAGTGTTGGGGTCTGCTGCAAGTCCTTCAGCATAGTCAGAAGTGGGGTCTGAAATTGATTCTTTTGAGCAATAGTATTTCAAATCAGAATATGCTACATTTTCTGTTACTTTTGAAAGAGATGATGACTTTTATATTTTGGAGTTCTGTCTTCCTAAATCTATAATGGGCAATGCTAAGAAACTAGACAAATAGTCAAAACTATGCATTTCTTTATATTTTATGTTATTTTATAGTAATCTAGAAGTCTTTTGTGTTTGTACACCATTCTAAATTTTCCAGAAGTCACACAAACAAACCAGGAAAATAAGCCTACTGGAATTTTATTTGTCTATTTAAATCTATTATATCATATAAAGACAAACATAGTCATGCCTAGCAAAATATTATAGCAAGTCCACATACACTTATATCAGCATATATAAATACATTGGAGATATACTTCAACTAGTAAAAACCTGTAGTAGGAATGTAACTGTTCGGAATTCAAGCTTAAAATTCATCAGTCAAAGGAGACAGACGTGTAATTATTCAGTGTTAATGCTTTGCTTATTTCCCTAGCTTAAATAAGAAAACTCTGGTTTCCTAGGATAAAATTCAGATGACCTGAATTTATGTCCCTGTTATTTGGCATTAAGCAAGTAGCATTTTCCCTGGGTCCATTTTCTCCTCTATAAAATGGGCCAGTATTATTTACTCTATTCTTTTCTTGTGACTGTTCAGTGAAAATTAGGTCATTATATACAAAACTACTCTGAAAAGTTAAGTGCACTTATTAATATGTATTATTAATTTTTAAAAGTTTTGAGGGATTATTAGCCACATATTAATACAGAAGTTCAGACAATCTCACACTTGGACATCTGACTCAGAAAATCGATTTAAGGAAAACAAGCTGGGTTGCAAAGGAAAAGGAGGTTCCTGCAGCTGAGTCTTAATTTAATGTAGGTGTTCATATACCTGTTCTGATTTTGAAGGAGCGAGGGCCTTTTCTGCTTCTCTATTTCTGGTCCTCTTCCCTCTCCTTTTATCCCCAGTCTCTCCCAAATACATGAAAGTACACACACACACACACACACACACACACACACACACACACACAAACACTCACTCTCTCTCTCTCTCTCACTCTCTCTCTCTGTGTCTCTCTTTCGCACTACTCTAGGATTTACGCCTAAATTTGCATCCTGCCATCACTAACTCTATGGGGACAAGCACACGTGGAGAGGAGTGTTTTAGGCTGTAGTCATTTAGTCCCTTCACACAAGCAAGGCCTAGTTTTGTAGCCTAGGAGCAAAGAGCTGTACTATCAGCTTATTGTAAATCGCTGCCATCAGCTATCTATTTGTGATGCTGGAAGTTCCAAAGGGCCTGAGAGCTTGGAATTTCCAGGAGGATGGGCTGAAGCACTGGAAATGAGGAGGAAGATATCAAAGGAGTTCAACAGAATAATATGAAAATAGCATCTGCCTCGCTTGACATGAGGCCTAGGGCCAACCTTAGGTGTGCAGAGATGAGAAAGGGGCAGAGTCACTTGGCAAGGGTGCTTTAGCCCTGTCTGCAGGATTCTGGATAAACAAGCATCAGCCCCTCCTTATGGGAAACACTCTGTACCAGGTTCTCCACTGAGTACTTTGACATTTGATCTTCACAATAACCCACAATCTAAACCATATGTAATGGGCTGAATTGTTACTCCACTTCTCACCACATGCATATGTTGAAGTCCTAACTCCCAGTACCTTGGAATATGACTGTGTCTGAAGATGAGGTCTTTAGAGAGGTAATTAACTGAAAATGAGGTCATGGGGGTGGACCATAATCTAATCTGATTGGTGTTCTTATAAGAAAAGGGGATTAGGACACAGGTGCACACCAAGGGTTGACCATGTGGAAACACAAGGAAAAGATGGCATCTACCATCCAAAGAGAGAGGCCTCAGAGGAAAACAACACACTACGAATACCTTGATCTTGGAATTCCAGCCTCCAGAACTGTGAGAATAAATGTCTGTTGTTTGAGCTCCCAGTCTGTGATACTTGGTTATGGCAGTCCTGGTAAGCTAGTGTACCACCGTATACAGCAGAAAATGGAGGGCAGTTCTGGGTGGGGAGAAAAAGACACTCACCATTGTCTTGTGAGTCCTTTTCTGGTACTACATATAAATATCAGAAAAATATTTCTTCATCTTAGTGTCAGTTTTGAATAGACAAGTCTAAGCTTCATAACTAAAAACAACTAGGTTTCTTCATCTCGTTATTTTATGTGTGTTTTGTAAACTAGCTTGTGTTTTATTGGTAATCCCATTTTTCTTTTAATTTAAGCCTCTAACTTTGAAATCAACAGATTCTTCTTAATCCTTCCCTAATATTACTGTAAAAATTGGGCTTACATTTAAGACTTGTTTTATTAAGACCTACCTAATGTTCTCTTAATATTCCTCTCATTCAGTGATAATTAGTGATAGAAACTAATATTATTGAGTAGTCATTTAGTATGTAAAGAACTTAAAATTATATGACTTCATTTTTAAATAAAAAATATATATTTAGAACAGTTTTAGGTTTTCAGAAAAATCTTTAAATCTAAAGATAGTACAGAGAGTTTCCATATACACTATATCTAGGTTCTCTTGTTATTAAACTCTACATTGTGATGGACATTTGTCACAATTAATGAAGTAACATTGATACATTATTATTATTAGCTAAAGCCTATGCTACCTTAGAATATCCTTAGCTGTTACCTAATGTCCTTTTTCTATTCCAGGATTCCATCCAGGACACCACATTACACCAAGTCATCCTGTCTCCTTGAGCTCCTCTTGGATGTGACAATTTATCAGACTTTCCTTGTTTTTGATGCCCTTAGTACTTTTTGTTTTTTTTGAGATGGTATCTTACTCTGTTGCCCAGGCTGGAGTACAGTGGTGTGATCTCAGCTCACTGCAACCTCCGCTTCCTGGATTCAAGCGATTCTCCTGCCTCCGCCTTGGGAGTAGCTGGGACTTCAAGTGCCCACCACCAAGCCAAGCTAACGTTTTTGTATTTTTAGTAGAGATAGGGTTTCACTATGTTGACGAGGCTGCTTTTAAACTCCTGACCTCAAGTGATCTGCCCACCTCAGCCTCCCAAAGTGCTAGGAGCCCTCGACACTTTTGAGGAGCACAGGTCAGGTATCTTGTAGGCTGTTTCTCAACTGAGATTGTTCTGATATTTTTCACATGATTCGACTAGGATTATTTGTCTCTCGGAGGAAGGCCACAGGGCTAAAGTGCCATTTTCACCACATCATATCTAAGGTACACACTATCAATATGACTTGCCGTTGTTGGTGTTGACCTTGACCATCTGGCTCAAGTAGTATTTGTCAGGTACTTCCACTGTACAAAGAATCTCCCTCCCTTTCCACAGCATATTCTCTGGTGCGGGTCGCTAGGTACATCCCACATTTAAGAAATGAGGAGTTATGCTCTGCATAAATCATTTGCAATGTTTCTGATTTGGAAATGTGTCCCCCTTCTCCATTTATTCCAATCAGTTGTGTCATTATGGACCCAGGGATATTTTACATACATGCATTTGAAATTTATTTTATTTATATGTTAAACATCGAGTTATCATCTAATACCACTTTTGTGGCTCAGCTCACTCCCATCGTCACTGTGACATTTTTTGTTTGCTTTTTTTTTTGTTTTGAGCATGTCTTTAGTTCCTGGTACTACAAGATGCTCCAGACTCATCCTGTGAATTTTGATTCAGTTTCAGAGTTGACTCTTTCTCAAGGCTTCCCTATTCATTTTGAGCATAACACTAGAAACCAAGCTTTGGGTGCTGGAGGTACTGGTGCTACTGATGACTAATGGCTTCCAGGCCCTCTTGACTGATGGGGCAGGGCAAGAGATGTCCGTATACTAACCCCTGTATATACATGTATCCATAACAATTTCTGTAGATAACCTTGCATCTATATTAATCTATACATCAGTTTATATTGCTGTCTGCAACTCCATTTATGACCACATGGATTATTCTACTCTCCCTCTGGCTTAGCTGTAAATCCCTAGCATCAGCTATCTAATTGTCCAATTCCAGTATACATCTATAGCAGTATGAAGAGTATGAAACCATGCCTCTGTGGGAAATAACTTTACCATTCAGAGTGTAGTGCTTTGTGCTGTTTCCTGTGCTTTTATTCCACATTTAAAGGTTTTTCAGGTCAGCACCTTTTCTCCACCCATCATGTAGTAGTAATACATTAGATTGTTTGGTGACGTTCTGCCCTCCGTCCTGGAATCCTATCATTTCATTTTTGTTTTCACAATAAACCTTTTAAGGAGAAATTTTAAAAATGCTTATTTTCCAGATAAGGAAACTGAGGCACAGAGAGTTTAATATGCCCAGGGATTTCACAGCTGGTAATTAATGGAGCTTAAATTTGAGGTTAGATTTCTATGTCCCAATTTGAAGGTTAATGTTTTCCTTGAAAAGGTAAACATTTATTACATTTTTATAAAACAAACCCAAACGCATGCGTTTCAATGAAAGGAAGCCTGGAGATGAAGACATGTCACTGGGGTGATGGGTCACACTCGAAGTCAAAGCACGACATCATACTGTATCACTGCTTACAGCTCAGTCCTCACCCAAACTGATGCTGGAAGGATTCATCTCAGGGAATTATGTGGTTTCCAAGTATTTCTATATCAAGTGAATGTATGAGGTAGAAAAATAGAAAACCTGAACATTTAGGGTAGATGAACCATTTTCCTTCCTCTGATGTGTGTGGGTTCTCTGGAGAAGAAGAACCAATAGAATATGTATGTACAAAAACTTGCAAATAATTAGAAGAAGAAACCCACTTTATTTTTAGAGGACATTTAGCTCTATAAGGTTAAATGCATAGACTTGTGCCAGGAGAATTAGAATTTCATATATATCATTTAGGTTGCATTTATCCCATACACATCTGATGTGTGACTTATTGAAAGGAATTAGCTCTTGTGATTAGGTAAAGGCTGAGAAGTTCAAAATCTGCAGCGTGGCCCAGCTGCCTAGAGACCCTAGAGACCTGAAAGGGCAGATGGTCTGGTAGGCCAGCTACTGGAGAAGGAGTACTCAAGGACCTCTTGCTTGGGGAGGTCAGTCTTTTTGTTCTGTTAATAGGCCTTCTATTGATAGGTTGAGGTCCACCTACATGATGGAGGGCAATCTGTTTTACCCAAAGTTTATCAATTTAAATGTTAATCTCATACAAAATCTCATCTCTTCAGGCTGACACATAAACTTAGCAACCATTCCTGAAATGGCTACACAGAGCTTGTACTTTCCTTAGGAGTGGAAGAAAAACATTAGGAAAAACGATGCCTCTTATAAACTATATGCAAGCAGGTCTCATTGGAGTAGCGTTTGTACTCGTTTAATTGCAGCTCATTGGAGGACCCTAGAAAGGTTTGAACTGGCTTATGCCTGAGTTAGGCACGTTGTGAAGAAAGAAAACACTTTTCAAAGAAATGAACAACTTTCTTGTTATGCTTAAGCAGCTGCAGTTTCTATTTTTAGCAGACAAGGGGATAATTCACTAAACAAAAGCAAATCCCAGCATTGAGGCATTCACGCTTCACAAGGTGAAGCATTATTGCACTGACAACTTTATTGCCTTTTTTTCCTCCTCTCCCTGAAATGAGTTTTCTGGGGATGAGGGCTGCTGCCTTCAGTTCACCAGCTGTCGTGTGCTCTATCGTGCCAATGATAATGAAGATCCCCCAGAAGACCATGGCAGACACAATCAAAATATGACTTACTCATTTTGGAGACTGGTGGAAATAGTCAAATTTCCTGTGATATAAGGTGAAGCTGACAACCTAGCTTGTCTCAGAGAAACTCTGGGCTTTAGTGGATTAAGATCATAGTTTCTGAATGAATGGTGTTGTCAGAGACATCGGCTGTAGGCAAATATTTTTCCTGGATGGGGCTAGATGTAGTCTTGAGTGCTGCAATTCAGAATCTCTGGGGCCTTTTTCTGCTTCCAGGAAAGCCGTGTGGCTTAACATTGATGATTGGCTTTAGTGTTATTATTTCATATTAATAAATTTTTCAGATATGTACAAAAGTAG